>NC_072857.1:2540000-2855000 GCF_028858705.1 Grus americana | reverse complement strand
GTTTCTCAGGTTGGTTTTGAACCTCTAAGGTTAAAGTTTTCGAGCTTCCTCCATAACTACCAACCTCCTGATGGCAGCACCCCATTCTACATCTCCTCAGATGAGTTTTTAAGAAAAGGACAAAAATTTAAAGGTTTACAATGACAAAGAATAAAGTCCTCCCTTGTGTTTGAGAATATGTACACCACCTCGGAGGAGAATTCAAAGCTGAAAGAGTACGTCCTCATCTCGGTGCCTCTGCCTCGCATAGCCGTGCCATGTGAGTGTGGAAGACTGTGTACCAGCAGTACAGTCCTGCAGGTGAATTCCAGGGTAATTGTAGATGGATGTTTTATAGCACGGATGAAGGGAGTTGTCCTGTTTGTTACAGCGGGCATGGCTTGGTGATTCATCAATCTTTGCATGGTAATACTTTTGCTCTTCTAGTCAATCCATAATTAACTTAGCTACCAGTGCTGCTGATGAGAATCTTTCCCTCTTCTCGACATGCGTTATTTGCTTTAAGTCAATTAGCATTTCCCAGCATGATAATTGCAGCATTCTGTTCACAGCGAGCCGCATCCTCTCAGTGACATCCCTTCCAGAGGGGATAATCTTAGGGTCTTTTGCCTTATCCTGGTTTTATCCGAGCCATATCTCCAACACATGACATCTGGCATTCTGGCTGTGTGATGTTAAGTGTCAGGAGTCCAATAAATCCTGTAATCAGCTTATATAGGATGGATCCCGTGTGTTGATCCTCGAAACACTTCTGATGAATTCCATCCTCTGGCTGGCACCAGGTGCTGGATGCTTTATCTGGCAGCAAGAAAAGAGGGTAGATACGGTCTCCTTGTTGGGGATGCACATGGTTGGCAAGTGCGAGGTGCTGCAGGGGAAAGAAGTTGCGTTACAAGAACGGGCACCTTTTCCTGCACCCTTGGGAACTCTGTAGAAGAGACACCTGTACCTTACTAACTCATAGGTTGATTCATGCCACGCAGTCAATTTATCATGATCTCTTCCTGCCCTGTTTTCCATTTTCCTAAGCTTCAGCTGTGGGAGAAGAGATAGGGAATGTTTCCTTTTATACTGTTGATACAAGTCGTGTCAACCACGTGGGAGAGCCCTGTCTGAAATTAGGAGTTGCAAACTGAGGTTACAAAACAGAAGTCACTGAGACTGTTGTGTGTGGTGTGGGACGATGAATCTTGCCCATCCCTGCTGGGCATTTCCAGTGCAGGCAGCAGGTAAGGAACTTGGTAACAAAGGTGGGAGAAAGAGAACGACAACACCTTGCATATTAAGGCTGCTTGATGGCTCTCAAGAGTTAAGGGTGAAGAATTTTCCAGGGCTGTCTGTCATTTCTCAGTCCAATGTGCCCTAAGCTATGCCAAAAAACCCCCTCCTCTCCCCTCTATCTTACTAGTTTGAGGAGTCTTTAGAACAAAAGTCCTTCATCTTAAAACAAATTTTGCTGCAGAAATTCTGATACTTTAGAAAATTCCCCCCCCCCTTTTTTTAAAGTCTAAATTTCTCAATATTTTCTTTGATTTCTTCATATCCAGTAGCTGGATTTTGTAGATTCAAAGGAAAGGAATGCTTCGGTTATTCAAGTGTGTGACTCAAAAGACTTCTGGATGAGGTGCATATCTAACAGTTCAGAAGTGGTGAAAAGGTACGTACGATAGTGCCATGCCAATGAACTTCAGAAGGAATTTCAGATTGCGGCTTTCCTTAAGGATCGAGTTGTATTGTGTGATGCATGTGTTGTTGGCAGTTATTTTTCCATTAATTACTGTGAGAATCGTTTAGTCTAAATAAGAGGCTTCATCTTCTAGACTTTGCATGTATTTTCAGCGGACATCTGAATACCGGGCTGGTTCTGAGTGCCAAATGCTGAAATGAAGGCTAGGTATAACTCTTCGCATTCGTTGTTTTTCTCGCTCAGAACCTAGTGCCCATGAGAAGCCAGAACACAAGGCACGAGCTTTCACACTGAAACGGCACCGCTCTAGCTACGCCAACAAAACTAGACTGGGATTTCTTGCCTGAAGCTTGGGGCTTTTTGATGTACCTGGTTTGAACTACAGGCTTTGGCGAGGAACCAAATTAGGCTAAAATGGCGTTTGTTTGGTGGTTTTTGTCTAGATTTTGCTTTGGTATTTAAAGAAATCTAAACTTGTGTGAAACCTGCTTGAAATAAACTGACAAAAGCTGTTGTTACTGTCAGTTTACAGTAAAGGATTAGAACTTTTTTTTGAAAGAACTAGGCTTTAGCTATATTCTGACTGGCTGAATGGTTCTAGACAAGTTACCTGTTTTCTTTCTACCTAGTTCTCGTCTCATTAGTTGGAGTAATGATGAATTTTCTATCTCTGTGAAATGCTGGGAAAATTGATCAGTTTGTAAGGAATTCTTAGTGCAAACAGCATTGCAATGACAGTGTTATTAAAGGTGTGAATTTCACCCCAAAAGGTTCAAGAACATTGAGCTTCCCTGTGTTTCGGTCTAACCATGTACTGCAGTACACATGGAAGGTGGAATTCTTTCCCATTAAAGATGTTGATAAGTCATGTGGGGGTGGTGGAAAGGTCCAGGATGAAGGTTTCTGCCTGAAAGTTTATGTAAACCCTATAGCATGTCTAGAAAAAGTTATTTTTCAGTGTTGGGTAGTCCAGCTTTAAAGTAATTTAACAGAGCATTTAAAAAAATTCTAAACTCTATTTCCTTCTCTGTGTTTTCTCACTATCTGTAAAATAGTTCAATAACAAATCACATCTCTCAAAAGTGTGGTGAGAAAAAATTGTCTGCTTATTTGAAATGCTGAGATAAAATAACCCACATTGTACTGTAGCAGTGCCATTTATTAATCAGTGAGTTATGTAAAGTCACAGTACTGTGGACTGGGACCTCAAGAGCAGCCACAAAAGTTATTCGAAGTTTATACATGTGACATGTTCACTGCTGGTTGAACTCCATCCTGCCCTCAACGCTATTCCTGGAGAATTGCGGTCTCTGGGATCTAGTGGCAGGGCTGTGTTCTGTACATGTGCCCTACGCCCTTGCAATCTAAATGTGCTGGGTTGGCCAAGACCGGTTATTTCTGTGTTTTAGCTAACCCAACTCGTTTGAACTGTAATGACTTGCAGACCAATCAGATCATCATCTCCAAGGTGAGCGTCTGAGTTGGGGGAAGGAGAGTGCTGCTCCCACCAGGAGGGCTGGTGGGGGCCAGGGGCTCTTCCCACTGCCAGCTCTCAAGCCAGAGGAGGGTCCGCTCCATCCTGCAGAATGTATCTGCTGGCTAGCTTCGTGGAAATAAGTCTTTATCCTTCATTTTTTTAAAAATAGGAGTATATACTGATAAGCAAAATGGGAGGAGATGTTTCCAGTAGGTAGGTGAAAAATCAGATTTATAAATAGATTGCACTTACTACTTATTCAAAATCTGGAAATGTAGTTGTTTTCCACTCTTAATTTGTTTTGCTTGTAAATTAGTGTGTCTGTGAGAAACATTTTTTTCCTATGTCGGTCAAAGTGGCATTGTCGTGTTTCTAGAAAGAAATATGTTTACCTTCCCTGTAGCCTAAGAAGATTACACTGATATTTCCAAATGATAGAGAAGTTGAGCCTGAAATCCTTAGGTCTCTCTTGGGTTATATAGATTGAAAACTAGCACCAGTTGCAGGAGCAATACTTGATTTGTATCTATATATTTGCCCTAGATTTAAATGCAAGATATTATAATTTCTGTCTGTTACTTAAAAGGAAATTTAACAAACAAAAAAACCGCCATAAAATACTCACTCTCTCTAGTGGTCTGTAGGGCCTTGGTATAATAATAATCCCTTCCAAAATTGCTCCGTGAAATCTTGTGGCGTACTCATAGTTTATCTCTTATTTGTATCTGAAATACAACGTAGTGTTCAGGCTCTGGACCGCGGAGCGCGTTTCGGAGTTTGAAAGAACAGGTTGCCATACTAGACTGGCTCATAACCTTAGATCTGTAAAGCTGCCTCTGGCAGTGATGAATAACTAACGCTTCGGGGAAGACTAATATCCTCTATTATGCACCTACCCAATTGGGCAATGTCAAAAACAGAAAGATGGGCGTAAGATTATCTCTCTGACCCCTGCAGATCATGCCCTGAAGTGTGGTGATTACCCTTCTCAGAGTCTAAACATGCATAAGTGCAGATGGTAGTAGTTACAGTCATCTAATCCTTTTTTTGAAAAATGCTGCCCCAGCTTTGTCTTGATGTGAATAAACCTGTTGTGGCAAATTAAACTAATTCAGAGCTCAACTTAATACAGAGAAATGGAGCTAAAAGCTTATGAAATAGAGGGAAATACAGACATACATGCCTTGTATTACTGAGCTTGCTAACGCACGTGGTCAGCATTAGGTGTATCCTCTCAGCGCTTAAAACCTTTTTTGCAGGTACCATTTTTGCCTCAGACTTAAAACTTCATTTAAGGCCTGGTACGAAGAGTTTTGGTGCTACGTAAGGAATACTTGTTAAGATGTGAGCATAAAGTGTTGCTGTTCCTTCTTTCAACTGGTAAAGAAGAAAGAAGAAAATCTATTTTGGCTATAGTTTTTTCTGGCCAGGTTTTCCTTAGCTTGTAGCTCCGTGGCTGCAGAGCATCAGGTGGGTGTTGAGGTCCCGGCACTGTTCTCTGGCTGCGGTCATCGTTTTTCATTGAGGTTCACTGTGTCCATCTGTTGTGCCTGGCTCAAATAATGTAACATCTTCCATAGACTCATCGTTACAGTTTTTTCTGTAGTTTCCAGCTTTTTGTGGTTGCAGGACTGTGTAGGATAATCCTCTAATTGGCGTTTCATCCAAGAGTGGCAGGACAGAGAGCATTATCAGATGCTTGATCTCAGCTTTCCAGGGTAATGTGGCTGCTCCAAACTTTGATTCTGCTCAAAGGGCAGGTCTTATATCTATCCTTTAAAACTAAGCCTACAAATTCAACGTTTAAAAGAAAAAAAAAAAAAAAGATTACAGTGGTTCTTCCCTCTTTCGGACTGTCAGAGAACAGACTGGTTTCCAGACACTGGCGCACTGGGATTACAGAGTAAACGGTGAATTTTATTTTATGTGGTATGCCTGAAGACGTGACCCTTTGTTAGTCTCTTTTTGGAACATGTCAATTTAACATTCCACTTGTGGGGTGCAAGTTCAAGGTAACGGTATCTCATATGCCTTACATGGTTTGTAGAATCAAATTAGAGGATGTTTATATAAACATATTAAAATATTTTCAAGTGTGTGTATATATATATATTTATTTTAAAAAAGCAACAGCACAGATACTACAGATGTCAAGAAAGCTGTTTGTCCGAACAAGCTAGAGGTGAGATACTGGCATAGCAGCTGTTCCTCTGGGATATCAGTTATTAAAACACCGTGTGGTTGTAGGGCTGGGGAATCTCCTGGTGCAAAGCTAGCTCTGGATGCTAATTTCAGCCTTGGGCTGCATTCTCTTCCTCTTAATTAGTTTATTTTTTTAAAGATTATTACAAGACTGCCTGATACCAATCTAGTCTGATAAAATTCAAAATTCACAGCACAGAAGGGAGAAGTTATTGCAGTTTGCAGCTTCAGGAAAGAGCCTTCCTGAGATTTTTGGTGGTGGTGGTTTGGTTTTTTGGACAGTCCTTTCTCCCTTGGGAGCTTCTACCAAGGATGCTTGACATTCTCCCCTGCTTCATACCACCATCTCCCATGTCTGCCTCTCATCTTACTGAAAACTTGCTTCTGTTGTCTTTTCTAACAGGCGATAACCCATATTTAGGCCAGTACTTGCTTATAGCTCTTTGAATAATGATCTTCTAATAGCACCTCACTGAAGCTACAGTAATGACTGCTTGTCACTGGGCAGCTACATTCTGATAATATCATTTGTTTAATGAATGACTGTTGAACTTAATTTAGTCTGAGGGTTTTTTGTTTTGTTTTGTTTTTTTTTTTCTCCTTTTTAATAAGGAAGTTTCTCTGATCAGACGCCATGAAATAAAATACTCTGTACGTTAATTATTACATTTCGTATCAAGTTTTTTTGGTGTAAAAAAAAATAAATCTGAGTGATTTATTGCTTTAATATGTGTATATTATCAAAACACAAATCAAACTAAGTATAATGTTATACATGGAGGTACGTACTGTAGTTTTACAGGAGTTATTGTTAAATGGTAGAACAGGATTTTTCAAATCTCACTCATTCATTAGATCAAAAGTGAAAATGATAACGAAGCATTAGGCTTTAGAAGAGTATCACTGTTAGGTTCAGGAGGACTTACCTCTTTCTTTATAACATTTCAGAATTGACTGTTTGGCTTCATTTATATTAGAGGAAAAAGGTGGAAAAACACAAGCTTCTGTCCTTGAAGGACACCTGACCAAGGGGAATAAGGAGCAGTAAATTGTGTCAATATATACACGCACAAAAAAAAAAAAAACCAAGGCAATCCTGTTTAGAGGAACTGCTGACTATATTGTTGTACTACTTTTTCCCTCTCAGCCTGCCCACATCCAGTAATGTTATAGTTTCTGTATTTTCTCGGTACTAAACCTGTCAGTAGTCCGAGTAGTCTGACCAGACTCTGCTACCAGCATCCCTATGGCAGTGAGATTTGTGGGAGAGAGGGTGTGTACGCATACCTACAGCTATTTTGTGGTTCCCACCTGCCTCTGCTCTGTTGATTCAGTACAGTTCTTTTGCGAGCTGTTTTGTTGAAATGATCCAAGTTCAAAATAATCCTGTTCAGAAACAAAATTCGCATCTTTCCTTTCTCTCCCTGTCATGAGTCTCACATTTGAAGAGATTCCCTGATTTATGAGACTACGGCTAAAAAGAATTTACCCTGCCACAAATTATGTCTAGTGTGGAAAAACTTAAAATAGAAGTTTAAAATATTAATGAGATATAGAGGAGCTGCCGATTTACAGCTAGTCTGCACAGACTTGAAAATATCTCTTTTTCTGTGAAGCAACAAAATGAAGTTAATAATTACAGTATAATTAGACAAGAAGAAAGATGTGTCAAGTGAGGTAGGATTTCTGCTTCACTAGCTATAGGAAATGCGAGGTTCGGTGTGCAGAACAGATTCATACCTTTTCTGACAGAATTGTGTGTAGGGCTGTGTTGTTTGCGCTGTACACTGTGATACGGGTACAGGACCAAGCATTCAGTGTGGACACAGCCCTTACGGGCTTTCTGAGGGAGGAAAAAAAGAGCAATTAAAAGGTTGGAAATCATTACAGTACATCCTGCTGGACAGGTTAGAAATCTGTGGCTCTGAAATGTCTGCATCTCACAAAAATTCAGTTTGCAGACATTAAAATAATTCTTCGAATCTGGCATCTTTAGAGATTAGGAAGAAATTCCTCCCTGTGAGGGTGCTGAGGCCCTGGCACAGGGTGCCCAGAGAAGCTGTGGCTGCCCCTGGCTCCCTGGCAGTGTTCAAGGCCAGGTTGGATGGGGCTTTGGGCAACCTGGGCTAGTGGAGGGTGTCCCTGCCCATGGCAGGGCATGGAACTAGATGGGCTGTGAGGTCCCTTACAACCCAAACCATTCTACGGTTCTATAAGATTCTTAGAGTAATAAGTTTTTGTTTGAACCAGCCTGCTAATTTAACTAAAATCTGCATGGCTGTCATTCTTTTAAGGGCTATCATTGCCTCCAGGTGCCATGAATTTTGTGCTAAATTAACTTGGAGTTCAGGGCATCTGGTGTTCAGGCTCACGACAGTTCTCTATTTTTCCTCCCTTGATACTGTGAATAATGAGCTTTTTTGAAAGTATTGGGTATTAGGACTTTCAGCTAATAACACTTCCTGAGACTACTATACTATTGTAATCTCTGGATATGTAGTGTATGTACTCAATACTGTACCATCTTGATAAGGACTTGTAGAGTATCTAATGTGAAACATGGAGTGGAACAACTGTCATTTGTGTTATTCCAGCTATCTTCCTCTTCCTCATGCCCAAGTTAATGAGTTATGATCATGTTACATGGTCCTTTTTGCTTTGTCATGGTTTTGGCAATAGCTTATTTGGTTCTAAGAAAGTGCAAGTACTTCCTGGGTTCTGAGGAACTAAGCAGATTTTGTTTTCAAAATAATAAAGACATCACTGTATATTATTTATGAATTTGTCTTGCAGAGAATCAAAATGCAACTGGTTTGTGTTAATGTAGCAGCTGCCATCTTGGATGGTGCCATTAGTCTTGAACTGGAAACTTCTGGAGTTAAAATATGAGCTTGCATAGGGGATACCTGCTCAGAGTCACCAGTGCCTTCGCCTTATGTGACTTGCACACTTGTAGCTCATGGGTGGCACAGGGCAGTAGTGTCAATGGTGCCTGGTAGGCTGGGATAGGCAAGGGGTGTATATCCAGGCATCTATCAAGAACGAAAAATTCCACATTTGTCCATATTCTGGGCTGATGAGGTTTGAATTTGTCATTACATTACCTTGTGAAGTTTTGTGCTTCTCCAAGTAATAATTTTAATTAGACTTTCACATCTTGGCTAGGGTGTGGAACAGTGTGAATACTGAAGATAGATGATTGTCATGGTGGTTGTTCATTTGTTTTTATTGTGCGTCTGTTTGTATGTGTTTCACCATGATGTGTCCTTCCTCAGTGATACTTGCCAACTGTAATCATTCCTGGTTGTGACTGTAGGATTGACTGTTTTGTATAAACACTCTTGATATGTAAGATTTATACATTCCACCTACTTGCCAGGATTCAGAATCTCAGTTCACTTAGAGCAATTCCTCAGCTATTGTGAATGTCCTGAGAGAATGGTGAAGTAGACTTTACTCCCCTTCCTGACCAACATTGACTTTAGCAACGCCCTAGTTATTTGACAAATAGATCTCTGTCTGATGGGAAAGAATTGTTTGCTGTAGTTGAAAGCCAGATTTCAGAGGTATAGAAAAATATTTCGCTAAGAATTAACAGGAGACGAAGAAAAGGCCTTTGATGACATACTTTCTTACCACAGGTCTTTGTTTTTCCCTTTTAGAACTTAGTGAGCCCACAACCTAGTAGGGCAAGCTTTAAAAAAGGATAGTTATTAGTTTTGGATTTTTGAGAAAGAGAGGTTTCTTACCTTTTGTTATGTATGCCAAAAGATACGCAGTGTAATAGAAGTCACATCAAATATTTTAATGCATTGCATTTTTCTTATGTAACATACGCAATGACCAGAATTTGTCTTTCTGCATCAGAATATGTTTTTCTGCGTTGACTGAGGAGTAGCATGGGTTGCCCAGGGAGGTAGTGGCCTCTCCCTCCTTAGAGATACTCAAAAAATGTCTAGACATGGACCTGGACAACTGGCTCTAGGTGGCCCTGCTTGAGCAGGGGGGTTGGACAAGATGACCTCCAGAGGTCCCTGCCAATCTTAACGATTCTGTGATCAGGTTGTTGGTTTTGACTTATTAAACTGCCTTTATCTCAACCCACGAGGTTTTTCTCTCTTTTTGTCTTCCAATTCTCTCTCCCATCCCACTGAGGTGGGGAAAGAGCAAGCCTTGTGTGGTGAGTATTTAATTGCTGTCTGGGGTCAATCAACCGCAGGTTGAAGGAGGAAGGAGACAGAACTGAGAGAGAGAGACTACAGAACCTAAACTTCATGTTACTGTAGGTACCTAATGACTTGGCAGTATATAAATCCAAAGACTATGTTATTAGTGATGTAAGGCAGGCAAAACTTCATGCAGGACCCTTGCACCATTCTACATAGCTTTTCCAATCTTGCCCGCTTTCGACTTGGCTTGCCATCGGTGTGACCCACCTGGGAAAAGAAAAGCGAATGGAAACAACCAGCTTTCTCACTCTTGGAGAGACAGTGTGACTAACCTACAGCATTCCAGCTCTTAACTTTCAGAAAGGAGGTGGCTTTTGGGGCCATTTCACTTCTCTCTGTATTTTCAATAAAGCAGTTTTTAGAAGTGACTAGTGCTTTCTGGAGCATTAGACATACCGTAATAGTTGATAACCTGAACCTCTTGTGTGTTTTGTATTCCAGCTGCTCTTGAATTTTCAAACCGCTAGATTCCACCCCTTCCTTGCAAAATAAGACCTTTAAAGCCTTTAATAATTGCAGGTGTAAGCTGGAATACTGCCTCCCAAAAGGCTGGATGACAAAACTACCCTTGGCTTCAAAGAGGGTGTGTTTTCACTTCTTCTAAAAAATGCACAGGGCTAACAGCAACTCTTCTGATGCCTTAATTCAGTAGAAATGCTTGAAGAGCTACAGTATGGGTCAGGTTTTTAAACAGATGTCAGCTGTTGAAATCAGATCTTTTGAAAAATCAATGCAGAAATATTAACGATAGTAGGTACAAGGAATCAAGAAGTAACAGGGCCACTTTTAATTGGTTTTAAGGATTGTTCTGTCTTGAAAAAAATGTCCTGTGGCGTCCAAACACCGGAAAATGTCATTGGACACATGAATTTATTTATGAACATTCTTTGTATCCCAGTGTCATGCTAGAGTAAGTACAATTAGAGATAGATCCTGGGATTTTGAAGGCTGAGTGAATGCATTGTGTACAGTCTTGATAGTCACAAAGATCCACGTAGGATAATTTTAGGCAGCACAGAAAGAGAAGGAAGTATTTCCAAAGCTTTGGGCAGCCTTGCATTATTTCTGGGGACAGCTCTGACTTAAGCATTCAGAAATGAGGGAGCGAAGATGGCTTTAGGGTTGACCTCAAGGCCTGGAGGTCTTGGGAAGGATGCGCTCTGGGTCCGTTCAGTTGCTTATCAGGGAAATGGTAACATGGCTATTATAAACCATGAAACGGGGCAGTTAGTGCCTGTAGCTCAAACGGACAGACAACCATGAGAACATGGTGGTTCCTCTGGCTGATGGCCAGGGGAGACTACAAAGACTTGTTCAAAGAAAGAACCCAAGATATTTCAGGCTTTCTCTGGATGTGTACTCGAGAAAATAAATAGTACTAATAGACTTCTTGTACTGGCATGGTATTTCCAAATCAGTTTTTTCTAATTTTATCAATTGTCTTAATATTCTAGCTGGGTATGTTTAATTGTGGAATTCTGTGTATACGTGAAGACTCTTGATCTTTTAAAACATAGTTTAGTTAAACCTCTAGTTATTTCCAGGGTTTGGGGGTTTTAAAAATGTATTTCCATCTTCTTTAATATTGCCAAGAACGCAGCATTGCTTCTGTGATGATGAGAAAGTCCAACTTGTATCACTCTTCTCACAGAGGGTTTCGTTTATTCTGTGTGGATAGAAAATGCTTTTTCTCCAGTGATACCCAGATAGGTGGAAGGTATGTGTTTATTAAAGATATACTTCTGTAGGTGGCTTTGTGAGTTGTCAGGGTAGTTTGACCATCACAGTAAAGTAATTATGTGGTAAACTCTTTTAAGAAAAACTCATAATTGCAAAAGAAATCTTTGCGTGTATACTTAGTTGCCAAAATAAAGGGAATCGAGATCTGCTCTGCATTGTCAGAATGCACTCTTAACTAGTTAAATCCGTGTTTACAACCTTGCCTGTGGTTAACCACCACTAGATAAGATCATGGGCTGTCTTACTGTGAGTGCTAACACGTAACGGATTGATGATACAATTCACATTTAAATTACTTTGTGCTTTATTTTTTTCTATTGTCTTTGGCTTTGAGAAGAGCTTTCAGTGCTGTGAGGAATGTTACCAGTTTATTAAGCAACTGTTTCTCAGAATAATCCATTGTAGCTGGAAAGGTAGTGATTGGCCTTCCGTAACACTACACTACACTGTTTTCCTGCAGTGCTTCCATAGAAGAGGCTTCACTTGTTAAGACTGCTCTGATAATGTGCTAAATCACATGTCTGGACATATGCAAGATACGAAACTTGGCAGTTTATACGCTTTTAACTCCACATAGCTAAAAGCAGCCACAGTGCATCTCTTTAACTCTTGTTCCTGTTTCTTAGTTATCACAAAAAAGCGAAGATAATTTCTTTCAAGTACTACCTTAATCTGGGCCTCGTCCCGGCTATTAGCATCAGTCTTGCTTCAATTTTCACTAAAGTTTATCAGGTAAAAGTGATATTTGAGCTGGAGCAATTGGGGTATGCCACCAGGGTCATCATGTTTTAGTACTAGTTATTTTACCAGAGAAATCACAGTGTGTATATGTATGTATGTGTGTGTGAATATATTAAAAGACTGTATAAAATTTATATAGAAATCTAGTATAAAATCTGTTATAAAAGTCATTAATAGCATTCAGTCAAATTAGCTAGGCAGATGAGTGGGTTGTCCTCCACCAGACTGTAGCATGCTGCAGAATTGTTCTGCAGAACAAATCTGAAAAATAATAATCTTTGCAGCCAAGTTTCTAGGTAAGCTTTTGTGGAATATAGTTGTTATGTATTTCCTTTTGAAACTGGGCATTTAAATAAAGGATTTTGTTATGAGCACCTTGAGCATTTGATTATTCCCCCAAACAATGGCGGCAGAAGGAATCGTGTGGATTGGGGCAAGTATCCTTCATTTTTATCTGTCTACTTGGTTATAGTGCTTTTGATCTCTTCCTCTTACACCTTGCCATGCCAGATACTTTGATTAGGGCTGTGTATAAGATTTACATTTCCTCGGTCAGCCTCAGCACTGCTGCTCCTTTGCCTGAAGGGAACAATACGTGTTCCATGGAGCGCGTCGTGGCTCTGTCCCTACTGTTGGCAGTGTTATTGATTAGTAATTTTAATGCCAGCGCTGGTCGGAGTAGGATGTAGGCATCAGTGAAAGATGAGCTTTCTGCATGAGAGGGAATATTTTGCATGCAGTGATTATGGAACAGCTCCCAGTCCAACTATTTCTACTCTGTTTAGAAATAAAGTACTGTGTGATGAGTGTAATAGTATGATTGTCTTTATTTTTAAAGATGTCCACTGGAATCTGACCCATTGGAAATTAGAGGCTTACACCTGCAGAGAATTGGCATGCTTATGGCTACTGCTTTGCTAGAAGGAGAATGTTTAGCTCTTCTGGTACTTAGATGCAGCCTGGTTTAAGCTCTATTTATTTATTAATTAATATGAGATAAAGCAATCCAATCTCTATTTCAGATTACTTAATAAATGGCTGTTGGTGAGCCTGGATTTTCTAGAATACCATTTCCTTGGTGGCCTCCGTCTCTGTATCTTATTCACGGTTTATTTTGTTTCTCCCCGTGCTGGACTTCGTGCTAAAGCGCACGTGCTGAAGAACGTCTTTGTGACACTACTTGGGATTTGGCGTTCTGCTGTGAGGATTACTGCTGGGAGATGCCTGGCTAATTCCCAGTGCATTCTGTTCCCACAGACAACCTGGAAATGGGTGTGGTTGACATGAGTAGTAGCAACAAAGGTATGAAGCTGAGATTGCCTTCTGGAATGGCAGCTCATCAAAGGGCTAGGAAAATCTATAAAATGAGCAATAAAATTACTTTGAAAGTTTCAGGTTTCCTCATTTTACTACTGCAGGAAAATGCTTGTAATGTATAAACACCTAAAACACATTGGTTTGTATTGTGAATATAGTACATATTCTTTGAAGAAGTAGATAAGGGGAAATCCCTTCAGAACTCCTATAAACAGGTTATTTTCTTCTGGGAGAATCTTAAACTGTGTTTATTCAGGTTTCTTTAACTGAGTTGTTTCCTTTCTGTATAAAGGATGCAGTAGTTAATCAACTTCTAAGTCTGCTCGGAAGAGGGTTAATTGTTAATCACTATCAACAATACTCAAAAGTGTCTGAATTAATTTGGTGAAATGCATTTTCCCTGCAGCAGCAGCAAGTGCTGCGTGTTTTCGACAGTCTGCTGTAATAGACATCGATTATATGGCTTTGGCATGCAGCTAAATCCAGAAAACTCCGATACGTGTTTCAAAAATAGCCCTTAAAATGATATTGAAATCAAGGAAAAGCTGCATGGAACCATAGCATCAGTGTTCTGTACCGTAACATCAGTGTTCTGTATGCCTTGCTAATATATGGGAATTCACGGCAGCTGTCAAGGGCCCACATTCTACCTGTGGGAAGTTGCCTGAAGGTATGCAGAAGAGGTAGGCTAGGGAAATACAAATTTTTAAACAATGATTCTCTTGGAAATATGGAGCTTTATTCTGGTTTACCAGAGGCGTTTATCTTCACTAAAAATTCAAATGTTTTATATGCCAAACTCATTGCATAAAAGAGTTGATAACTGAGACAAAGACTGGAATGCAGATCCTCCTCCTCCCAGGTGAACCTCTGCTCTGCGTGTGTGTGTGTAGTCTTTCTGTCTGCAGGATGGACCTTTGATGTTCCCTGCAAGGTGTATCAGTTTCAACAAGAGAGATCAAGAGCTTCCCGCTATAAATGAACAGATCGGCTGTTGATACAACACTTTCTTGGAGAAACGGTGGTCTGAATTGTCGCAAGAATTAACTCGGATCTCCCACGTGTGAGGCAAGCATGCCAGTTAACTCCTGTTGAATGGAGCTACTGAGTGGGGCAAAGCAGCCCGACCTCTAATTACTTCGCCCCATTAGCCTCCCTCCCCACAAGTGAAGGAATCTGGTCTGAGTGCCATCTGGATCAAACCCCTCGGATGAAGCCCTCAAGAAGGGCTTGTGAATACAAGTGTGAGGCTAAGCTGCAAGATAGGGTGGTAAGCTGCTCAGGCCTGCCAAAATTGGGTGTGCCTGAAAGCAAAATTTCGTGTGATTAGAGAATGGAAAACTTTGAGGTGCCTGGGGAATCCTGGTAGCAGCTGAGAGGGTGAGTGTGAAGATTGCAGTTTTTCATTTGTGTGTCTACTGGGACTTTTTTAAAATTTTTTTTAAGCACAAATTCCTTTTGTGTATTTAAACCTAGGTGCTTGAAAAGTTGCTGTTTGAGCTGTGCAAGAAAAATATCACATCAGTCCTTCTCGTCAAAATCAACTCAAGTCTCTGAAATCCAATTGCAGAAATAATTTCTGATGGTGGATTTATGTATATGCACGCCGTACAGTTCATGGCTAATATCAGTTCTAACACAGGAATGGTTCGACTAGAGTTGGGTTTAGATTTTTTTTTTCCAGTCTCGATGTTGGTGAAGACAGACTTAAATTTGAAGGATTAGTAGGTTGTGCTTGGATGCCTTTTCACATCCTGGGTATTGACAAATCACCCAAATGTCTCTGTCTGCTGCATGGATTGACCTGTCAGTGCAGTGACCAGTGGCTTAGCTGGAATTTTTATATTCTGTTCTAATAGGAGAGCCTGAGGCTGTGAATATGTATCGTGCAATGCAATACCCAATAGGATACCAGACACAGGGGAAGTTCATTGTGCCTGTAGCTGTACCAGTATGTTAAATACCAGGGTTATTAATCTTTCATCACCTCAGAAACTTGTAGTCCATATATTAATGGTTTTTTGTATGAGATTTAATTGCTTAGACTTGTAACAACTCAAAACTTAAGATCCCGTTTCCCACTGTGACTTGAGTCTTGAGAAATCGATTCTGTTTAAAAGCAGCAAATTGTTGCTTTGATTATGTTATATTTTCAATAGCATATGGAGGTTCATCTATGTTTGCTCAGAAGGTTTATTTTTAAGGACAGGTATTAGGTGGCAGACAGCAGATACACGTTGTAGACAGGCAACCCCAAAAGCCTGCTGGTCCCCATATCTGTGTGTCTCATGTGATAAAGATGTTGATAATGTAAAGAATATCAGGGTCTCCCTATTGAAATGGACAGTCTCTTGAGTTGTTTCTCTGTAGTGTTAGGTGGTAGATGCTGTCCATGGAGTTTTCTTCCTTTCTTTGGTAATACAATGACCATTGTTCTCTAAGAAGAAATGACCGTTTTCTGTAGAATCGGTGTCATTCATAACGCATTTTGGCATCACGCCATGCAGTAATACTAGTGAGCTGATGGAGACGTGCAGTGGTGTAGGTCCCAGAGGCAGCGTAGCCCAACAGCAGAGCTATTCACCTTCCTCTGCTAGGGCAGCTCACTGGGCGCTAACCTGGGAAGCTCTGGGCCGTGACGCAATGTAGCAGCGTGCTTTCAGTCCGTGTAACTTTCCCTTGAACTCATTCAAAAGATTTTCTGGAACGTAAAATACATGACAATCAATTCTCTGCAGGGATATCTCTGCTACAGCTCTACTAGGTCTGGAATCGCACTGTGAACTAAATCTGGCTTATCTTTGTACTGCTCTGATTAAGCCAAGCATCTAATTTTATGCATAAATCTGTTGAAGTCGATGGGGAAAGCCTGTGGCAGAGAGCTTTGCTGGTCTGGGATCCTAGTGAGGTTGACTAAAGAACATACTGGAAATTTACACTTTAGGTGAAATTATGTTTTTGTTAATCAGCATTTGCTCGTATGACATACATCAGCACCAGCCCCGAAGGTGAGAAGATGTTTTACGGATGAATGGATCCCAAGCCTCAGAGTAGGGCAATGATTTTCCAAAAGTAAATAGCAGCCAGGAGTGATGCTGGGAAGGGAATTCCAGAGTTCTGGCTTCCTGCACTTGACTTGAATCATGTCAGCACCATATTCACTATCTTAAAGAAATTACCACAATAAAACACCCTAATGTTTATCTTAACATAATAAAGAAAGGTATTTCTTACAATAAAATATGATTAGACCTGTGGAAGAAATAATAGTCTCTAAATTAGCTTCAGATGAAGGCAAAGTGTACCTTTTATTACATGGTTTTGGCTTTCACATTGCATAAGCTGAAAGTAACAATGCTTATTTTTAAGACTTAAAAAAAAAAAAAAAGGTTAGACTTTTTTTTTAAAAGGTTTTGACATTCAATCTGTCATCATTGTCTTCTCAGGAATGCCTGCAATGTTTTTTTTAAAAAAAAGGCAAAAGAAGAAGGTTTTGTTGAATGACATTGATCTTCTTTGGAGTTCTTGTTTGTTTTTCTGCTCATTAAGCTCCTGACATGGAAACAGACTTGCAAAGGCTGAGAACTATGACATTAGATGTAGCTTTTAGGTATGTCATCAGGTCTAGTAACATAATAGATACTGAACTGGGTTTTTTTTTTTTTTAACAGCAAGAACCAATATTTGAAAGTAATGCTTTTCTTCTGTGCTTCTCTTCCCTTCCAAGTCCAACACCCAGTATACCTTCAGAACATTTATAAAATAGACTACTTGCAAGGTTTCATCTTAATTTTTGAAAATTAGTTTAAGTTCTTCTAGCCTAAACCAACAACATTTTTGTGGCTCAGTGCATATTGTGAAAAAGAAAAGAGGTGATACAAGAAACCATATGGAAGACGTAAATCATATACTTTGTGTATTTTCTCATTTAAAAAAAGTATAAAGGAATAACTGTATAGTTCAAATAAATTCAAATGGTGTTTATAGTAGAAAGCTAAGAAATTCATCACTGGCTAATATGAAAAAGGGGAATCTTCATTTATTTTTATCTCCTGCAGTGTCAGAAACAACGCAAGGCCTGACATCACCAGTACAACAGAGCAGTCGATGTAGGTGAGAACACCAGCACAGACCAGCGGCTTCTCTCTGGTGGTTCTGGAAAGTTCCTGTGCAGTATTTGGCAGAGGTTGCTGCCTCTCAGCCACATGGCCTGTTATTAGGCTATAGCTATTCGTTTATGTGGTGCCGATGGTGGCAAAAATGTTTTGCATACGTACAAACTGCTTAGTGGGAGGGATTTGAGGGTTTTTTCTTTATTTGATGTTATGCTGAGCTTGCTTAGAAATATTTAGAATACCTGGCTCTTACACGACTATCCTTTTTTTTTTTTCTTTTTCTTTTTTTAATACAGTTTTCCGGTACATATTTATACCCATCCTGGAAGAAACCTAAGTGCCTTTTTTGCATAGCCCTTCATATCTTGCTTTCTGTAGCTGAGTGCTTGATAATCAGTGTTCTGCCTGCAGCTGGGATACTATTTGTGAATCCTCTCAGTATTCTACGCCTTAATTTGTATTATGGCCATGGAAATGAATTGGGGCAATTAAAGTATTTTAAATATGTGCCTGCTTGTTTTTTTTGTGGGGGGAAAAAAAAACCCCAAACAACCAAAGCAACAACCTTTTTGCTTTGAAAAGCTAGCAAATCTTTCCCACAAATTAGATTCTGTTAGATTTTCATGTTGTTGTAATACAGTGTCTAGAACCAGACAACAGGTTTGTAGTGAAACTCATTTTAGTGCAAACTAGGGATGAGGAGGTTTCACTGGAGCTTGCCAAGGGTGAATGGGCCTCAACGAGTGTCTGGATGGAGACTGTGAAATTAGAAGAGACATTTGTGCTGAAGCCCTCTTTTTAAATTGACTTGCACTGAGAACGTGTTTGAAGTAGAATTGTGGCCTTTCCCAGCAAGAGCTAAGGGTAACTGCACATACCGCCCTTTACTGGAAACCAAAATCAGATCAAATTCACGTCTCTGGTACGCAGTTCTTGTTAGCTTCACATGAAGTATGTCAAGGGGCTTGCTAAAGCCACAGTGAAGCAGGTAACATTGGTCTGAATTCTTGTTTAAATCCATACACAGCCTTTTGGCATTTTTGCCCTGCACTTTCTCTCACTGTGTTCAGATTGCTGCTGATCTGAAATGCTGAAGACGTTTATAGTGTTGATAGTATGTAATGGAGAGAGTTAGAAGCACCTCTGAATATAACGATGCAACTGATGTTATGAGGTACTACAGGTGGGTTTTGCAATTGTTGGTAAAGAAACAGCATGCTTCGAATGCTGTAGTGGTGTCCAAGATGATCCAGCTGGAAGCACCAAATTAGTGATGCTTACATAGAGAGTGAAACTCTGGAGAAAAATTTGGTGATCTAGGAAATACATACGAGTGACTGAGAGGACGAGGGAAGAGAAGTGATGCTAGCCAGCTCTGGCAGGCTGTGCAGCCGGTTGTCCAAGTCCAAGGGTGTAATCAGAAAGCAGGGCAGGGGAGAATCCTTGTGCTAAGATTCTGTCTGCAGAGTTGGGTAGCTGATGCACCCTATAGTTTCTTAAAATATGTGTGCATGGGACATAAGTAGATTCTTCTCCCTTCTGGGAAATTACACGTAACTTGTACTTTTCCTGATTGATCAGTGCTGTGGAGGACTCCGCATCCATAATCACTCTCCTGTGTTGCAAATAATCTTTTTCAATTTATGAAGTGCTTATTTAATGAATTATTAATGCAAGCAAAGCAAAATAAGGAATTCATTCACTATTTCCTATCGACAGGCAGATGTTTAGTCATTTCCAGGAAAGCCGGGCTCCATCACGCCTGACGGTGACTTGGGGAGACAAACGCCATCACTCCAAACGTCCCCCCCTTCCTCCCTCTTCCTCCAGCTTTACACGCTGAGCATGACGTCATATGGTATGGAATGGGGTCACTGGGGTCAGCTGTCCTGGCTGTGTCCCCCCAGCTCCTTGTGCACCCCCAGCCCACTCGCTGGTGGGGCGTGAGGAGCAGAACAGCCCTTGGCTCTGGGCAGGCTCTGCTCAGCAATATCTAAAACATCAGTGTGTTATCAACACTGCTTTGGTTGTAAATCCAAACCAGCACCATATGAGCTATCATGAAAAAAATTAACTCTCCTAGCCAAAACCACTACAATCCTACTTGCATCTGGTGATGTTTTCTTCTAGGTTTCTGTTGATCTCAAGATACTTTACATAGTTCATGCTTTCAGCACTTTAAAAACCAAGCAAACATTTATTCCTTTTGCTAGGTAACGGAGTGCAGTGCTCCTTTAGGAAGAAGGCTTTTTTTTGTTGTTGTTGTTGTTCAGTTGTCTACTTCAAAATGTGGTTCCATATTACAAAAACAAAGCAATCTTTCCCCGGAGATTAGTTGTCCTGCAAACTTTTCAGATTCTTTAATCTGTAGTTCTACTCAAAGTGTCAGGAATTAATGTAAACCATGTGCTTGTTTATTGTCTTTGTATTCATTTTACTAGTCATAGAGAAATTGAGAAGTTGTTTATTTTAATATGTAGGGGTTTTTCTCCAAGCCTAAACAACTGTTTGCCTTCAGTGATCTTGTTCTACTTTGCATAAAACAAGTGTGCTGTCTCTTTCATTGTACAAAAGGAAACAATTGTTCTCGAACTCTCATTATTTTCTCCTTGTTTCTAAAAAAAAAAAAAAAAAAAAAAAGCACTTGTTTAAAATAATAACCATTTAAAAGGTGTGCTTCAAATGAAATAGGATTTGTGTTACTGGAAAAAGGGTGTCCTTATGCTTGATGTGTTTTAAGTGCAAAGCGTATGGCCTACAGGTGTTGAATATACAGTAATTCTGCTTGGCTTTAGTCCAGTAAATTAGCCACCCTGCTTTCTTTAGCTTGCTGGGAAAATTGCAAATGCATTGGTTTGTGTCTCCTTGGCAGTTAGGAGTTTAGCAGGACATCGATTCTTAGCGGACTTCCAGACAGAGTCCCATTGTTTATCATTAAACTCTGCCAAGAACTTATCAGATGCTGTGTAATGAGCCCCCTTCTTTTAGAGATGCTTCAGTGCTGTAAAGAAACTGCTAACAATTATTGACTTTCATTTTGTTCTAGTCATTTTAAATGAGACAAGCTTATTCTATTTTAATGGGGTTTTTTTTAATGGTTTCATCTGGTATATTGGAGGACACTTGTTAAATGGGATTTTTCAGTCGTGGGCATTTTAAGCATTTGTGTGTGGCAGGTATTGATTGGTCAGTACTAGTATTGCGTTTCTCGGGGGTGGTGTGGTTCAGGGATATGTTGCCTCTGGAAATACTAGCGTGCTTTCTCTACATCAATGTGCCATCTCCATAGGTATGAACTTGGTAAGGAAACTGATTTAATAATAAAAAAAAAAATAATCCAAGAAAAATCCCCAAACACAACCAAAATGACACGTGAAGATGTACGTTCTGTGCCCTCTTGTGATAACCGATGAAGTGAATTAGAGGCTCGTTGCTGCCAAAAGAGCCTGCGTGATTTTCCGGCTCTCCGATTCCTTGTTTCCCCGTTCACTCCCACCTCCCGGTGCAGTCCATCCACCCTCCTGCTCCCCCGTGCTTGTTTGCTGCCAGGCTGTCTGCAGAACGGAGAGGCGATACGGATGCTTCTGCAATTGCTCATACAACTGAGTATATTATTAGAGTAATCGCAGCTATGCAATGGTAGGGCTTTTTTCCATAAAAATACCTTAAAGTGCTCCTCAGGCTATGGTATTAGTGTTTGGTCGCAATACTCTTTCAAATTTCTGCCTGACTGTCCAGGGTATTCTGATTTTTAGAAATTAGATATTTCATCAACTTTGAAATATTATTCTCACTGACACTATTGCAAGTGATTTCTAAGACTGCAGGTGAATTAGATGTCTCTTCCATCCAATTGACCTCACTGGTGTGATAGAACATACTGGATATATTCAGTATGTATTTTAAGTGTAACATTTCTGTTTTCTCAATTATAAAATGCAGCAGAAGGGGCTATCAAGTTCCAATTTCTTAACAGTTTTTAAAAGCCCATCTTAAAAGTTATTAATTAACAGTATCCTTTATGAAGCATCATGTTAGAAGTCCTGGAAGATGCTGTATTTTGCTGTAAAACTTTACAAGTGTTTTTTTATTAAAAGGTGATAGGAAGGGATTACAGAAGATACAGTGCAACCAAGCAAACTTTCTATCCATTTAGAAAAATATTTGAACTACTCTTTCCTTTCAGGGAAACCATGATTAATGACCACTGAGCAAAGAAAATTAATCTATAATGATAAAAAGCTTCATTGGTCACATCGCCTGTCTTCAGTCCCTCTTAATAAAACAGTACCGCCATGGGATGCAGCAAGGGAAGATTCACGCGCTGAGAACCAGGCTCCGGTGGATAATTTGAGTTGAAATATACTCACTGCATGTTTCACTGGTAACTGTCTATTTGATTGGCACACACTTTACTGAATCCTACCATACCTTCATCAGTACGGTTCTGTCCCACTTGGAGTAGCTGTTTGGATGGCACGGTGGTTACAGCTACATCCCCAGAACAGATCTGTACCGACTGAAAACCCTCTTCGTATCCACCAGTGTATTTGTTCTGTCCTAACAGCTCCATACCTACAAGTTCAGCTGCTGTGGTAAGAGGGCCAGAAGTGAAAAAACTAATTTTTGCATTTGGATAATCAAATGGAAGAGATTCTGGTATGGTTCAGCCACATGTAAACGCATTGGTTTTCAGTACAGACTGTCTTGTCTTTTGTTCTGACTTGTTCTTTCCAGCTGTGCTTTCATAGTCACTCACTGCTCTGGTTTCCTCACCATTTGTTTCCTTCTTAGTCTTACAAGTTGTTGATGAATTATATCATCTCCCTTATATCAAGGGACATTCATCTTCATTTAGTTTAAAATTGTGCTCAAGAATATTTCTATTGTTTCTTCCACTTTCTTTGGACTCCAAATTTATGGAAAAGTGCTGACATCCTCAAAAAGGAATCTCAACTGTATTTCTGTGCCCAGATGCTAATCTGGTCCATGGGAAACAGTTTGGGTTTTGTTGTTTGCTTGCTTCTTTCCCACTTCACATTTTTTGCAATATAATAGGCTCGTTGCATTCTTGGGTATTTGAAGTTCTTTAAGCTAATCGTGAAGTGCCAGTGCCGAGAGCCCTGTGGAGCCCAGTGCCCTGACGGGGAAGCACTCGTCCCCTCGCTCTCAGGTGGGTACGGACTATACTGCTGGAAGCTGGGGTTGGGGATAGGAGCACGGAGAGGGCAAAGTACAGCAACTTGGCTATGCTAATTGGGAGACATAATCTTCAGCCTCAAGAAGGCGATTTAAGGTGGGCCTGCTTTGTCCATCCCCAGAGAGCCAAGTCAAATTTCATTAGTTGCTTTGAACAGTCATTATGCTTTTCTATGAGTAGTTGATTTCTTTTTTTGAATGGCCTTCATAGACAAGTCTCATTTTTAAAAAAAAAATAGTCACACTAGATATCCTGTCTCTATAAAAATAGTGAGAAGACTGTTCCCTGGGTTCAGTAGCTGACTAAACAAAATAGGAACAGAGCGGATCGTTTTGATGTTGGCAGCTGTTAATACAGCAGAACAAAGTAGGCAAACACCATTGGAGATTATAATCTAGTCTTGAAGTTAGTAATTTAGACCAGGAAATATATTTTGCTTCTTTACTGCAGATTTATTACAAATTTATGGCCCATCCAGCAGCTGGGAATTATTCAGTAAGTCTTGCTGCAGTTCCGTGGCAGCCTAAGCCCAGTGTAACTATTGACTTCTGTGATACAATCTTCTCCATTTTATGCCTTGTGTTCCCATCTTTTTGTCTTTAAGGTCTGCAACCCGCTGGACCTGGGCCAAGCCATTCCAGCATGCTTAATGTGGCAGAAAGCTTCTCTGCCAAAAAGTTCGCTCGGTGTGCTGAATGTGGGGTAAGGTAGATACAGAGCCGATGCCAAGGAGGTCAGCTACTTAACCTGTGATTGATTATTTATTTATTCATTTATTTACTACACTAGGGCTTCTCTACATAATCCCTCCCCGTGAAAACGATGGCTAGGGAGGGGAGCTGATAGCCCAGCACTCGCATGGGTTTAGCTGTGCACCCAGCAAAACTTTGGACCACTTTTGTTTGGGTGTATTTTATTGTGCATGAAGACTAGATTGCACAGTCACATGTACAGCTTCTGAGTGTACAGCCGTTCCTATGACTTCTGACTAATGCCACAAGAAATAAATTAAAGCAGCATGGTACTAGGTTAAACATTAAAATACTTGCTGTGCGTGGTTCAGCAACCTGATGGTGGTTGGTAGGCAGGTTGTGAATGTCAGCCTCCCTTATTAATTGCTTAGTCCTTGCGATACACCGGTCCTTGCTCTTCCCGAGTTACCTTCTTCTAGCTCGCCGCTGCTTCTCTCAGAGTTTTGTGTCTTCGTGTTGGTTGATTTTCCAAATCTTTGAGTTACTGAATAGTTATTAAACTGGCAGTCTCATTTCTCCACCGTGCCCTTTCATTGTTTCTGCTTTTTCGTCTTGGCTAAATAGCCTGTGTACGTTCTTGCATATGGACTAATGACAATAACCATGCTCAACAACATCGTCTACACTATAATCAGGTCAAAATCACAAGCCTGTGCCTCACAAAACTGTTTGTTTGGGCCTAGTCACACAGCCTTCCATAAATCTGCAGGCATAACCCCGCAGGCTGTTGTACAGTGCAATTTGCATTCATCCGTGTCTAGTATTTGTATCACCTAGGTGTCTAAATACGGGCATACCTTCTGAGTATTTATTGATCTATTACCAAAGCACGTGAGGAATGCAAACCAGCTACCCAGGAACCAGCTCGGAGCGGCAATGAAAGAACAGTTTATTTTAAGACAGCCTGCTTGGGGGGTGAAGTTCATAGGTAGCTTTCTGACAGCATGAAACAGTAACCACGTTGTCTGTTCCTGCTCGTTCCTGTGCGGTGTTTGCACAGGCATTTGTACAGCTGCAAAGTGAAGCGAGCCAGGAAAAGGAACGTGGCTGAAAAGCAATCTTTTCTGGGTTTATTTTAAGCCGGAGCAATTCCTCAGTTCCGTTCATGGTGTGGTCGCACAGACCTTCTGGGGGGCGGAAGGAGCATTTGGGGACTGGCAGGTGGCTCCTGGTTAAACCAGTTGAAGAAGGAATGCCGCTGAATGTCCGACCTGCAGTCTCGGGCGGTGGCATCACCTTGCTGCTGGCCACTTCATCTTCCAAAGCGTGGCTGCCTGTCCCTGCTTTCCTCCACGGCCTCCAGCTGCCATGACAAAGATTTATTTTTTCTTTTTTCCTGCTCTGTACAAATGGTGTTAAGAACATGGTGTAAGAATAGAGAATAAAATTTTGGATTTTTTTTTCTTTCTATTTTCTTCTGGGCTTATATTCTGTTTTGTTAGATTATCCAAAACTAGAACCATTTGGTATTTATTAAGACACAAGGATTTTATAAAAAGTCAAACAGAAAAGTGTGAATACATTTGCAGGCTAGTTATTTAGAAGTAGAGGATATCTAAGATATTTTTATACTGGAGACAGGGGAAGAAAACCAACCCTTGTCAGCAACATAATGGGAGAAAATGTCGCAGTTGTACAAGATACACAGCACAGAGGGTGAGTTTCTCAGCAGCTGTGACAGTTACCATGATAGCTAAAGCCTTGAAACTTCTGTTCAGCATTTTTACAAGCAAAACACCACGCTTAAAGTAGAAAACTCTGCCAACAGTCATACTTTTGTAAGTGAAGGGATTATGAAACATAAGCATTTGGATGCTGATTTTTATATTGTCTGTCAAGCCTGAATAAGCAGAGACTGATGAGTTACAGCAGTTTTTTATACTTTATATCCAAGATTAAGTTTAGGGTGACTTTTAGAATGGAAGGTATGTAGGATACGTTTCTGAAAAGAAATTTTTAAGAAACCCTCACAACATTTGGTATTCAGCAGCGGCTGCTAAGCAGAAATTCCGAGCCGCTGAAACTGGTGAGTTGTTGGAGGAACGTATTTTGGGGGAGCATTGCTGTGCTGACTGTGCGAGGACCACGCGTGCTACAGCCGGTTTGGCTCCACCAGCGCCGCAGTGGTGTTCCCTCCTTGGCTTTTGTGCCCTGGAAGCAGGGAGGGGAGCAATTAGCCAAATATTACCAGGATTATGAAAAATTCAAATGGTACTACCCCTCGTTACCGACGTACCTGGTCCGTTTCTCAGCTTTTAGTGGGGTTGCGTGTCGTATTTGCTGTCTCTGCGGAACTTATCTTGATAACATGAAAATGATTATGTGAAAATTAATGCCATTTTTCTGTTTGCACATGTTAATGCTCTGCAAATAGTAAACTGTTTAGAATCCTTGGGAGCTTCTGCAGCCTTTGTAGGTGGCATGGAGCTATTTCAGACATTTTTGCGGTCCCTTATCACCTAAGTAAATGTGTTGGTTGATGTTGGTAGCATGCCTCCATAGTGACAAGTGTTGAAAGGAAGATGAAGAAGCAGAGTAAATAGTTCCCAAGGCTTGCGATCTTTTTCTTATCCAGTTTGTGAATTATGGAGAACTCCAACTGTCACACTTTTATATTTGTGATTCAGAAGTGTCCAAACACCTCCAAGAAGGTTACCGTGTCTTCACTCAAGTAGCAGTTGCTCTCAAATCAAGGGGGAAAAAAAAAAATCTAATAAAGCTTTCCTTTGGGCTCATTTACAGTTATATCACAGTTAGTGGTGGACTCTGTAGTGTATTAGTGTAATTTATAACAATTCTCGATGTTGAAGTAGCAGTTGACATTTCAAGGACTAGTTCCATATGTTTTTGAGTAAATACAACTTTGTATCTACGCCTTTAGCTCTTTCCTTCCTTGGTACAGAGTGCTACAGTGATCTTTGCTTGCTGTTTGTTACATCTTAGATTTATTATATTTTCTTTTTCTGCTGAGATGTCAGTGGTTACATTTGAACCTGAGGGATGCATTTTACAGTAGTTGACACAGAGAATTATAAAATCAGATTCCTTTGTAGCTTACACAAAGATAGACAAAGGAAATAGGTAACACAAAAAGGCTCTTTTATTTGCAGGGAAGTCCAAGAGACCTTTCTGTTTAGCAAGTGGACCGAGCTCTCAGAGTATTAGTTGGAAGATGTTTCTCAGGCTGCCATGATTTATACTCTGTGGAGCATCATCTCGTGTCTTCTTTCTCTTCCATCCCCAGCTGCTGCTCCTTCCTCTCACCCATTCATTACAGAGTAGTTAAAGCAGTTGAACCTGAAAATAGTAATGCTTGACTATGAGGGAGAGTGAGAGGAATATGGGGAAGAGATGAATGACACCAAAGAACACAAGCAGCTTGATGTCACAGTCAAGTAAGAAAGGGAAGAAAGCGTTTGGACACTAGGAGAGTGCAGCCACAAAATGCTTTATGGGTCATTCCCACCTTCTCCTTCACCAGGATCGCCAGCTGTGGAGGCCGTATGTCGGTACAGACTGCAGCCCTCCAACTTGGAGCAAAATAACGAATGAGTCTGCCAGTTTGTTGAAGGAGCACTTACTGAGGAATATTCCTTTGTCCTCTTCACCTGTATTACCACTTAAGAGCTACTCTCAGGAGAATCATTCCAAGTGTTTTCTGTTCACGGCAGCTTTCTGAGCCCTGGAGGTATTCATGATAGAAAGCAGGAGAACTTTCACGTGGATGGGATTCTTAAGCTATATTTATAATTAAGTTAGGATTATTTTTTTCACTCCACCCCTGTGTTCCCCACCCTACACTTTCAAGCCTTTGAAGAGAGGCCAGCCGTCTGGCATGTCTGTCATAGTTCTGTTTCTGGAGTGCTTCCAGTGTCAGGCATTTCTGGCAGCTTATAGAATTTTATTGAATAGGGACCATGAGATGATCACACCAGTGAATTGCTGCATCCCTGCTCTTCTTCGTGTCACCAGAGTAAAGCAGAGAGACAAACTCATGTAGTTTCCACACTGGAAGATGGAACCAAAAATTGCTAGGGTGAACCGTTTTCCTGAGATGTGTATGTGTGAATACGGATGTGTTGTTTGAACGTGCATGAAAGAGTACAGTAAGCATTTCAGCTTTCTCTCGATGCTGTACGAAGGCCATCAGCTGCCCTCGGTGTGTTACACCTGAGGCAAGCTACCAGAGATCCCACTTATTTTTTAAAGTGTTTCTTCAGAGCAGGCATGAGAATGGGGAAAGAGATCAATCCTGGCTTTGGCTCAGTTCTATACCAGTGCTAATCTCTGACTAGCTGTAAATCCCAGCCCTAACTGGATTGAAGTGCACATTAGTTCATAAATACGGGTCCCTGTGATCATCAACTGGATGCTTTTGTTCTATTCTGTAGGAAGTGCCCTTGGTACTTAATTTTTTTGTAGTTAAACTGGGAACAAAATAATTCTTTTTCCTTTTATGCAATGTGTGTCAGCACTGGGTGATTAAATCCTGGCTATTTCTGTTCTTTAAGGAACAGAAGTAATTACACTAAATTGTATATTAGATTTTGAAATAGTCTAATGTTTGTTTAAGGTTTGACCGGGGGTTTCGACAAACTTGCTTCCTTCGAGATCATTAAGTGTAAAATTGAATTCAGATCTATAAGAATACAGCATTTATGGCTGTCAACGAATACCTCCCAGTCTGTCATGGATTAGTCTAAGATTAAATGTGTTTAAGATATGCAGTTATTCTTTTATGGTGGAAAAAGAAAAGGTTAGTGACTTGCCTTAGGTGATAGATGTTTGTAGTGGAGTGGGAAATTGGGCTTACGTCTTCCCAGTCCTGGGCTAGTAATAAGATGGTCATTTTTCCTTGCCTGATACGCTACTAAAAGCTCAGTTAATTGATTTTTTTTGAGGGTACTTAAATTTAATTATGAATAACTTTTAAAACTAATGCTAATTCTTCGTGATCTTTTGTCTTTGGAATCAGTTCCGGAGAGGATTGTACAACAGTCAATTAATTTTCTTGTCTTTAGTTATTGATTATTCACGTTGCTTTGAGTAAGCTGTTCTTGGTTCAGCTTAACTGGTCCTTTACATGCCTTATCTCTTGTCTTTGGCTGAATCTCTTAGGTACAGAGTAATTTTTTTTTCTCCAAATGGGTAGTGTGTGGCTTCATTCTTAAGGGCTTAAGCTATAAAAACCTCATGCATAAGCTGGGTGAGTTAACTTTTGACCCCATTTTGGCTAACAGTAGCAACCATCAGCAGATGGAGAACTTTATCTTTCCATGGCACTTTATAGTGTTTACACAGTGTCAGATAAGAGCTGGAGGAATTCTGCCCCCTATTATAGCATCACTTCACTGCATTCAATGCAAAATTGTTTTGTAGGAATAAAAAAATACTTAGATTGCTGCATAAAGCAAAGTATGCATTACATTTTTTTTCTCCCATATTCACACTTCACCCTGTGTAGAAAACTAGAATCTTTTTATATTCTGTTACTTAAAAATGCTTCCACCATGCTTTTATGGTAGTTATTTAGCATTGTGATGCAATTGGCTGGCTGTGTTTTGAGTTCTTTGGAATAGGCTAATCAGTATTTAAACCGGATTTTTCTTCTAAGAACTGTTCTAGATCTGATAGATGACCAGAAGACCCCAAATAGGCTTCATCCTGGAGGTTTTCTCTCCACCATTGATAGGGAGGACTGAAGGATGGATGTGGAGTTGGTGCTTTGCTTGCTATGGGGTAATCGTTGTTTTCTTATGTTTGAATTTTGTGAATTGCTATTTTTCTTCTGCATAAGACATGGCAGAAGCATGTGTCAGTGGGCAGTGTGAGTGTATTGCCACTTCTTGTACCTGTGATGAGAACAGCAGCAGCCAGATGTCCTTCACGGGAGAAGTCGGAGACCTGCCTCGTGGAGGAAACTCGCTTAGTTCTGTCCCCAGGCCTGGGTTGAGATGTGCATGCATGCGCCTGGTTGGGTCTGTTGCAAGCGTTCTCCTAACGACCTCCTTGAAATCATCCAACTGTATTTCAAACCTGCAATCCTCTCTTCAAGGCCGTAATAAATAGTTCAAATTAGAGGTCAGGCACAGACACACACATTTCTCGTGGTGGAATTACAGGCTGAAGCGAGTGGGGTGATGCACTGCTAGACTTGAAGCTATGAAACATCAAAGAGGTAATTCACACTGGCGTGGCAAGTGCAGGAGGTGACATATAGATAATAATTGCAAATTAGCATAGTGCTCTTAGGCATTTGAGTGGAAGCCTCTTCCCGCACCCTTTTGTACATCAGCAGATCCGACCAGATCGGCAGCCTTCCCTGCAGCTGGGAGGGTTTGAGGGTCATTCATCGTTTAAACATTTCCTGAAAGATTTGTTGTTGTCGTATTTAATCTTTAATCTTGTTTTGCATTAAGAGAGTCATCATAGTGTATCTTCTTGGTATGTTGGTGGAAGGATGTTTTTTGGGGAAAAAAAATCATAGCACCGGAGAAATTTGGCTGCAGTTATTACCAAAGCTTAATGCAACTTCTTGTTCTTTCTGACTTGCAGGAATTCAACGACAGAGGAAAGAGGTCTCTCCTGTTCTGCATTATTGTGCTGCAGACTAGAGAAGCACTTGAACTCTGCTTGGATAACTGCATGCGCCTGCAGGCTGGTAACGTTACTAACTGCATGTTGGTGCTGCTCTGCCACCTTGAAAACTCTTGGGCAATCAAACCCTCTGAACTTTAACAAAAAAGGCTAGGCTTAAGCACGCTTAAGGTAAATATTTATTGACTGAAGGAGTATGTGTAGGCAATGTCATAAGTAGATTGCATAACAACTATCCAAATGAGTACCCTGCTTGTTTCTTTAATTAGATGACCAGTCCTTAAGCAACCAAGGATTTTGGAAGCATGGAGGGAGGGAGGGAGGGAGTGCCGGAGGAAAGTAGTATCTCTTCTTGCAGTGTGCCCTATCTTGGTCTGTATTCAATAAACTTAGCTTTCAGTCCTTCCCTCTTCTGCTAACCTAGGTGGTCTTTTCTGGAGTGGCTTTTTTCACCTCTCTCAGCACTTTTCCACTCAATGGTTCATCTTAGCTACTGATTTATTTTGTTAAACAAACACATGTACCTTTCATAGACTCTAATCAGTTGTTATGGTCAAATGGTCTATTTAATTTTTATTAAGATCACATAGCTAAGTTACAGGTTTATACCTGTAGTACAGGCAAATACCAACTAGTGTTGTATATTCAGTTACCTTTTGATACTTACATTGCACATATACCTGCATGTATCAATATAACTATTTTAAAAAATGAAATTCTCTTCCGTCAGAGACAGAGGTAGTGACCAGATGCACATTATGATTGTTTCTGTTCATCAGGCAAAGTTGGTTGTAAGAGACATTTCCCTTTTGTTCTAAGCTGTGTTCCCTTCTGCTGAGCATCCACCACTTCGTAGATATTGCAATGCTTCTCTGGTAACGTACAAAGACTCTTCTTGAAACCACTGAGAAGGTTTTGCTGATGCAGCATCCCATTATATTGATAATATAAATGATTAAAGCATCAGCTGAGAACTGTTCAGGAATGATGTCTCTCTTGTTCTTTTCCCTGCTGCTGGTTTTCAGTCGCTGAAGCCTATTCGTGGTAAATAAGTAAGAGCACAGAATTGCAGCAAGAAAGTTCTCTTATTTCAAAAGACTGTCGTACTTCTTTTTTCCTGCAATAAAGTTTATTGCTTCCTATATATTTGCCTGGTATTATGGAAGGGATAGCTTTCCACTTGCTGGGTAATTTAGTTCTGTAGAACTCTTCAGCTTACGCTTACAGCTCTAAAATTTGCTGATTCAGCTCACTTTCTAGATTCTCTGCCAATTAACTTGTCCTGGCCCTTTGTCCATATTTTTATTTAATTGTCTTGTAAGGTTTATCAATGCAGCCCATCCTGCTGTTCTTTTCCCTCCTCCTGTCACCACACAGTGAAGACTCTTTGCTAACCTCTAGTTTCCAGTGCAGTAATAATTAAGAGTCTGAAAGGATGTTCTTTTTGAACCTTTCCATGTTTGGGGGATTTAATACTGTAGCTCAGACATAAAATTTTGCTCCAGGCTGACACTTGGAATTGAAGATCTGAGTTGGAAAATGTTTCATTTATGTTCTTATTTTGTTTATACTCAGCTGTAAACCCTTGAAGTAGATAATTAATTTTCTGTTTGCGTCAACTTCTGCATAATCTGTGCATCACGTCAGAAGTATCAGAATGATAGCAGTAAGCTACAAGTTACCGTCTGAAACTCTTTATTCATCTGTTGGTGTTCACAGAATATGTTTTGAGGAATTGCTTGATGTGCACACAGGACTTACTCTCAACTGACAATTTCTGAAAGTTGTTTAACCTCTAAAAAAGGTATATTTCTAACCCCTGGATAATTGATGTATTGCGTGACCTACATTGTGAAAATTAGTATAGTTAACAAAAGGAAATTTAGTATACTGTTAGCAGTGATGAGAATTTAATTTTTCCTTCAGTTTAGGTATGAAGTCTGATGAGGTTGGAGTGTAGGGCTGATGTGTGTACGTGTGTTTCTCCTCCCTGCCCCCCTTGTAATGTACCCACGCTTTGTTTAGTGGTTGCTTTTCCCTTGATTTCAGAATATATACTATGAACCAAAAAATGTGCAGAAGGCAATAAAGATAAGTAAAGATCTTCAACTTCTCTGAAAAAGGTTTACATTTTTCAGCTTAGAAAAAGAGACAAGTGAATCAGGGCTGTGGCAGGCATACAACAATTAAATCATGGCAAGTGTGGGGAAAGGAAGTCGAGACTGGTCATTCATGGTTTGTCACCGTCTAAGGACTAGATGCCATAAAATGAAACAGGCAGCTGGTTTCAAACAAAGAGAAGGAAGTATTTTTTCAAAAGGTGCGTGTTTGTACTTTGCTATTTATTGCCACTGGATGTTGTGATTACCAAAACTCTAGATGGGTTCAAAAAACTGACAGTAATAACCCATGGACAGTTCAATTAACCAAGCCGTGGACAGGCAATTAAACACCACGATACGTACGCTGTCTCTGCCCCAGGAAGTCCCTGAATTACAGATTGTCAGGAAGAGGGGTGAATATGTACAGGAGGAATTATCCCTGTAAGCTGAGATGTTCATGTATTCGTTCCTGAAACCACTCGTTGCTGGGCAGTTTTGGAGACGCTCCTGGTTCAAAACACAGTTCTGAACCATCTCCCAAACAAACGTTTCCATCTTTACAGACAAGAAGCCTGATAGAAAAAACTTGAAAAAAAATGCATTATCTAACAGGAGAAAATCAAATGAAAAAATCTGCTCTCATCCATTAAGGGAGAGTATTGAAAGACATGTTGAAATACTTATGTAGTGTCAGTCCGAAGAGACAATAATTAAATGAACTGAAATCCTACAAATCCTCCAAAATGAAATGGCCTAACGTCTGTGTTTCCTTATACTTCTTCTTTTTGCCCTTTTCGTATGATGTTTGCAGGTGCTGAGGGAAATCTGTATAGCCTGGTGAAAGAATGTAGACCTGAAGAGACTAATAATAGTGATAAAAACAGGTATGCAATAGCTTTAGTTATAAGAGACTGCAGTGTTTTTCTTACTAGTGTTTATTTTCTTACTAGTGTTTAGGGGTTTTTTTCATTACTAGTCTTCGGTTGTGTGTTTTTATTTTTTTTTTCTTGTGTCTGTCTTTTCAATTTATCCTGCTGCTAATTGGCGATAATGACCTGTCTGCCTAAAATACACCCAAGGTTATACAAAGGATTTCTGCAAGGCTCTGAGCAACATTATGGAAAAGCACACGGTGCCTTTGATTGTGAAGGGTTAGAATGTGAGCTCCCATACACAAAAGGAATAAGATTTCTTCTTTCCCCCGGTGAATTGCTTTCTGTTTAGAGGGGAATAGTAGCAAGGCAAGTTTTCATCTGTGTTCATTTATATGAATAGCTTACTCAAATGGCATCTGATAGTTCTTGGAGCTGGCCTAGAGTGTATGAAAAGCACAATAAAGAGAAACAGCTACAAGAAACTATTTATTCACCCTTTATGTTGAGTTGGGCACCTGTTTTGAAATGCAGTGTGCAAATATTGCATGGTTTGCATGTAGTATTTGATATGTGTTCTAGCTGGTGAACTTTATCAATAGTCAAAGTTAGTTTGCTGCAAATGGATGCAGCATTGGATGTCTGCTTTTCTTGGAAAGAAAGACTTATCAGGCTATGGGGAAATGCACGGGAGGATCTGAAATTCAGAAAAAAAAAAAAAAAGGCAGATAGCTCAAACTCAAGAACCAAATGCTCTTAGTCCATTCATACCAGTTCATAAATCTCTGAAGAAATTCAGCTGCAAAACAACTGATGATATTTCAGTTGCAGAAATTGGCATTCACTTCTAAAATACAATGCTTACTTTTATGTTTTTACTCAGGATTGCCTTACCTGCCAGGGATTTATTGTTAGTAAACTAGGATTTATTTATTTTTCTATTTGTAGTGCTTGTCTGTTTAGCGCTACTTTTGAGATGTGAACAGGAAATGAAGGAACCAGAAAAATCGCCAACTTTAATTTGTCAAATTAAATCCTGCACATTGCAGGCAATATGTATAGTAAATAAATCTCCCCACCCAGAGGCATTCTTATTGTTACTTCTTAGCCTCTGACAGTTTAGTTAAGAATGTGTCGTCGTCTTTCGGGCAGATACGTGCAGAGGTAGATCGTGCACTTTGTCTTTTTCTATTGCCCTTCTAATTGAATGAAAACTATCTTTTAGTTCAGATTATAAATTACTTCCCATGTTTTGCTTTTTATTATTCCATGAATAATACTTACTCCTGAAAGGAGTAAGTCACGAGGCTTTATCAAGTATTAGGCGTTGAGAAATACAAGCCAGTCTCTGCTCTGCAGGAATACCCAGGAGCTAAAGATGATTTCTTCTCAGAGAGGACTTCAGAAATGTGAAGGTAGGAAAGACTATTTGAAGTGTAAATAGCCTTACTGTGCTTGGAAAATATCACGAAGAGCTAGGATGGTACTGAATAGAAGCAGTTCTGTCACTTTAATTATAAAACTCTTACGTAACCTCCTCTAGCAAGTGAGAAAATTTCAGTGCCCTGATAGCATCACACCAAAGAGATAAGGGGAAAAAAAGAAACAGCTGAGAAATGGGAAATGTGTGTCAGGGGAGGGGAACGTTTGTTCTAGACAAAACTGAGATGCTTGGTTGCTTTTGTTAGAACAAAGACTGTGAAGCACACCCACAGTCACAGGATCTTTTGCAGTGTGAAGAGATGAGGAGAAGAGGTACCCCTGTCCCTTTGGTGGAAATAAAACAGGTGTCGGGACTGGATTTTTTTTTGTGCAACAGACTTTTACCTGTTTCCTTCCAATATACAGTATGCTACAAAGTTGAGGATGGGACCGTTCGAAATAGTTAAGATTTGTAAGATAACCAGTGCTGTTATTGAATTACTGCCAGGGGATAAAGTGGGAGCTAAAGCTGCAAGAAGTGAAGGGACAAGCTGGATGCTGTTCTAACAAACAGAAGTGGCTGGAACTGGAACTGGTTGGCTCCCTGTCTTCTGTGCAGTTTCAATTCAAGCTTTAAAAAAAAAAAAGTAGTGACACTTCAGAGAAAAATATTATGAAGAAATGCTATATGTCTGTCCTGGACAATGATGAAAAGACCGGAAATGATGGATGTTTGTTTTTTTCTGAATCTTCCTATGGTATTCAAGGCTCAGCCTCTAGCAAACGAAACAAGTAACTGCAAGATGATGGATGTGTGATTTTTCTTTCAGCTACTATACATAGTGATGTGATTCCAGTTCTCAAGCATGGATGTTTATGGAGAAGGGCAATGAGAGAAACCATACAAAACTAATTATTTTCAAATAATTTTAATTAAATATTATTATATTCAATTATTAATGCTTAATACCAAGTTGTGGCTATAGACATGGAAACTCTGTGCTTCTGGTCCAGAAATTTGAGCCTTAGAGGAAGAAAACAGTGCAGCATTTGGGTTTTGTAGTTGAAGATATGGCATATATGTCAACACAGCTTTTGTGAACCTGTGAAAGGGAGCTTTTTATGTTTGTATTGTCCCTCCCCTTGAAACGAGGGCAAATCACTTTTCTCTCACAATGTAGCAGAAGGCTGACTGAGGCTGTAATAACAAATTGTGCCAAATGCTGCTTGTGGGGAATAGTTCTCAGCTAGTAAAAGTGAGATTTGCTTTTTGCTGTTTTCAACTGTCTAGATTAGAGTGTTGATTGGAAGAAAATGCCATTTTACACTAGGTCAGATTGGATGGGTCAGCAATCTATTAAGCCTAGTTCATTTAAAGCATTTCAGAACAAACAAATGACTCTTAAGCCTTTTTGCGTTTGTAACTGTGTAAGGAATTGAAACAGACTTTGTTGGTACTCCTAGAAAAATAAAGCCTTTTTCTCCTTACCCCCTTTTCATCTCTTGCTCTTGCAGAATCTGTGTACTTCTGGGCATATCTTCCAAGTAAATGTCTACTTCAGGAGACAATGCTGTAAAATATGCATGTAGATATATATATTTATATATCCTGTCCTGTATATTAGATTTTCCTAAAAGACATCATCAGAAGCACTGCCACCGGTGGTAGCTCCTCAGCTCACCCTTTGGTGGCAAATAATAGGAGTGAAAAGTTCAGCTAGAAGGGGTTGTAGAAACTGGAGTACTGCAAACAGAGAACCTTGGCTTGGAAATGGGATTTTCATCATCTCTCCATTAGTGATCGTACCTCAAATAGAAAAATCTTTAGCTGTAATTTAGGAAGATGTATTTGAAGTATCCATTGCTTCAAAGGGGAGTACTCTGAGATTTCAAAGAGAAAACTGGGGGGAAATGCACAATTTGGGCTCATCTACTGAGAACGACATCTGCAAGACCATTTGCTTGAGATGTTCTGTCAGCTTGTGCAGGGCAAGGCGGAGTAATGGGAATTACTCACATACTTGACCAGTTTTCAGTGACTGAAGGTATGTGCTGTAGAAATGTGGAAGAGTAATATGGAAGAGGGGGAATTTTGTGTACAAAACATTTTTCAGAAGTGTAATCAGTGACAGTATGATTACTTTTCTGCTCAGAACTAGTTATGTTACACTGCCAGTAATGCTATATGTGATGTATGGCACCAAGCTGCAGTGCAGCTCTGTAGGCAATGTGATTCCAAAGAAGGTACTTTTTATCTCAATTGGATAGTTACTCCTGTAGCAGATTCTGTATTGACTTGACAGTAATCAGAATTTCAGTCTTTCCCTGCCTCCAGCACATTTGCAATGCAAATAAGTCCTTTTAATAAACAAAAACATCACACAGGCCATGAAAATATAACCTGCAAAAGAATTCTGCTTTTGAAGTTACATTTTCAATAAGGAGTTTAATTCAGATATGTGTATTTCTTAGAAATGGGACTTCCTAGATCTTGAAATGAGTTCAGGTGCTTCTAAACAAAAGCTTCTTCTCAATGAATTCAATATGAAGACAGCCTGTTTGTTCTTCACAACTGTTTTTTAAACTTAATGCATTCAATAGCAGGAGTTTGTTGTTGCAGTTCCCTGGACATGGTATAGCAGAACTGGGAACTACTGGTATCGATCCAGACACATTTGCAGTCGTTCCTGGTGCATTCAAGGAGATTATATTGTTTATGATTTCAAGGATTGTGTAGTAACAAAAGACCGATATAAACGTGAGGCAAAGATAGTATCAGACAAATACCAGCGCTATAAATTTCCCACATTAAGTCCTGCCAATATAAACCAGTGGTTGACTCTGTGTGTGTTTTTTTTACAATTGTGGTGCAGATTGGTGTGTGCTACTGTCTTAAACCGATATCAGCTGGTGGTGGAAGGGCATTGCTGACCATTTTCTTATTACTGGGAAAAGGAAGACAAAATAGTCCTTCTAGTGTTATGTTATTGCAGAAAACTTGGTATCTGTGGTTTCAGTGAAGCAAGGACGTTTTGCCATGAGAGCTTGGACCCTGACACTTGGAACAGTAAAAGCAGGCAAAGTTACTTTACCTTTTCTTCATATTCTTGTGGATCAAAATTTGAGTTTGTACTGGCACATATGCAATACTTGAACCCTTTGTGATTTGGGAAAAGGTTGCAACTAAGATTGGAGGACAGGGCAGGGGGACCGATTTTTTGCATTCTTTATTCTTTCCAAGCAGCTGGGGAAAAAACAAAACAAACCTAAACCATCCAAGGAACTGGGATAATGACCAGGAGTGAAGAAGCAAAGGCTGATGTCAATGAATTCACTCCAGACATCAGCGTTGGGTAAAAGAGCACGCTTTTCAGGTTTATGAACTCAGCTGGTGCCTAGCTTAAATCTTAGTTTTAAGATACAGCTGAATGTGAAACTTGTGAAAAATGTTCTTTGTGATGCAGAAACTGTCATACCTTCTAATTTGTCTGATCCCACAGGTTCAAACAGATTTTGGTGAATTTAAGATTTGAAGTAGGACTGCATGCAAACACTTTTCTCCTAGCAAATCTTTTCTGTCCAAATCTTGATTTGACATTGCAGTTTAAAAGGGAATGTAAGATTTATTTCACAAGTGGAAATCATGTAGGTTCTCATTTCTGTTGTCTAGAATCTCTTATGTTTTATTGTCTAGAATGGTATATGTAAATTTATGGCATGTGTAACTGTGTATATTGGGCATAGTTTGTGTTAGAAATAGGATTTCACTGGGAAAAACAGGCGTTAAAGCCAAGGCATAATTCTGAGGCTGAATTTAAATGGCTGAAGACCTGCATTTTTCTTTCAATAACAATTAGTGGATGGTATATAGAAATATACAGCTATCTCTTGATTTCACTGGAGCAATGCTGTTGTCACACCTTTCTCATGTTCTAAAACAGGTCTTAAAGAACTTCATTCTTGTGCCCCGTGCAGTAAGTAGTATTACCTTGTAGTCTTGCTAAAGATGAGTAACTTTAAAGTGACAGGAATAAAGAAGTCTTTTAAATATTAATATCGTTAAACTGATTTTGACAGAAGTGCTGTGATGAGCTCAAGGAAAGAAAAAATGCTGCTTATTCCTATAATCTCTTTGTTCTAGAGTAATATTAAGTTCCCATTTCCAGTGTTGCACAGGTGGGAGAGAGATTTAAAGCAGCTGCATATGTGATATATAGAAGCTGTTACAAGCTGAAGTGTAAAACTTATGGCCATCCATAGCTTTGACAAAGTGCAGTTCTCTGAGGAAATTATATACTTGCAGAAGGGAATAAGAAATTTCTCTCTCATCAATGGATTTTCAGACAGAATAAATTACTTTCCAAAGATGATTAGGGATTCCGAATTACAAAATAAATGTCAGTGCTCAAGACTAGGTTTTGCTGAGCAGTTTTGGCCATAAAAGGAATGAGATGTAACGCAATTTTCATTCCATGGATCTTCTCTTTTGTATGAGCTTAAAAACAAATACACGTTTTATCCTTGCAAATACTTCACTTCAATGGTACTGCTGGGATTTATCACATTAATCATACTTTTTTTTTTTTTTCAAAATCATTGCAGTTGTGTGTATTGTGCAGTTAGACACCTCCATGTCTCGCAATCAGTTTGCATCACTTCCCATACCAGCATTATACCCCAAGCTAAATGATGTTGTCATTACCAGATCTGTATGTGGTTTACTTTTATAAGATCTTAGATAAAGAACTCTATAATTTCTTGTAATTAAGACCAAGTTTAATTCCAGGCATGGTTAAGTGTGCTGTGGGTGAAGATAAAAAAATGTGTTGTGTGTAAAAAATGATGTTGATAACTTGAATTTTATTCTGTCAGTGTTCCTAGTTGGAGATATCTGTCAGCATATTGTAAAATTCCATTTCCCTGTGCTATTCTTTATTAATGATAACATGCTGTAAGGAAAAGAAATCAGAAAATAGAGACTTCAACTCAGGAGTTAAGAAAAGGTAGAACTTGTATAACAAATAGTTTTAACTTGCAGAGCTGTAATAGTATTTTGGGGTTTTTCAATCCTTCAAAATATTTCTTTTTTCCCCCTTTTTTATTGTAAATGTGCTCCACCTATTTCCCAAAGAAAATGAAGGTTTTCTCTTATTCATTCCATCCACTTATTCCCTCCCTGAGTTTTGAAGTAGGGTAAATGGTGGCTTACAGATCAAATGAAATGGTCTCCAGAGGAAGAGATGAGAATGGCAGTAGTTATCTAAGAACTGGGGAAGCCAAGGAGCTATTTCTCTCCTTTTAGACAAATTGAAGTGTCAGTTCTGGCCTTTTTGAGTTGTTGTAGGGAACACCTGATGGTGTCAGGTGTTGGTTTTAACTTTTTCAGCCCTTAACATACATACCTTTCCGCCTATGTATTTCTAACTCTTATGTCCTGAAGTGGTGTTTAACAAGCTTAACATAAGCATTTGCAATTATCTAATAGCACCTGAAAATTGCTTACTAAATGACAGGAGGAAGTTTCATTTGCATTCTATATCTGATGTTAAATCTGCTAATTCTCCACAGTCAGCCAGGAAAAACAATGTAGACAGACTTGAATTTTATTAAAATCAGAAATCAAGCACACTGCTTCCTACTCTTCTGTTACACACTGCAAGATAAACCTTAAAACCTTCTGGAATATATTCATTATTTCAGCCATTGTATTCCTCCTTGTTTTCATGAAATGTGCTTACAAGTTCTTAGTAAGTTCTTTAGTTACAAGTTCTTTACAGAAGGTACATAACAGCCCTTCCCTCACCCCAGGAAAGCTGAGTCTCCATGTTTGCTCTTGTTTATATAAGTTAATCTTCTGTAGTGTGACAGTTTTTTTTCCTTCATTAATGAGAGTTCCTAATTGGGTATAATGAAATGTTTACTCATGCTACAAGATAATATTATATGAAAGTACAACAGAGATAAGAGACTATGAAGAAAATAAGCATTTTAAAGATTTTGGATAAGATATGAAAGCCATTTTTTTGCCAATATTTTCCCATTTTATTTGAGAATGACTTCTGGTGCAGCTGTGTAACTAAGGCTATGTCAAACGACATCCATTATTTATTGGCCCGGTTAGCAAACAAGGACACCTTTGACTACAGCAAATTGTGAGGTCAATTTACTGTGCTTTACACCAACTGAAGACTAGCTTTTTTGTATTTATATTCTCTAAAATTTTCCGTTTGGCATGAGCTTCTCTGGGGAAAGCAATAGGAACTTGGGGGAGGGGAGCAGAAGAGAGCTTGAATTTGTAGAAAGCTGGCACAAGTGTAATTGTGCCTTTTATTTCCTATCCAGGTGCATCAGATCAAGTTACAGACCAGTCTCCCCATAAAGGCAAACTTTCTTCAACCTAGTTGAAACTGCAGAAAACAGATGTTAAGGAGATAAATTTTGCAGCTGTTATTGAAATGATTCAATACCCTGTCTTCCTGCAGAGTAAAATTGAAAGAATGAAACGCTACGCAGCTGCCCAAAATAGACTGATATTTGCTACTTGCTTAAACCTGGCTTACCAAGTAACTTCCTTGTGGTATTCAAAGGGTGTAAACAGAGCTGTTTTGCAACAGGACTGTGAAGAAGGATGTTAGCATTAGAGGCACAAAAAAAGATTCTTCTCATAGTCTTACTAAGGACGCTCGAGCAGCCTGTGTGCATTAAGGGCCTGATGCTGCCCTGTCAGAGTCAGTGAAAACTGGATTCCTGATGGTCCAGGGACACCAGAGCAAGGTAATTAGCATCAGGAACCTGTGGCTCTGAAAATCGGTACCTCCTTGTGCTGGAGTTACTGTATTTTTAATTCCACACAGTTTCTGTACTTTTTTGTTTTAATAAAATTAAATATGTAGCAGTTCTGATTTTGAGCTAGTACATATTCTGCATGTACAGACACTTTATGGTGCCCTAGCAAAGGGTACAGAGATTGAGGTGGTACCAAGAGATTCCAGTGTCACTCCCTCCCACGTCTGGGGGACCAGCGTATCCCGGCACAGGCAACAGTAGCTTCCGAACAGGCTTGTTATCACAGAGTCCCAGCCTGGTTTGGGTTGGAAGGGACCTCACAGCCCATCCAGTGCCACCCCTGCCACGGGCAGGGACACCCTCCACCAGCCCAGGTTGCCCAAAGCCCCATCCAACCTGGCCTTGAACACTGCCAGGGAGCCAGGGGCAGCCACAGCTTCTCTGGGCACCCTGTGCCAGGGCCTCAGCACCCTCACAGGGAAGGATTTCTGCCTCACATCCCATCTCCATCTCCCCTCCTGCAGCTTCAGGCCATTCCCCTTGGCCTGTCACTCCCTGCCCTTGGCACCAGCCCCTCTCCAGCTTTCCTGGAGCCCCTTTAGGGACTGGAAGGGGCTCTAAGGTCTCCCCGGAGCCTTCTCTTCTCCCAGCTGAACAAGCCCAACTCTCTCAGCCTGTCTCCATAGCAGAGGTGCTCCAGCCCTCTGAGCATCTCCATGGCCTCCTCTGGCCTCACTCCAGCAGCTCCATGTCCTTCTTGTCCTGGGGACCCCCGAGCTGGACGCAGCACTGCAGGGGGGTCTCAGCAGAGCAGAAGGGCAGAATCCCCTCCCTCGACCTGCTGGTCACGCTGCTGGGGATGCAGCCCAGGACACGGTTGGCTTTCTGGGCTGGAAGCGCATGTTGTTACAGTGCAGCACTACTGGCTGTGCTGTCCCCTTGCCTCTGTTCCTCTGAGTGGAAAGGTTGAGCAGGAGGAGGTAGGGAAACGTGGCTCAGTGCATTAACATTCCACCTTGCTGTTAAAAGTAGCTTAACTCTCTCTGTGCAGAGTGGTGGGATCAATGGGAGGAGTGTAGGAACGAGGGGCTGTACTGAGTCAGACCAAACATCTCATCGTTCTGTGTTTGGACTCCAGTAATGGATGACAGGAGATACCTGTGGGAATGAATAGGAAAGGACAACCTGTAAATAGAATGACAGCAGGGATGTGTCTTCTGCATCGGAAAAAGGGGACGTTACTGAAGAGCTGGCTAATTTAATTGTGCATAATTGCGTTTCATATTCTGTGCTTTGGGATATTTTTGTTTCTAAATCACTGTGTAAGAATTCTCCTCTGTGTGGGGAAATTAAGGTCTTAAGTTAGCCTTTATGCATTTTAGCTGTTATTTTTTTCTCAGATTGACTGTTTTCTTGGAAAGTATAATTTTACAGAAATTATGCTACTGTATTTCGTTTCCAGTACCTATGACATTTTGTGATTACCTTGACTTTAACTCTTCATCTTATCCAGAATAATGGTTATGGTATTAATGAAGGGGTTTGGTGCGCTACGGTGCTTCCTTCTCTTGGTTAGGTTATTGAAGCCTGATCCAAAATACCTTAAAGCAGAGAGTGGGATGGGATAATAGGGGGAATTCTGCTCTGTGAAGAAAAGAAGAAATTTGTCAGCTGGAATAAAAATTTTGCCACCTTTTGACACTGGGATAAAGCGTTATTTTGTGAGCAAAAATTGATTTGAAGAATCTTAGCTAGAGATGGCAAAGGGTGGAGTTTCTAAGCACTAACTGAAAATGAACTGTGTAAAATGAAAGGAACTTGAGGGAGAGATGTTGTCCCCAACATAAACTGGTAGAGCTAAGAACGCTAGGGGAAGGAGAAATTAAGTTGGATCGTATGTTGGATCCTTCATGAGTTGTAGTAGCAGCACTGTCTCCTCTTTTCCCTTTCTGCTATCCTGGGTAATGCCACATTCTGCTGATCTGCCTTGCAAAATATTAAAGGGTCATGAAAAAGACTGTGGAGGCAACATCCCCGTAACAGAATATGATGTGGGTTGATTTGTCAGCAGAAAAGCATCCATCATCATGTACAGGTTTGCCTCTCAAGAAATTATCCCCCCCCCCCACTAAACCCAAGTGTATATGTGAAATGTGCACCTCGAGTGTGTGTTAGTGAGACAAGTCCAGTGGGTTATAAACAGTCCGCCGGTAATGCTGCAGAACATCACTGTGCAAATATCGTGTGCTTAATTGGAGAGAACTATACTATGTTTTAGATTTATTTTGGATTTTGCAGTGGTGTTAGGGATTTGACCAACATTTTTGTGTTTCTGTTTCAGTAAGAAATGAACTGTGGGAAACCTGTTTACCTCATAGTTTGCTAATAACCTCTGATCTGGAGGCTGATGATTGTCTTTGCTCTTTTAGGTTACCTTGCTGCTGGTTAGTGCTTCTATTTTAGTCATAGCGTGTCTTGAAAGTTTGGATATATCTCTAGAGTGTGAAATACATATTCATCTGGTATAGTCTGGTCCCACACAGGTCATTGCCTCAATAATGTTTTTTCCCTTGCAAGAGAAGCAAACTCAGCCTCGTGGAAGGAATGAGTAGTCTCATTGCTTTACTTTTTGTCTTTCATTTCTCTTTTATGACATTGAGGTATCAGAGGAATGAGGGAATCAGGTGCTTCTTTGGATATTTTGTTGTAAAAACCACCACACTTCTAGGTTTCTGTCTTCATTTTCAATATAAGTAAGGACATATAGTGTTTAAGCTAATTAGTTCCTTTAGGACAGAATTATGATCACCAGTTGCTGTTTGTTTTCCACAGATTATTTTTCTTAATCCTTCTTTAGATCCTGGGCTGTAGTCAGAAGAAATCTGGACCAGCCACAGGAAGTAGTCTTGGAGGTGCACTGCAAGTAGAGGTGTGCTGCGGCTTCCTCAGTCTCTACTGAAATATATTTGTAAAGCCATGAATTAAAAAGCAAATCTTAAGTAGGATGGCTAAACTCCCAATGCATAAAGTCGAACTTTCTGTTGATTGGTTTGTTGGCAAAACCATCTTTCAAATAATTCCTGTGTCAGTTGCGGGGAGAAAACCAACAGGGAAGAGAAGTCCTTTGACTTCTCTGCCATGGCCTTGAGTAGCATTTTCAGTTCAGCGCTTGGATTCATTCAGAGCTCCCTGCGCAGGCGTAGTGTGCACGTACACAGGGGCGTGCGGAGAGATTTCTGAATGAATGCACTTGGCAGCTCAGAGCAACGTCTCTGGTTTGGCGGGAGCCTCCACTCAAGCTTGTTTCTCCTGCTGGGAATTTGCATGGGCAGAGTGCCATTTAATCTGATTCTGCTTTTTAATATCTGAACGAGGTTTCCAGTATCACTGCAATTTGCCATACATACCTCTGTGTGTACGTATGTGTGTACATCTAAATATCAAACTGACCAAATGTTCATTGGTTAGTTGTTCTTCTCTATAAAGCCTTACCAAAATGCTTAGGGGCCCCAAATAAATGTGCAAAGCACACCCAATACGTGCATCTCATCTCGCTGAATGTTCTACTTCACAGTTCTCCAAAACTTGTGTAACATCACCAGGCGTCTTCCTTAGCATTTCCCTGGTATGCACTTTAAAAAGAAATAAATCTAATTTACACTCATGGTCTTTAATGCTGTGCCACTGATAAGTGCGCTTACAGTTCAGATGATGTAGCTTATCTGAGGTCAATAGGCATCCACTGATCTACAGCAGATCGGGAATTGGTCTTGGGTTCCAGGCTCCTGGTGTTAAAAATGACGTTTGTCTGCATTTTGCTTTTTTTAATGGTATTGTAATCCTGTCTGTTTCAAGTAGAATATAAAGGAGCTGAGTTGTGATGTTGATTTTGAGGAATGCTTACAAGGAATCTGTGAGATTAACATTGCTCAGAAGGACAAGTAGATTAAAGAAATAATGTTAACTTTTTTAAGTTTGTGGAAATTTAAGTACTCTGTACAGGATCCTGGCCAGCAGAAGGCAGTAACTGCTCAGCTTTGCGTTGTTCATTGCATGCTTGCTTGCATGAGCCATCTTCACAGTATAGATCTACGGACTGAATTTTCCGGGTTTCAGGAGTAGTTCAGAGGAGATTTATTGTTCTACATGCTCAGTTCTTTATGATTCCCCCTAAATAATGTGTTCCCTTTCTTTCCTAGGCCTAAGAGTTTTGCTTTTCATGTACAGTGATACTCAGCATGTTGTTATTCTGTCATATGCTGGCCAGAGCCTTTCTTCCGTTCCTCATCCTTTCAGGAAACTGGGTTTCAGCTGAGAACATCAACTTTTACAATGTGAGACCTCCGCTAGACCGTAAGTAGACAGTTATGCTTTTTTTGTGTATGCCATTGTAGCTTAACATTTCAGTTAATTGCCGTATTCTTTCAATCCTTTGGTTTTTAGGTGTCTGTCTCCTTCAAAGATGAAGGATAAAAAAATTAAAATAAAACTTTTGCTTTTCAACCCACAGCAGTTCAGTTTATTTCTAAGATTTTATCAGTTGACTGAATGAAAACAAACAATTTGCATGCATTGCTAAATTGAAGAGTGCATGAGGGCAATAGTTTTCACATTTTAAGTGCTTTTTATTATATTTTTTTGTCTCTCTAATGTCTTCCTACAGAGCAAATTATGCAGTGGATTTCTCATAAATAATACAGAACCGATGTTTTTGTCTTTTATCTCATTGGGGTTTTTGTAAGGGAAAGAATAGGTGTGCTGTATGCAATTAAGTGAAACTGAAGGTAATTAAAAACCTCGTGAGACCTGTGAAGCCAGTTGTCACTAATAGCATCATTTTTTTACCTCTTATCTAGCATCAGAAGTGTTCTATCCCTTCATTTAAGGGGAGATGTTCATGATATCTGTCATTAAAAAAGTCAAGACAGCTAGATATAATAGGTATATATGTGCATCTAGGGAACTGTGCATCTTAAAACCATGTATATATTTATATAATGTAAATAAGATTTAAAAATAGTTCTTGATCCCTTTGGCAAAGGGTTCAGCCTTCTTCAGGGTTGGAGATCAAGATCTGAGGCTGTTTTGAAGATGTATTTTTTTTCATCAAAGGAATCAAAAGCCATTTGAATGTTAACTGTGTTTGTATATCTGTACAAACATACACACGGATGAACTATCATCATGTGCATATATATAAGAAATTCTTTCTTTCATTTTTTTCCCACCACTACTTAAATGGTATTTTGAATTGTGAGAGAATGAAAACAGGAGATGTTTTAAAGTTCATGCATAGCAAAACCAGTTAAAAATGTAAACGCTTTCTACAAAACTTGTTTTATAGGTTTTATTTGTCTAACAGTGATTTATCATTGAAAAAATGTAAATGTATGTAATATGTTTTTGTAAGTATGTATACAAGCACTGACAGTATTATTTTGAACACTTAATTTTTTTCTTAATACTTGTAAACTTACTATATTTTAATACTTTTAAAGCCACTCCGTTTCCAAACAGTTTTAAGTGCTTTACCTGTGATAACGCAGTGGACAATTACAACTGTAACAGATGGGCTGAAGATAGATGGTGTCCTGAAAGTAAGTGCGTCTGTAGTAAGGAGATTCTTTCTGATAGTTAAATTTGTTTCTCCCTGGCTCAGCCATCTCAGAGAAGTCTAACTGAATAGGATTAACATGCCAACACAGTGGTGCCCTCAGTTATGTTGTTAGTAATACTGAGTCATGCGATTTCTGCTGAGGTGAATATTTTGACCATTTCACAGTGCAAAGCACAGTGAAAAAATATTTATGTCTATATATATGTGTATATAACATTATATATAATATATAACAATACATGATTAATATAGTAAATAATGTGTTATTAATATATCAATGATATATATATGTGTGTGTGTATGTATCTGTGGGCTTCCTAGGAATTCATTTTAAAGATGTTGTTTAAAAAAAACCTTAAGAATTGCCTTTGTAGCCTTATCCCCTTCCTTTTCCATAGCATCCCAAGATATAATGGTCTCTCTAGGCTTCTTGTGAGCAGCAAGACCTGAATGACTAGGGTTCATACTTGTATGAGAGAATGATAGATACATAGAAAAGAACAGAAATATGTTTCCTCATTTTTCTTCGCAGTGATGTTCACAGTAACAGTGGGAAAGGGGAAGAAATGAACTTGAGGAGTGAGGAAATGTGTCTGAAACAAAGAAAACAAGAATGTGCTGCAAAAAAAGAGTAGAGAAATGTGTAGATTATAGTGCTGATAAGTAGTTTAAGTGATAGCAGCCTTTCTGGAGGTTTGAAGGGTCAGTTAAGCTTAAGATTACATCACCAATTAATTTCTTGCTAAATGGTATTTTGATCATGTTGAAAAATGACTTTATACAGCCCAAATAAGTCATTTTTATGGGAATATTTTGCTAAGTTGTGTGAAGTTTTTAAACTCTGTAAAAGAACACGTACTTTATGCAAATAAACGTTTTAAATTTTATTTTGTAGGTACTCAGTACTGTTTGACAGTTCATCTCTTCACAGACCATGGAAAGAGTGCATCAGTCACCAAAAAATGTGCTACTGGAGAAGAATGCCATTTCGTAGGCTGCCACCATCACAGAGAAAGTGGCCACACAGTAAGCACTACTCTTTGTATAACAGCAGCACATTGGTTTTGAGGTTTCCATTTCAGTACTTGTTTTTCCTGCTGAGCTGAAGAGGATTTGCCAAGATATACTCTCCAGTGTTTAACAATAGAAATCTAACTTCTGCAACAGAAGCACGACTACCCCCTTCTTCCTTCTCTCCTGTTTGGGCTGCTGCGTGACAGGGTGTAATAACAACTTCTAAAGAAACACCTCAACTTTCTGAGGCATTGCTAGTGTGCTCGTGGGCCTTGGCTTCTGAGTTCTGAGTGAGGTGCCCGGGTAGGCGATGCCACCTGCACCGATGCTTGCGGTGCTGCAGCTTTGTCACTGTCAGCCCTTGGGCAAGCCCGTCTGGGAGTTAGGTACTCCAGTCACGTCTCTGCGTAACGTAGCTTGGATAACTCTGCGCAGTACACAGAGCAAGGCTGTGTTTGTCCACAAAGGCCGCACTCTTTGAGCGTGATACAACTGAGATTTTGTTCCGTGACAAAAAGATAGAACTGCTGCCTTCTCTCATGCTTGGGATGCTAGGTAAAACTTTACTCTTAATAATCAAACATATCCCACCAAAGTATTATTCACTGCAGTAAAGTATTATCCACTAATGCCCTAATAGTTCACAAGGTTATAGAATCATATAGCATCCTAGAATGGTTTGGCTTGGAAGGGACCTCACAGCCCATCCAGTGCCACCCCTGCCATGGGCAGGGACACCCTCCATTAGCCCAGGTTGCCCAAAGCCCCATCCAACCTGGCCTTGAACACTGCCAGGGAGCCAGGGGCAGCCCCAGCTTCTCTGGGCACCCTGTGCCAGGGCCTCAGCACCCTCACAGGGAAGGATTTCTGCCTCACATCTCATCTCCATCTCCCCTCCTGCAGCTTCAGGCCATTCCCCTTGGCCTGTCACTCCCTGCCCTTGTCACCAGCCCCTCTCCAGCTTTCCTGGAGCCCCTTCAGGGACTGGAAGGGGCTCTAAGGTCTCCCCGGAGCCTTCTCTTCTCCAGGCTGAACAACCCCAATTCTCTCAGTTATTTTTAACGTGAAAGATTTCAGACACCAGCAATGGAACAGACAACATCCACGGTAAACATAAAAGGATCTGTATGTTACCTGAATCGACTTCCATTGATTTCAGCAGGTTTTGGTGGACTGAGGGCATGGAATGAGTATACAGCCTGCCTTCTGCTGCATTTTATCTTACAAGAGTTCTCGTGCCTTTGGATTAGACAAAATGTGGCATTCTCTTGGCTTTTCTAGTACGGAATGTCAATTAAGGAAAATTATTTTCAGATTTCCTTCTGAAAATCAGCTATGTCAGTGGTTCTGTGGCACTAGAAAACTGAAAAAGAAAGTCTGAAGTTCAGCCTGCAAAGCTACACTGAATACAAAAGCTTGAGGGGAAAAATGAATGAGAACAGAGTTTTTGCCATCAGAATTTTTAGCTTGAAAAGGTGAAGCTTGAAACATTCAAATGCATGCTTTTAGCTCATGTGTTAGAAGGGGAGAGTGGTGGAAAGCATTCTCTATTTTCTACAATGTTAGTGAGCTGATCAGTACAGCTAACGTGGCTGTATTGCATCACATCACAGTTTTGAAGCCTAGTGACAGCACTAGGTGATGAGTTCCTCCAGGAAGGCTGAGGTGCGTGGTTTGAAAGAGAAGTTGTAGCATACATGCTCCACTGCTGCCCTGGGTCAGGCTGCCGGGGGGAAGCGAAGAGTCTGTTTGCAAAGGTTACAGCTAATCAGTTGAAAGAACCTACATCTCTAAAAGCCACTGCTGAATTCCTCTATGTCCAGTGATCTCCTTTTTCTCAACAGGAATGTGTTTCTTGCTGTGAAGGCATGATTTGCAATGTAGAAATACCAACCAATCACACAAATGCGGTATTTGCTGTATTGCATGCCCGGAGAACGTCGGATGGCAACAGGCGGACAGTCAACATTGCAGTGCTTGTATCGGCCGTGATGATTGCGTTGTCGTGATGCAGCATACTCCTGTTACATCTGCTTGAGCGAGTCGACCTTTCTGGGGGTTAGAAGAAGCTGTAAGAAGATTGGTTCAATATGTGCAAGGAGAAATCGCTCATATTTCTTATTACATAAAATGTAAGGGGACAGTGGAAAGACATGCGTACACCATGAAGTCCTTGGATATTTTAGTGAAGATATTTCATGTGGCCTGCAGTATTTAAAAAAAAAAACCAAACAAACAACCACTCAACAGCCTGCTGGCTGACTAGGCAGTGGGTGAACTCAAGTTATTATAGTTCACTATTTTATGATGAAAATGCACATATGCTTGGCATGTGAGAAAAGTGTCTGTAGACAATCACTTTCCCAGGTGAGATAAAAAGGAACTTTTGATGGACGATGTGCCAACAGGTATCTCAATGGAAAATGTTTTTAAACTGTTTTTCATTGTGCATAAATAACACGGAGTTTCTTGTCATGATCAACAGGTGTACTTAAGCTTATCTTTAGTTATGGTGTTCACAGAGAACATGTATGGTTTTCATAGAGAACATATATGAGAGAATTTTTTTCTGTTTTGATCAGAGCTATCATTTCTACTAGAAATAATACAACATAATACTTATATCTTTCCTTTCTGTAAAATGTGGTCTCACACTCAGAGTTTAAACCAGTGCGAAATTATGTAGAATTTCTGTCTAAAAATGATGAACTGTTTGAGCACCTGTGTCAGAATTCTTCCCCACTCCCTCAAAGGGATTATTTTTTTGCAATAGAGTCTCACCTCAGCTGAATCTTTGTCTTTGTGATATTGTTCGAAGTGGTGGTAGTACCATGACTTTGAAATTGCAGCTGCGGTCAAGGAGCTACGTTGTCATAACCGTTGTAAGTGGGCACTTGGTCTAAGTAAGGAGAGAAGTGTACTGCTTCTGTTCTCTGTACTGCTATTCTCTCTTGATTTGCAGAAGTTTCTCCCAGAAATGTTACGGTCCTTGATGGATCTTCAACTTGTAAGTCAGCACTGTTGGATATCCCAGACCTCTGGACATCATTGTTACGTAGCTTTGCCACCTCCTTTCGAAAAGTTTGGGCCAAGATTCTTTTTTTCATCACAATATTCAGAAGTTTAATATGATTTATTTGCATTTGACTCCTTATCATTTAGATGACTGTTCTTCAATTAGATGAACGGTTGCAAATTTGACAAATAGTAGAGCTGAGATTACAGTTAGAAGTACTAAAACTTTCTTTGTTTTCCTTTGTAATGTGATGCAGACCAGCATAGATAAGTTGCTTGTGTGAACTCTCACACCTTCTAGCGCAGACCTGTGCTTTCCAGGGCTCTGATAGATCGAGCTCTTACAGACTGGCCTAAACACAGTCTTTAAGAGGTCAGACTTACGGCGTCTGCACTGGTTACTTCGTTAATGCAGACATTCTTTGCACTGGTTACTTCGTTAATGCACACGTTCTTTGCACTGCAAACCCCCGATCGTAGAGCCCAGCAGGTACTGATGTTATGTGACTTCTCGGTATGGCTTTATGTGATCTAAAATCCTAACAAGTTTTGGCTGCTCCTTTCGCCCAGTTGTGTTTCCTTCCAGCTCCCCACCGTTTTCATAAAGTTTCTCTGACGGCTGAAGATATTGCAGCACAGCTGAGGATTTGACCTAGCAAGGTTGAAGAATTGCATTTCACTTTTTCTAAACTGGTTTATTCATTTATGAATATACTGATACGATTACGAATAAGATAGATTGGTCCGATCTTTTTCTAGTGGCTTTTTCTCATCTTGAATGAGATGGTTAAAATTATGATTGTTGGAATATTTTTCAGGAAGGACGGATCATTAAAACTTACTCTTAAAAAGAGATTCAAAACTGTTCTGAGAAAAATTCAGGTAACTCTAAATTTGGATTTTTTTACATAAATTTTGGCTTAATTATTTGCTATTTTATGTCAATAAATGTATTTAGACTAGCAGTTGAAAAACGCTTTGCAATGTTTTTGGTTTTGTTTACATTCTAAAACTGCCTACACAATATTTTTAGAATATATAAATACATCTAAAAGCCACTCTGTGATTTGTTGACAAGCGATTGCGTAGCTACAAAAATTGGATGGAAACACTTTTTCCTTGCTAATACAAAAAAGTTTTTGGTGTCTAAGCCCAGGTTTTCCAGGCTCTGGGTTGATGACCATTGCCCTGCCATCCAACAGGCCAGGATGCTGAGGATATTTTTCCTTTGTTCAGTGATCATCCCAAGAAAACATATCTATATATTAATCTTGGTGTCAGATGTAGTAACAAGCACATTCGATGTTTTTCATCGTTAAATATCATCTTTTTGTTACATGATCTACAGGTTACTTGAACTTTTTTCTTTGGAGGAAAATCATTCAAGGTTTGCTCTCTGCTCAACGGGGAATTCCTTAGTAAAGGGGAAGCAAGTTGTCTTCCATGTTTTGGGGTATTTTTCCTGGTTTTGCCTCTGAGCACTAGGTGCTGCCATAATTCAGCTTCTGGGAATAATTATTGCAATCTTAACAAGGCCTTAAAGTACCCTATAGTCTTATATGAGTTTACTGTAAATAATTTACAATAATCTAAGTGCTGACATTTGTTTACACTGCAAATGCCGTTCCAGAGCATTTGGGAGTGCCAGGGAGACCCTGGGGAGCTGCCCGGAGGGAGGGCTCAGGCGGAGGAAATGGGCTGCAGGTTCTCTGCAACTGCCAAAAGACCTTTTGGGAGGGGAGGTCTCTGTGTCTTTGTTTTTCTTGGTTGAACTGAATTATTTTTTTTACTGTTTGCCATACTGACAAGTTAAGAAATCTGCTCGTGATTTAAATAATGCATTAGGTAAACAATTGTTTGGAATAAAAGAAATAAAAATTGAAGCATTCCACTGAAGTGCCAAAATAGTATGCTTGATTTTAATTGTCATTTTTTAAAAATTAACAATAAAGACAGCAACCTGGATATATGAAAGGATTTGGTGTTGCCAAAGGTTTATTTTTTAGCATAATAGAATTCCAATAGTGGAGAATATTAAGGATGAGTTCTAGTCATCTTGATGCATCAATACCTTTGTTATTGCAAAGTTTAGGACTATTGTTCCTAGAAAAATGAATATGCAAAAGCTGTTAATGAAATGTTATTGCTGCACAAATAGTCACTTGGCTGAAGAAATATGGAATTTAAGAGTGGATATCAATTTTACCCTTTGCTGCTTTTTATGTATGTAAAGACCTGTATGCTTCTGCTTACATTTTATTTAAATGTAAATGTTAAATGCTAACTTCGTAGGAAAAGCAATGTGTGCTGATTATTAGAGCAAATAGTGCTAAAATTCACCAGAGTGCATATTTTTGGCACGACTAATGATTGACTGCCTAGGCAATCTTGACATTAATTTATGGTATAATGCTCGTCTTTTATTAAATATTCACGTATCAGCTATATTTTCTCTTCAGTCTGAAGAAGTACTTCTGTCTGAAGTTCTTACTGAAGAACTTACAAGAGTATTGTTTGATTTGAGAAAAATAATCCTCAGGCACTCCGTAATGTTTGTATTCCAGGCATCTCAGTTTTGGTTCACAGATGTTGTAATGTAACTATGTATGACTTGTTTGTGCCTAAATTAGCCATGCAACTTTGGAAATGCTGTTTGTGTAAATGCACGTCCATAATCTCACATCCATAACTTTACATGCAGAAGGGAAATGCATTTGCTAATACTTCTGTGTACATCCAGCTTCCAGTTTGTGCAGTTGAGGAAAGATAAATGTTTTATGATACATGTGTGTAATGATTTTTTTTTAATTTTTTTTTTTACATTGCACTGGACAGTCTGTAGAAGATTTATTTTTACAAGTTTAAATACAGAAAAACTTCTTCACTATTCAGCGTTGGTTTGTATGATGCTTTCTTACTGCTGTGTTACTGTTTTAAATCTTTTCCAGAAATGGCACTTTTAATTAAAAGTATTAAAATATTTGCTGGTGGAAAATGTTTGTGGTGAAAAAGATAAAAATCTTTTTGCTGCTTAAGATGAGATGAGTTGTTGGCACTGGGGAACTTGTTGAGCTGAAATTGCACTGAGGGCAGATTCTGCCACTCTTTCTCCTCTGATAGACACTAGAAATTCACTCTAATTGAGAGTCACCCTTCTTTCCTGGCTTTACATTATACGGTGGAGCAATGTAAATGTAGCTTTACATTGCAGATGTAGCTCCGTTGAAGAAAAGATCACAGGTACATCTAAGTCCTGTCCAGTACCACTATGGATAATGTATGTGTGCATGTCTATGCATAACTGCTTGTTAAACTCCTGCGACAGCTAAGGAAAGGCTAGGAAAATCTTAGTTTAAATTAAATTCTGTCATGGCTTCAGTAGGGTTTATAATTTCATCTGCTTTGACTTTTCCCAGCAGCGGCTTCAGGAATCTTTACCGATGCCGATCCTCCCTTCTTGGAGGGCAATTTGTCCTGATGGAGACACGCTGTGCCCGGAGGCATTTAAAAGGCAAGAAGAAAACTAGATTTCATTTGCATTTCTGAAAACATGATTGCTGTAATCATTACTAAAGTGATTTTAAGTATAGTTTTGTAGCACTCAAGTGGAAATAAACTTCTACTATTGCATTTAATCAGAAAAGTTTCAAAGCAGGATATGTGCTTCTATACTGGCATCTCAATTTAACAGAAGAATTGAAGTCCAGGTAAAGGTGGAAATTCCAAATTAAGGAAATGAGCAGCACACAGTCAACTCATTTAAACAGGACAAAATGCCAATTTCAGATTTATGTAGCACATAACATCAAAAGAAGATTAAGATTAAAAAAAATAAAAAATCTATCTATTTTGGAGCATAAAGCCATTTTTATAGAAAATATTTGTTTGTTTGACTTCACTTGACTCTGGAAGAAGCCCTGTAAGCAGTGCGTGATTTTTTACAGGGTTTGCTTTTTGCAGGTGTTTCAAAGTAAGAAAGCAAGGCCAGCAGCCTGGCCTTCGTATCTCCTCCGTTTTCAGCTAACGAAGAAACCAGGTAACTAATTAGTCTGTATTATCTCTGTATTATCTCTCTGCAGAAAGTACATGTCTGGTCTTTTGTTTGAACTTTTCTTATCGTCTGTTCTGCTGTTGTCCTCAAGAAATCGAGGAGATGCAGAAAAACAGCTATAGGTTTGGGAGAGAGGGTTGGAGAACGTGAAAGAATGAATATAATTAGTATTCACAGTTAATTATCTTTGCTTAAATTGCATGGTGATTTTTAACGTCATTGTCAGTACTGTGTTAAGAAGCTGCTTTTAAAGGAGGGAAAACTGTAGATGTTTAACGTTTTAATAAATTAATGCCAGAAGAAAGGTAACGTTGTTGTGTAGGGGTTTAAAGTCACATTGCACAGTTCACTTGTGTTAATTTGACCCACTCTGAGCATTTATTGTTAGGGGGTTTTGTAATCTCTGCCCTTTGAACTCTGCCACTGTAACCAGGGTGATATGGTGCCGTTCTGGAACGGGAATGCTGTGGCAGAATGTACTGTGTTAAATAGAAAATACTATGTGAGTGGAGGTGGGATAAACACAATGTTAAGTAAGGTGAAAAATAAGTGAATGACAAGGTAGAATGTAATGTTTTTCACTGAATTAATACAAAACATGTCACGTCATTTGAAGAAAGTATGTATAGTTTAGGTGTTACAAATTGTCATAGTGTTTTCTCGTGGTTGTAGTTTCACAGATTCCATTGTATATTCCCCCCACTCTGGAAAAAAAAAGAAAAAAATAATCTCTTGCACATGGCTACATCCCACAAACTCGTTACAAACAGCACTTCTTTATTGGTCTTAGGCTTTCCCATGCCCGGTTTTGGCTGGGATTCAAAGAATTTGTTAAGAATAAGGTCCCCGCAGTACACCCGTATTAAATGAAGGATGAAAACAGTTGATCCCAAACTGTTCACTTTTAATTTGTGGCCAAACCACAAAGGAATTATAAAATCTGAAAGTCTGTCATGAACAGAAGGAAGAATAACAATAAACTCCAACTTGTGGTCGTAGCTATGTATTTTCAAATCAATTGATAGAATTTGTCAGTTTGACTTGTTTTTACAGCCAGCTGATAACCCGTAAGTTTAAATGTACTCTTTATAGCAAAATATGGCTTGGTGTCTCTTTTAAACATATTGCATTCTTTAGATTTTATTTTTTTTTCTTTTGTGGGAATAATCAGAAATGAACGTTGCCACTTGTATTCGTTATTGTGAACTACAGGGAGAAAATAATTTTTCAGAATGCAAAAACTACGAGTAGACATGAGGAAAAAATTCTTCCCGGTGAGATCAGTTAAGTCCTGGAACAGGGAGCCAGAAGGATTTTTCAGAACTAAACTGGATAAGTTAGCCGTGCTTGCAGCAGAATGCTTGCGCCAGAGACCTTCAGAGGGTCCTTCCAGCCTTGATTCTTCATATAATTCTGATTTTGTACCAGAAACTACACTGGCCCTGATTTTTCTTTCTGTCCATCTTTCTTTTTGGTTACCATTCAAGCGTGCGTTAATGTAGCATCCATCACAGAGAGGTCCTCGGAGCATTCTTACTCCATTTTTTACCTCTTGAGAGCGCGGGAGTGTATTATCCTCATTTTAGAGCGAGGGTTTGAAAGACTTGCTCGAGGTTCTAGAGGCACTTTGAGGTGAGAGGAATGAAGTAAATGCTGCCTTGAAGATTTTTGTGGCTGAATTTCTCCCATCACTTATTCCGAAGGTATATATTAGGAATGACGACCTCTCTCCTGAGCTACAGCCAGAGTCCTAAGTAGCGGACTGTCCCCCTGCTTCCTTGCAGTTTTGGCTTATAATGCTTATAATGTTGGGTATCGTTCTGATATTTCGCAAACGCTTGGCTTTTCTTTCTGTCTGCTGACATTCATGCCTGTAGAGTAACTTGTGCATATCTAAACGGTTATAACACACTACAGCTACTTTATTTTCTTAAGGGGCAGAATAGATATTTCTGTATGTATAGTGATACTTCTAATCTTATTTATTTTTCCCCTCGCTGAATGCAGATGGAGTACGGATCACTGGGAAATCAATCATGAAATACATTTTTTGGGTTTGCTTTCTTCTTTGATGGGCTAGTATTGCCAGCCTGATAAGCAGTTTCTTCTCTGTTTAACTATGGAAAAAAGAAAATACTCCTGTGGAACCATATGATACAGAAATGGTTTCATGAGATGTGATTGGAAAAGCTTTGTTTTTCATGACCTGGGAACGTCTTAAATACTGGGAATGTCATAAATACTGTGAACGAATGCCTTGTTCCATTGAAGTTGGTGGGATTTTTACCATAGTAGGACTAGGACTTTAACTAGTGCATGCACATATATATATATCTATAGAGTCATTGCTCACATGCAGGTGTTGCTGTGCAATTAAGTAATTCATATTATTGCTTTGATAAAGTAAGAGAAAAATATATATATTGGCCCGCAGTAAATTATGCTGGAGATTAGTCATGGTGATGTGATCATTAGGAAGGACTTTTAAAAAGACCCAGTGACTATAAATAAGATCGGCTGCAGACGATATATGTGCTCATTTAATTGTTCAATTGAAAAGTTTTGTTGGAAAGTCGGCCTGTGAAATGATAGCCAAAGTGGCAAAACAAAGGCTTTCTAATAAAGTAAAAGCCTAATGGTCGTCACTGTTGAAATGCTGCATGGATCTGACTAGACGGAGTTTTAAGAAATAACAAAAATCAGACATATGGCTTACTTTAATGTTAATAAGATTAATGGTGCAGGAAATCCTTAGAAGTTTAGAAACTGGGTTGATTTCAGGGAAAAAAAATGAAGTAATCTGAAAGCAGCAAATTCTAGAAAATGTGACCAAAATTACATTATTTTCAGAGGTGAATTTGAAGCTCTTCCTCAACATCTCCAGCTTGTAGCTATTGTTTTGCAGGCTGTGATTCTTGCCTGAAAACTGGCCATGTCTCTTCTTGCCAGGCCCTTCTTGTCCCTCCACATTCTGTCACGTTTGGAGCTCTCGTGTTTCCCAAACTTCTCAGCCTTTTCCCCCCAACGCTTCTTTTGGGATGTCATTTATATGATGTGCAAAGCACTCCCTCCTTCCCTCCTGCCCTTGTCCTTTCAGAATGGTGTGCACAGAAGAAAATTTAAAAAAACAAAACAAAAAAAATTGGTTTGGGTTTTTGAGGTTTGGGGGGTTTTTTTGGTTTTTGTTGGTTGGTTGTGTTTGAACTTATGGTAATAGCAGGCGTGAGAAGCAGTGGGTGCCTCAACCCACTCCCATTTTAGGGAGATGGAATATCAAACCAGCCTGGGCGGTTGAAAGACGTGAAAAAGACAAAATCTCTGTTGAAGGGAATAGACTGTACAAGTATTTGGGGTCTGCAGCTGGGGATCACACAGATCAGCGGAGGTTACAACATGGAGTACATAAATTAATTCATTGGAAGCTCATGAGCTCTTGAGTGAGGAGTTGAAAGACTGAATACTCACAGTCCTCTTTTGAAGATTATAGTGACATTTGTGATTGAGTAAAAGTCATACAGAAAAAGTAAAGAAGCCAAACAAAGAGCAATTAAAGATGCTGGGGGTTTTGTTGTTTGGTTTTTTCCATTGTTTTCTGTTAACACTTATTCCATAAAGATAGATGTATCATTGTTACAGGCTGCTCTGGAATTTTAAACCACTGCTGTGTCTGTCGCTGTTGAACTAAATGAGGTCACAAGTGTTTTATCAGAGAACATGCAGTGTGTCCTGCGTTCTGTTAGACCTCAGTGACACAAACCAGCCCAATGTGCTCACGACTGACAGCATACGTCTTGTCAGGACTCATCTCCATTTGAAAATTAATGCTGATATAGGTAGGCTGTCGGGCTGAAGCACAGCAGCTCTGCCCAAATAATCTTGTGGTAATCTTGTCTAATGGTGAGATGATTTAAGCCCAAGATCCAAAGTGTGCAGATATTTAAAATCCAGAAAATCATAGTGTTATTATTTCTGTGAAGGACAAATACTTTAAAAGCGCTTCCCTCCAATATTAAATATCTGATACATTTCTTCTATTACTGAGTCGACTTTACGTTTCATGTAGTTAGCGCTGAAAACCCCTGGAATAATGCCTATTCACTTGCTTTGCCTATTGTATCTCCTGATGTAGGGAGAGAATATCCATAATATTTTGCTTTGCTAAACTCAGCAATGGAGATAATATGGAAGTATTCTTGCAACTATGCATTATTTTTTTCATGAATGCCAGTAACCTTCCAGGAATCGGGAAACGTGCTTTTCGCAGAACCTTGGGAAGACGTTGTCCATGAGCAGTACTAGAGTTCAATCTTGAATACCTGACAGTAGAAAATTCATTACTGTAATGGATTAGGAACTGCGCTGAGCGCAAATGCTTTCATTTAGTTTTAGAGGGCACTTGTCATGCATAGTTAGTCAGCTCATATTGGCCGTAAATCAAATTTTTTAGAAATGTCTCATGGAGAACATTATATTAATGAGTTTTCCCTGCAGAACCCCCCGAACTGGGACATCATTCCTCTAGTCTGGAAAGCAGCCCGTGGAAGGTGTCAGTAAGAAGGAATTCCTGGAATTAATTTTTTCTCTCTTTGTTCTTGGGTCAGAACAGAACATCGGTGGGGTTTTTGGCAGTTTGGTTTTTTGGGTTTGTTTTGTTTGTTTGCTTTTTATCAGAAAATTATTTTGCCTTAAAGGAGAATATGGGACTTGAATTAGAAGAGATTATTGAAACTGTTGCAAAGCCTGCTCCTGTTCGTGGTTCACTTCCATCTTGTTAAATGGTGCTGGGATTTGTCAGGGACAAGAAACGGTGGGGAGAATAAAACTGCTTTTCTGAAAAAAGGAATATAGGTATGCAAAAGATTCGAATATTAATTGGTGCCTTAGGACTTTTACTGCCTGAACTGCTGGGATAATGCGTATGCAAATCCGTAACACCCAGTCATTTGAGGGTCACCGTTTGGTTCAAGAGGGCAGTAGTTATTGTGTGTGTATTGGCACTTACTCAAGTTCGTTTAAAGAAAAATAAAAATCCTTCTCATGGAAGCCGTATTTTACTAATGAGCTTTTCTGTTGTGGTATTGTTCACGATTGTTTACCAGTTTGTCTTTAGTCTTTAGAAAATATCATCTCTTGCTGCCTGCCAGGAAATTTTCTGCTACTTTACACTAGAGTAAATAGAAAGAATAGATTGAATTGGGAAAAAAAAAAAAAAAAAAAAATTTTTTTCAGAAAACCCCATCGAGATACCAGGAGCTGATAATGACTGTTACTTTTAAAAGCAAAGTGTCCTCTACTCTTTCAACTTTGGCTTCTTACAGGATTTTTTTACTAAATTATTTAGAAGTACAAGCAACAATTGTTCACAGAAAACCTGTTTGCTTGTTTTTAAAGGAATATTATTTTATTATAAACCCATGCCTAAACTAATTTGTGCATTTGCAGGCAAGTTTTAGAGGGTTTACTTCAACCTAATTTTTTGTTTCCTTCAGCTGATTGCCACTTTTCTTCTGCCTCCTCTGAAACTGTAAATGGGTGCATTCGTGCCGTAGAAACACAATAAAGCATGTTTAAATAAAATGCCCCTCCCTTTTTTCTTTTTCACCCCCGCCATTTGATTCAGAAGTTCTCCAATATATTTATCTTGGCTTTTGGTTAAACACGGTCTGCCAAAGCTAACGGAGCTGATCTCTGAGGTGAGCAGGGTATGGCTGCAGACGGTGACGTGGGAGATATATGAACTCGATGCCGTTGACTCTGTACCTGTTTCAGTTTCCATAAGTAGTCGTGTCATCTGCTGAACCAGAGTCTGAACCAGATTAAGAAACTGTTGTCTTTACAGGAAGAAAGTTTTGGAGAACGAGCCCTTCCCTTGCACTCTGGCTCTGCTTCACGCCAGCGGCTGGGCTGGATAACCTCCGGAGGTCTCTTCCAGCCTGCGTGGTTCTTGATGGCTTACTGGGTTGGGGAACATCTTGTCATCTCAACTTGAAGTCTTAAAGGAAGAAAGTCTGCATGAATATTTAACTTTTTAGGGCAATTGTGAAGGACTGTAATGGCTTATAATTCTGTCAGGAAGTTAATTATTACTGTGGCTGATGTAGGTAAGCATTTAGCTTTAAATCATTCCTGCCCTAGTGTTAATTACAGGTTAATCTCTTTGTAGGTTTTATGACCTTATATCTTGGGTTTTCATCCATTGATACTTCTGGTCCTTAAAGCCTTGTAGAACAACCCCTTAGACTCTGGTCTTACCAGACACCTAGGGAAAAGCATAGCCGGCTCGGTAAGAAATCTGTCTATTCCACTGTGAAATGAGGGAACATTGAACATTTTTATTAATGTGATTCTCTATTTGAAAATGAGTTTCAAGTCTAAGTGATCTATTGGAATGCATTAGTGCAGATAACAGGAATCGTTAAAAACATTTCATTTCTACCTTATTCCACTTTCAGTGTACAGATATCTTGGCTAGGCTATGTTCTTCTATCACTAAAACTTCTCTATTTTACTATAATATTCTATAGCAGACTTATTATTTGTCTGTGTTATATACATACTCTTTTAGGCTATGTTGTAATGGCTGGATGTTACCTGAACGGAATTACCCAGTGTTTATGAACTTAAGGTGATTTTAATATTGCTTTAACTCTGTATTTGAAGAGTTAGTATAATTACAAGTAATTAGATTTACCAGATTAAAAGAATCTGGTGAATAACTGATCATAGACCCTTTCAAGGGAGTCTGCGTATGAAACTTAGTGTAGAAATCTGCAAGTCTCATGGTTTCGGTTGGTTTTCTTGTTTTTGCTTGTTTGTTTAATTGGCTCGGACGGCGTGTGTATAGTCATTTGGGGAATTATAACGTCAAAACCCTGTTTGTGTTTGATGCCTGTGTACGGCTGGGATTGCTGTCAGCATTGGCTTCTAAGATCGCAGGGTACCGTGGTTTCGGTATCACTGCACTGCAAGTGGGCTTCATCGATCGGTGAGAGAAATCTCCATCTCTCTGCAGCTTCCTTCTGTTAGCTCAGAAAATGCTTTGACTAATCGAAGTTTAAGTTTCTCTTTTAAAGTAATATAAATCTAATATGCTCTAACTGTCAAAAATCAGCAGTGCTAGGGGGTTTAATTGAATGACATTCGACTCACAATTTAATTCCTTTCTGTTTGTGAATTATTTCCAGAACTAGCTTTTTCTGTTATTGCAGCTATAAATAAGTATGCCATTTACACACATTAAGACATGTCAAGAAATCCCAGACTTGTTCTTGACATGCAGTCATTCTACTTTTCTTCACGTATACTATTAATACTTACTAATGAGTGAAGGCTCTAAATCACGTTTGTACGCCTCTGATTCTCGGGATTTTCAGCAGCTGAAATTTTGCCCCCCCCTTTAAATTAAATGTTAAAAGTTTAATTTAAATGAGCATAAAGGCAGTTGAGGTCTGGCCGGGTCTTTGGGCTGTCGCCCACTCCACGCCTGGCATGCTTTAAAAATAAGCACATGTAGACATGCACACCTTGGACCATTTGGCAACTCTACACCACTGATTAAGATTTACATTGCCTTAACATATGTGTAAGTATCCTTTATCCCCCTAATTTTAAGCAAATGCAAAACATTAAGGGATTTTAAAATGTTATTACAGTATAGCTTGCGCGTAAGTCAGACCGGCAGGTTTCTGTGCCTGTGTCTGCCAGCAGCTATGTTCCGAGTTTCCTTCTTTGAGCTTAGGAAGAGTAGAGAAAGCTCCTGGGATCGCCACGTGGTAAAGTTCCCTCTGAACTCCTTGAACATTCCGGAAAAGTTTTGAGTTCATATGAAATGTCGTGATCAATGACCTTTGTAATTGCATTTCATGGGCTTTATTTTTTTAAATTCAAATGTTCTCTTTTTTTCTAGTCAGTTTTCCTAATTCCATTCCATTAAATTTCTTTGAGGCCAGATAGGAAATTAAAGGAATGTCCAGAAAAATGTTGGATCAACATTTTTGGATCAAAGGTTGGTCTCAGCCTGTGGCTGTAAACTAAAACTTGAGGGGTCTGTGGATTCTCTAAAGGATCCACAGAAAAGCAGCTTTTTTTAATGGCGAGGAGGGAAGGGAACGTTATTCTTGGTAGGCTCAAATTAGACCTAGAGGTGCTCTGTCCTTTAGGAAATTTAAGGGATGTGCGGGTCAGAAAAGGTTAAAAAATGCACCTCCCCCTTCACTTAACACCTTTTTCCAGCCAGTTTGTGTTCCCTTTTGTGGGACGGGAACTGATGGTTTCAAGATGTTCTTTGGATTAGCTGCAAAATGAGGTCTGGTCGCTGGAATCCCTGCAGGATTCTGCATAAGAGCGGAGGAGCTCTCTCTCCGGCAGGGTCTGCGCTCACTCTTCCCGAGTTGCCTTTCTGCAGTCCCCTGGCTCTTATAATTGAACAGCGTGTGCTTCGTACCACCGTGTCCTAAAGGCTGGGTAAACAGCAGCGTTTTTCGTACACGTCCCAGTATTTCAGAGCGCAGCCGTGGTGATCCCCTTGACTCTTCAGGGCACGCGTGGGGTGTAAGTGGTTCAGGTTTTAGGGTGGTTCTGGATCCTCGGGTGACCGACACTATGGAAGTGATATTGCACAGCTTTGCTGGCCAAGATAGCGTGCCCTTACGTATGCCTTTATACAAGTCCCCTTTGAAACTTCAGATAAAATCTTTTAGCTCCCTTTTGGCTATTTAAGTTTCTGAAAGAGATGGTTATCTTTTTTTTTTTTTTTTCTTTAGTAAGTGAGAGGGTCTCTATCTGCTCTGCTTAAGAAGTGAGCATTTCATTTATTTATCTTCTTTATCTTTCTCATGGCCCCATCCTGGGGAGCTCCCAATTAATTCCAGCAAAGAGGAAATCTCCCCTTCTCCTTTTCCCTCCTTGGCATGGCCTCGCAGACATAACGTGCCTTTTTCAGTTTATCGTACAACGGTATTCTGCATGGTTGGCCTGTTGCTCTTAAACTAACCAGTAACCTTAGAAAGTTGCTAAGAATTTGTAGGTGGCCACGGGCAAAGGAGGGCTACTGAAAATACCGTTCTGTTGAAAAGATGAATCTTTTTCCTTATAGAAGCCAAAGGCAAATTCAAGAGGACACAACAGTTTGTTGTGCTATCCATTTTAGAGTAGATGCTTCTGCAAAGGCTTGATATAAGCTTATTACACTTGTAGTAAGCTATCTTCAAAATATACTGTGCCTTCTTGTGTAGGCTGGAAACATGCGGAGGTTATGTGGTTCTATAGAAAAATGTAGTATTGATTTTTGAAAAACCAAAAAAGCCAACATTAAACTCTTCCCCCCGCCCCCATCCTCCTCTGTATTCCTTGGTACAGAAACGGGAAGGGTCACTGTGGGGAGCCAAGGAGGACGCGTGATGTTTGGTGAGGTCGCTACCCTATGGCGCATCACAGAGGAACCGTCGAATATCACCCTGAGCCTGAGCATCTCCTGGATCCTGGGGAGACCTGGCAAGATCTTTCACCGGGAGCTTTCTTTCACTGCCTTCCTCCCTGAAATGTAATCAAAAGTAAGGATGGAGGAAAAGGGCAGTCCTGCCCAAGTACGGGGATTCGGAGAGTGCAAGAATTAGGAGAGAAGTAGCAAGAAAGTGTGGTGAGACGGCAGCTGCTGAGCCGTGCGCACAGCCTGCCGTAGGGGCGAGGAAGGGGTAGCCACACTCTCTGGAAAAGCCAATTACAAAGAAATCTGAGAGTTAATGAGGGGAAGGAAAGACAAAGAACAGTAGGAGCATGAGGAAACTTGACTGACAGAAATCTTCTGCATAGAGAAGGATGAAAGAGCAATCTTGGTTAGTGAAACTGCGGTAGCTCAGCAATTCATCACATAACTGCAGGGTGTAAATTTGATTTGAAACCTAAAACCATTGTGGCTGGGGCAGAGAGATAATGCCTGTGTGAAGGGATGAGTTTGGACGTCCCAGCTGCAACAGGGGTTACGCTGACGCTCCGGATGAACGGAGAGTGCGGCCGTTCATGAGGCTTCTCGAGACACCTTGTTTCAAGAAGGAAGGTTATCCAGAGGAAAAGCGTATCATATACAGGGACGTTGGCACTGCACGTGTAACAGAGCTTTTTTCCATCTGTCATCAGCACGTTCAAAGCAGTCATTACGCCTGGGCTTTGCTGCAACTCCTGTGGAATTTGCTATCCTAAGGCAAGTAATTTCAGAGCTTCCTTAACTGACCTCCAACCCTTGCTGCCATTAAATCCTGTAAATCTCTCTCCTATGAATCCAGCACGGGTAGATAATTTTGGAGGTAGTAATAGCGACTGAATTACAGTGGGGATTTTTCTGTCATTTTCAAAAAAAGGTGAGGGAGTGGATCTTTGGATGGTAGTGAGGTGGATAAAAGAATAGTCTGATGGATTAAAGGGCTTGGTGGATTCAGAAGCTAATATATTAAATTAATTTTTTTAGGCCTTATTATAATTGAGATGAAAAGATTCTGATGTGTTTAGGCTAGCTGAATTAGCCACCGATCAGACCCAGAAAACAAAGGCACAAAATGTTTATGTGGTCCCTATAGATTCACGTGCTCTCGTGCTTTTTTTTTGAATGAGAATGCCAAAGGCTTGTGACTGGGCACAGTACTGGGCTGCGAGAAATACCCGCGCGTGTTCCTTACGTGACTTCAGCTAACTCTGTCTCAGCTCCCTTTCTGCAAAGGGGGGATAATAGCTCTTCTCCACACCCCTGCTTCGCTCTGCCTGGAGTCTGGGGGCGAAACCTGTTTGGCCTGAGCGGCCATAAAGACCGCGCTCCCTGAGAGCAGCACCGAGCCCTGGTACCCATTCAGCATCCGCTGCTTGTCTCGGATGGAGGCTCTTCGCCTCTCCACCTCATTTACAGGTATTAATTAATTCATTTCTTTAATTATTATTATTTTTTCTTGTGATGAACCTCGATGGAACCTATAGCTCCTGTCTGCTTGAACTGTAATTGAAACCCAACAGAAATCTCCGTAGGATGCCACCTTTAGGCTCTGCGGGCACTGTTTCCATGGCCTCTACATCACGAGCCATGTATGACAACAAAGAGCGTGGGACATGTGGACTTTATTCTGTTTTTTTTTTTTTTCCTGTCCAAGAGCTGGAGGTAAACATCTATCAAGGAGGGAAGAATTTATGTGGAGCCTGAGGCTAGAAATGCTCAGGTTTCCCCGTCAGTTACAAAGCGAAGAAGGATCCATCTGACAAAAACAAACCTTCTCCAGGAAATAAACTATAGAGGAGAGTTGTGCAGGAAAATCCCTCTGCAGAAAAAAAAAAATCCCATTTTTGTTTTATTCTCATGGCTTGCTTTCATTTGTAAGCAAGAAGTACCCCTACAGAACCCATTTGTGTGTGGTCTCATTAAAATGGTAACAGTCTTCGCGTCCCATTTGTTTCTCCAAAGTGCAAGTCATAGTATCGCTTTTGTGCCACTGGCTTTTATGAGACCTTATTAATTATTTATTGGTCACTTTAGCCAGATGACACAATATCTGTGCACTAGCACTGGCTGTATATAGCCTGGGCTTGCACCGATACCCTCCAGAACTGAGCTTCGGCTGCTGCTTAAGCCCCCGATACTCCCTAGGATTAACTGGTAATTAGACCTCTGGCCACGGCTAATAAAGCAGCACTGGAAAAGGTTTGCCCATCGTAAAGCATTGGGGGAAAAAGCCCAAACGCAGAACCAAATGTTTTGAATGCTTGGGTGATTTTAATTCTTTTTCCACAACTGCGCCGTGTAATTCTTGGCTCTTCTGTGAAATACCCAATTCGTGTGTGTCTGAGGTGTTATGAGGATATATTAGAAGGCACCTAGCCCGCCGAAGGCTTCAACATTTAATTGCGTAAACAGCCTTGACCTGTGTTTTTGCCCGCCAGAAGCGGTGTGGAGAGAACCCGTCCCAGGGTGTATAATTAGCTGGGCACGCTCGTCATCCCAGCCAGCGCTGTGTCACCCTGCAAGCCAGGCTGCTCGTGCTGTTAAAAGTTTAACTTCTGGGACGCTGAAATACCAAAGTGGCCTTTCCAAACGAGGGAAGGGATGGCTAAAGTTCTTCTCACTTTCAGTAAAAGACAGGTTTCTCAGGGTCAGATTTTTAAAGTTGTTTCTTAGCTGCATTTTTTAAAACCATTCCTAAGGAATTTTACAATACCCTTAAAAACCTGGACATAAATATCAAAGCCAAATTTTTGGACTGGTCAATAGGCTGTAAGTCATTAAACACGCTTGAAAATATTATCCACGGAGAATAAAAATCATACTAATTTCTATCGCTAATAAATCCCTGTGGTTTTATTGCTAAAGCTGCCAGAAATGCATTAAGGAACAGATTTTTGAGTGTTTTAATCGTATGACTAATCCTGGCTGAACTCAAATAGGGGAACTAGCATGAACATGCATTTCTCAGCGCAAATAAAGACGGAGTAATTTGTCTCACGTGAAAAGCAGCTTTGCTAGTTTTTGTACTCCTCCCTCTGATGAGCTGGTTGTCACCAGCCATCGCGCAGTAACACGAGTTTCGCCTAAAGAGCCAGTAAAGTGCGCTGGTAAGGACCTCTCTGTGGACTTTTTTTTTTTAATTTTTAATACTCTTCTCTTTTTCTTGTCTGGATATTATAACTGAAGGTCAAATAACGCTGCATGGCTAATATGGAAGCACTGAGATTGCTCTGACGGGTGGAAGAGGTGGATGCAGGTGATTAGCGCGCTGTACTTCTAGTCTGAGCCTTGTCAAGTCGCTAAATGTGAAATGCAGTCGCCTCTGAAGCTCTTTAGTGCACCACAATTACATAAAATTTGCTCAACTCTTTCTCATATCCGTTGAAATCTAAGCGAGGAAGAATGTGGCATTAGACATTAAGATTGATAGAATCCTCGATAGGCCGGAGCGGCTCAATAGCTCTGTGTTTCCTCGCTGGATTTCTTCAGTATTCCCATTGTTAGTTTAAACTTGATAAATGCAAGGAGATAGTGCAAATGGAAGGCTGGGCTATTTTGGTTATCTGGAGGAAAGATAGTGTTTTACCTTGTTCGATAGCTAGACAAAATTCATATTTTTTTTTATTCTGAATGCTAGCTAATAATTAATTTTCTAGTGTTTGGTATGCCATTATGCCTTTAAAAAAGAAAAAAAAAACAAAACAGACATGATACTTGTTAGGAGGGGTAATCTAAAGGCTGCTTATTTCCAAAAGCAGTGTAACCTTAGCATTGGGCACTGATACGTATGCGACAATGGTGTTATTCATGCTGGTCTTCGAAGACTGAAAACGCGTGATTCAATAGTCTGCCCTTCTGGCTTTGAGAAAATCGGGACCATGTTCTTTTCCGCGGTGATACAGGAAAAGGTATTGGAAAAAATAAAATAGCATTTTTCAATCCCCAGACAGAGAAGCAAGGTCCACTGCTGGCTGTGAAATGATTTCGTAAGTGCTGGGAGTACTGAAAATCAGATACAGAAAGTGTATGTAACGTATCTGGTAATATGCTGGGCAGAACACTGTTTCTGCTGAACTCGTTCTAATCTGCCTATCGGTGTTAATCCTTTGTGCTTCTAAACAGCTTTGGGGGGGGGGGGGGGGGTTGGGGTTTGCTTTATTGTGCCTTACCATTTGGGATCTTATTCTCTGCGGCATCAAAGCTAAAAGTGATGATTTCAGCCTGGATGAAGCCCGAGTGCTGGGATACCACGTTTGACTTCTCTCGCACCGCGGGTTTGAAATTCAGACTGACTCCTGAATGTACGAAATAACCCACCTCTGTTTTCCTAAATTCAACAAATGACAATAATATCATCATCCTTCCTCAAAAAAAAGTACTTTATCATTTACTGCAGAGAGAGGGATGGCCAAAGTCAGCTTACGCAGCCTTAAGGTAGGTTTTGGAGAAGCGTTTTAGAGCTGATACCGTAGGAAAATTCTCACTGAAAAGGCTAAGGTTTAGGTTTGCAGTTTATTCTTTGCATCTGTCTTTCCGGGGCTGAAATCTCCTACCTCCGACTCCGTGTGGCTTTGAGCCATCTCAAACGGCGTTCAGCATGTTCGGGTTGGTTTGGTCCTGCCTGATGTTTGCTCGTGTTGCTTCCAGACTCTGCTCTCCGTGCATAGTTTTCCCATGCTCTTCGTATAGGCTCTACCTGCCCAGGCCTATGTGTACGCACCTGATGGGTTTAGCTTTGCCGTCTTTGATTTTGCTCCTGTTCCCATGTAACTAATCTGCTAACGCTACACCTTCACGTATCTGAAAGAGGGAAAGTTCCCTTACTGAGCTTCTCTTACTGAGAATATGGGTTTTATCAGCGTTGCCCTTCAAAATGCCTGTCTGGGTGTGAACGATTGCCTGTTTTACACGTGGGATGATGTAGGGTGTAACTGAGAGGCTGTGTAAAGTTTGGGACAAAAAGCAGGAGTTTCTCTTGTGTTAGGCCTTTTTTCCCTTCCTATTTAAAAATATGCGTTCGTTTTTAAGCAAGCTGTTGTGGATTGCTGCATCCACCACCACTTAAAATCTGTAAAGAAGGGCTTTGGGCTTCAGCCCAGGTAGTCCTGGCTACCGCAGCCAACAACGCACCCACCTGAGAGAGGTTTGCTGCCTTGGGAAGGCCAAAGAAGGATGCAGATGCACTCAGAAATGTCAGGAAAACCTATTTACGGAGATGCAGAAAAGCACTGAGCTGCCGTGGGTATATAGGGCATGTGTGAGTTAAACATTACCAGGGGTAAAACAAGGGCTGCAGAAAAAGAAAGAGCAAGAGCAATTTAGGTTTGGGTTTTCGGGAGAGTATTGAATGAAGAACATTGTGAACCACTGTGGGAAGAATTGCACCCTGAAGATTTTGAATAAAATAGATCCAATGTCTTCATAGCAGCAAACTAACTTTTGGAAAAGACCAACTGGAGAGAAAAATCTCTGCTTTGAAGAGCAAAGTTTGGCAAACTGGGAGCAAAGAGTCAGAGTCAACAGAAGCATTGTCAAAATGCTGCTGGAGAGCACAGGACTGTCACCGGGCTCCCCACCTCGGAGCCAGCACAGCTGAAACTGCGGCTTTTGTACGAGCTGGGTCTGGAGGAGAAAAATCCGGTGATGTGGGGCGGAGGGGTGAAATACCATCTCTGAAAGGAGCCAAGATCCTAAATTGATGCTCTGTCTTGCTGCGGCTGAGAAAACGTGGTGAACCCTCTCTTTTTCACTCCGCTGCCTTGAAAAATGGAATAAAATCTATACGTACGGCCGATTGGAGAGGACACTATTCTGAACACCTAAATGCCTTGGCTATTTTTCGCTTGCACAGGCTGCCAAATCTTTGGGTAGTTCAGATAGTAGAGGATGATTTGCAAGAGGAGACAACCTGCCTGCAAGAGGGGGAATTTCTGTGCCTGAACAAAAGTGTCTCTGCAGCTCTCTGAGGCGCGGAGGAGAACAACATCAGGGTAACAGGAAGGGATCAAAGGGCAACAGCAAGAGGGACGTGGTTGGGGATGACTGCAGAAGTTCTTCAGACGTTGGAAACGCACATTTCTAAGCTGGCCCCGTGCAAGGATGTTCATCGTGAATGGAAAAGCCAGCTGTGCCGGTGGACCGTGCAGCCGTGCACGTGTAAGACGGCTCACGTGGGGATGGGCGAGTGAGCGTCAGGGTCCGTCAGGAACCAAAGGACACGTGCGCAGCACAGCCACGAGGACCGTGTGTGTCCCCCGAGGAGGAGGTGTTGGTGTTCTCCTGGGCAGCCTTTCCCCAGGATGCTCAGCAGCGTCCCAAGCAGACGGCCGCGCGTGGGCAGGAGAGGTCTCGTGCTTTGCCTCAAGCTCTTTCCTCAGACCTTATCTCTGCGTGACCCGTGTGTCCGGTTCTCGGTGTGGGCTGGGATAGCTGCCAGCGTGCAACGTAGGGGCCAGGCGCAGCGGGGCGTGAGCGTGCTGCTGTTAGTTGTGCAAACCAGAGCTTGTGCACAGAGACTGGGATCTGTAACAAGGTGAGGGAGGGAGAAGAATCTGGGGATGGGATGAGATTAAATAATCTTCCCTGGGGACAATAATTTCCCTTCTGTATGCAGGTTTAGGGCTCAAACATCCGGAGAAAGGAAAGTCAGCTGGAGGAAGGGAAGGGCCTGAACATACCTTGCCACAAGAACCGGTGTTCATGTTTTGTTAAGACCAGGTTTGCACAGGATCTAGCTTTACAGGAATGTGTTTGGTCATAGCATCATTTATAATATAAAGGGAAGAAAAAAAAACCCCTCTTTGACAGTTCACTGGCAATGATCTTTATCAGCAGATTTTTGGAACTTAGTCTTTTCAGCACACATCAAAATCTTCAGCTATAAATCAGTTTAGACACCATCAGACTGATATAAAGATTTTTGATTTGCATATACAAACATGTGCAGTTGGCCTGTAAGTGTGAGGTCAACGTGACATTAGCAGTGATGTGCTTGGCCATGGGACAGCCAGTGCCTCTCCTGTGGGATTTATGCTTTGCTCTTGTTGGAGTCTGGGAAAAAGTCCATTAATTTGTAGTCCAGGAGAATGAGATTAATTGTGAATCCTTGAAAGTGTACTTTAATAAATACCTCCATTAATATAATATCATCCTTGCCATTAATCATGTTGCATTAGCAAAATATGTTCTTGACTTGAGGGAATTTTGTTTCACGTTCCCCTCTTCCCCCCCCCCAGTTTCTGCTATTAATCTTAAAGGCAGTTATCCCTTTCCAGCTTTTCAGATTAAGTACAATAAAGTGTTCATTAATGAATTGGAAAAACAAGTTAGAACTCTCAAACACTATTTGGAGTGTCCTGCGCTTCTGGAAAGGGGCTGGGACAGCTGATCATCATAAAGTTTAGTGCTGTCCAAGCAGCAAGAGATGGAGCAGATGTTCCTCATGGTGCACAGAGATGCGCAGAGGATGTTCCAGTGGTGTTCTGGTGTCCACGTGGTAGGGAACATCTGCAGTCAGCTTGCTAGTAGGTGCAACTGGTATTAGGGACCTCAACAAGCCTCAGCTAGATAGGGATGAAGGCAACTCTGCTCCGTGTCCTCCTCAGCAGTCCTTGTCCAACCTGGACTGGAAGACCTCTACTCAGGACAAGGGAAGTTCTTCCTTGCCCTTACTGCTAGGTTTTTGCTCCTGTCTAGCTTGAGTAGTTTTTGCTGCATTGGAAGTGTTCATATCTATCGTGAACAGGCCGAAGAGATCGTCCCTGGGAGATCTTTAATGAACTGGCCCTTTCATTCTGTCAGAAAATGTCTGCGGGTTGAATAGCTCCCACTCATTAGACCTTCCTCTGTAGGTCATGGGTTTTAGCGCTCCGTTCTTTCTTGTTGCTCATTTTGTGACACTTTTTCTTCTCTGCTGGTTAAGCCTCTCTTTCTTCCTCTCCTGTTCCTGTCCAGCCCAGTCCTACAGCGATGACATGGGAGGATGTGAGTGCTCTGGGGAGCAGAACGGGGGTGGGCAGAGGTGAAAGCAGTAGGAGATGGGGGCAGGCGGGAGGAAGAGTGTGTGTGAGGCTGAAGGCAATGGAGAAAGCGCTGGAGAGCCCTGTTCAGGCTGTGCCCTGCCTTTCTCCTTTGTGAATTCCTTTGCTCTGCAGCAACGTGTGCCTTTCTGGAGAACAACTCCACTTCGGCAGGTTTCCTTCAAGAAAGCACAAGGGTTGCTTTAGCAACGATACCTGGTTTGTCTAAAGAGAGATGAGGGCATCTTCTGGGAGGGGGCACGCGTGTGCTGCGGGCAGGCCAGCGGGGCCAAGCCGAGAGCGTGTTGGGTTCTGCAGTGCCTCACGTTTGGGAGAACCAAGAGAGTCAACCCTCTCACCTTTCAAAGCGCTGGTGGTGTTTTTCTTACCTTGTTACCTTTGCTTTTGCTAGAGATAGCGCTGTCGTATTTCTTGCAGACCCCGGTGCTGCTGTCCTGCTCAGCCACCTCCCGCGTGTGCCGCTGCTGCTCGTGTGTGTTGATTCTTTAATACGCAGCTTTGTGGAATTTCTAGTGTTTTATGTACAGCTCGCTTCTTATCTATCTTTCGTTAGCAGTAACGGACTTTTTTGTAGTTAGCCTCCTGAGGTGGAAGCGTTAACTGTGAGTGTCGCTTTTGTTGTTGCTGCCTGGGGTGTGATGCTGGCCAGCCCTGTTTGTTATAGCTGTAGATCCTCTGCACCTTCTGACCTTCCAGGATGCCTAAGTCAGTCCTCCATCTCTCCAGTGAGTTACAAGACCACAGTGAGAGCCCGTCTCCCCTTCTAGTTGTGGGTCCAGAGAACCCTTTAATGAGTCTGTTCCACTTGCCAGGCGGACTGGATCCCAATCTAAAACAATTTTAAGCATACGTGTAAATTTAAGCATATGAGTAGCCCAATTCTCATTTTGGGGCTGAGCCACGGTAGAAGAGCTGGAGAGCTTTGTGGCCATGAACGAGGCATTCCCACCCTTGTGCAGATACGTTCTTGATTAATGGTGCTGGGCTTTCCCAATGCCGAGCCATGGCTGCTGCTGTTTGTCAGAGCGTTAATTATTCTTGAACAGGGAGTTTTGTAGCTGTTACGTTTTGTGTGAAACCAAGTAATCTCGGTGATGAAAATTTTGGTGATGAAAATAGACTAGCGATGATCAGTTGTCATGATGCTATTTTAAGGAAGGAATCATTCAAGTGACAGCTAACGAGCTTGAAGAATACGCAAAAAACCCTCCAAAAAACCCAGAAAAAAGAAAAAGTGCAAAAAGGGGTTAACTCCCACTGGTGTCTCTTCCACCGAAGCAATATAAGATATTCAAAGTTTGATATTCATATCCAAGATATGAAGAATAAAAATATCTGAATTTCCAATACTCCAGGAAGCAACACGCAAGCACGTTTTATATCTTAAAAGAATTTGTGTTTTCTACTGAATTGACAGTATTTGGAAAGCAGCACTTTTCAGCCTGATTGCGAGTATTTTGCACAGCGATGGGGAAAGGGCTGGATTTCAGTTGTGTTTCCTGAGTTTTGCAGTTTGGGGAGCGTTTGCGTGTTGCCCAGCTACTATCGTTGTGGCATTTGTGGAAGATCTCATCTTACATTCTTTTCTGCTCGCTGTGGATCCCTGTCTCTCCCAGGTGAGGGCATTTATCTTTACACTGATGCAATTTTACAGCTCCTCTGATTTCTGCGGAGAAGCAGACTGCTTGGCTCCATGGCTGTTAGCATAAACTGGTTACTGAGAAGTAAACAGATAGGAGAAGTTGTGTTTATTTTTCAGGTTCATTATAAATCCTTCAAAATATTGCTTGTTCACCCGCTAGATAAGAAGATTCCGAGGTACAGTTTTAATCCCACAACCTAATTTAAAGATTCGCTAGAAGTTGCTGTTATTAATTTAGCACAAAAACCCAAAGTTATTTACTGACTGACAGCTGACATCTGCTAGTATTTTTGGATGGTTTTACATTTTCTGTCCTTTTATTTAGAACCACTATACCGATCATATGTGTAATGTTTTTTCTGAGCTGAACAATTAAACCACTGCAGACCTCTTCCAGCCCTCCTCCACGGACTCGCATGCATGCCCAAAGCCAGAGCGCGTGAGCGCATCGAAGCAGCTGACGTTGGGTCCTTCGTTCTGTGTGAAAATCGCTAAATCCGAGCGTTTGCTTAGGAACCGAGTTCTGCAGCAAGTGTTCAGAAATGCTTTCAGACTTGGGCTTTCAACAAGGACTGGGTTGAGCTCTACCATTTTTCCTTCTGCACATAAATTAATACGGGAACTTTTGCCGCCAGCTTAGTTTAACGTTAGCTCCAGAAGTGCAAGGAGCTTGGAGAGAAGAGCCATGGCTCTCAGCAGGTACGCTCAGAATTGAACTCGTTATTGAAAATCGGGCAGACGTAGGGCGTGCTGCTGGTGGATCCCTGAGGGCCGAGTGCAGAGAAGGGCACGGGCAAGGGGTCTGGGGTATAACCGTGCTGGTGAGGTTCATTGCAGGTAACTCAGCTCCTCCCCAACCTTGGCTACATCACTTCCAGCAACTGCTCCCTCTCCGGGAACATGTTCTCCTGCTGTGTAAGTGGTTTGGAGACTGAGAGGAAGGGAAGAACACAGAGCAAGCCCCACGGGTTGGAAGCACTCGGGGGAAGCAGCACTGGGCTGCGCTGCTGAAAGGACAAGTTGGCACAAGAACAAATGGGACCTGCTGGAGTCATGCATAGGCAAAGGCGTGCTGCCTTAGTCCTTTAGAAGAGGTACAAGAAATAACCTCAAGGGATTTCTTCTTGACGACTTCCTCTGCACATATGTTGTACTAAAAAGAGCAGGTCTGGGTTGAAAAGCCTGTTTCTGACCTTCCTCGCCGCTGGGAGCAATCCAGGCTATCGCAGTACAACTTACAACGCGGCAGTGCATACCCTGGGTGGAGGGGAGCGTTTCTGGTGGTCACCAGATCTGTGAGACTCAGGAATAGCCATCCAGTTGGCGGAGCTCCGTGTTTAATGTGGAAGTTGATCCCTACGTGAAACAGATTTTATGACAGAACTGTTTGCAATGGCTGAGGATGAAGTTTGCTGGTGAAGGATGTTCTCTCTAGTACCTGACTTCTGCTTTTTGGCTTTCCCCAGGACTCTGTTCAAGAGAAAAAACATTCCATGAGAACATCATCTCGAGCCAAAATCTGGGACTGCTATTGGACCGGGTACGGTCACAAAGCCATCACGCCAAAGAATGTGATGCTACATGCGTAGGTCCCCTGCGTCCTAAGGGGACGTACACCCTTCCCTCTGATCGCCTCCGTGGTTGGTGTGCCAGCCACTAGCTTAGCTACTCTTCCTTTTTGCCTGCCTGAACAGCACTGCAGCATGCAACGAACTGCAATGCCGGGGTCAAACAAATAAACTAGCAGCCCAGCACGGACTGCTGTAATGCCACCAGGACGGTGAGGGTTGCAGGAGTGGAGCCAGCGCTCCCATGAAGCTGCTGGATGAACTTCATCAATACCCAGAGTTGTATGTTGTGGTGGGTTGAGCCTGGCTGGGGGCCAGGTGCCCACCAGAGCCGCTCTCTCACTCCCCTCATTCACTAAACAGGGGAGAAAAGGCATAACGAAATGCTTGTGGGTCGAGATAAGGACAGGGAGAGATCACTCGCTAATTATCGTCACGAGCAAAACAGACTGAACTGAGAGAGGGAATTCATCTGATTTATTACTAGGCAAAACAGAGTAGAGGAATGAGAAAATAAAATCAACTCTTAAAACACCCCCCCCCACCCCTCCCATCTTCCCGGGCTCAACTTCACTCCCGGCTTCAACCTTCCCCCCCCTCAGCGGCACAGGGGGACGGGGAGTGGGGGTTACGGTCAGTTCATCTCACGGTGTTTCTGCCGCTTCTTCATCCTCAGGGGGAGGACTCCTCTCATCGTTCCCCTGCTCCAGCATGGAGGAGTCCCTCTCACGGGGTGCAGACCTTCAGGAGCAAACTGCTCCAGCGTGGGTCTCCCACGGGGTCACAAGTCCTGCCAGCAAACCTGCTCTGGCGTGGGCTCCCCTCTGCACGGGTCCACCGGTCCGGCCAGGAACTTGCTCCAGCGTGGGCTTCCCACAGGCCACAGCCTCCTTCAGGTGCCTCCACCTGCTCTGGCGTGGGGTCCTCCACAGGCTGCAGGTGAAATCTCTACACCCCCTCATCCTTCCTCCATGGGCTGCAGGGGGAATCTCTACACCCCCTCATCCTTCCTCCATGGGCTGCAGGGGGACAGCCTGCTTCATCATGGCCTTCACCACGGGCTGCAGGGGGATCTCTGCTCCGGCGCCTGGAGCTCCTCCTCCCCCTCCATCTGCACTGACCTTGGTGTCTGCAGAGTTTCTTACATCTTCTCACTCCTCTCTCCGGCTGCAAAAGCTCTCCCTCTAAGTGTTTTTCTTCTTCTTAAATATGTTATCACAGAGGCGCTGATGGGCTTGGCCTTGGCCAGCGGCGGGTCCGTCTTGGAGCTGGCTGGCGTTGGCTCTATCAGACACAGGGGGAGCTTCTAGCAGCTTCTCACAGAAGCCACCCCTGTAGCCCCCCCGCTACCAAAACCTTGCCATGCAAACCCAACACATATGTATTTGTAATTAGACACTCAACGCAAAGGTCATAGAGCTAATCAATAACCGTAGCAGTTTCTTCCCACTTTGCATCCCAAATGCTTCTTTTTGACCATCTTGATTTTTCACATGACAGGTTTTTCTTTGCCCACTTAGGAAACGGCTTCTCTTCAGAGGATTCTACTTACTCACATGAGAAGATTAATGATCTTGCAGATAACCCACATGATTACAGCTGTTGCACGGGATTACCTAGTAAATAATTTGGAAAAATGGTTGGGAGCTGGTAAAAAAGGAGAGATTCCCAAACAGAAGAGAGGACTACCTTTCTATCAATGTGCACAGTATTGTAAATAGCCCAAATAGATGCCAGTAGAGTGGGAGAAAAAAAATAGCTGGGTTTTTATAGCTCTGTCAACCGTCTCTCTTCTCAGTGACTCGTATGCTCATTCACTCCAGCAAGACCAAAATAACTGGATCAGATCTGGACTGGCCATCTTTGCATTGAAATTTATCTCATCCTCTCTCATAAAGATTCTTTTTAGCCAACTTGGGAGCAGCTTAAAAGAAAATTAAGAAAACAAAGATGCAATCTTGGAGTGACATATCATAATGAGACCTTTCAGTCTCTCAAACTTTCTCATTAACTTGCACCAAATGCAGACTTCAAAAATTACAAAAGGATTTTCTCTCATAGCCCACAAACAGTCTGTGTTTAGAGTATACCACATTGTCTCAATCTTTTTGGCTTATTCCCAAAGCAGCTTCTTTTGGCATGCTACAGTTGATGGGAATGATATTGTAGGAAGAACAAAGTACATTTTTTCCAAAGGAAATAATAAATCTGCTGTGGGCTTTCAAAGCAAGCTAACATAATCAGCAAGTGATTTTTTTTTTTTTTTTTTAAGAATGTAGGAAGAACACAGATGTTATTTTGGACCATTAACATCTTAACTATAGACATGCAAAGTATTTCCCAATGGCTTTTCCCCCTTCTTTTGTTTATTTTCTTATTTTATTAAACTCAAAGCTTCTGTTCATCCTGTATATTAAACACGGCAACATCACATCGCAGTTCTGCCAAATTGCCAATATGGTATTCTAAAAAAAAAAAATAATTCAGCAGTAATTGTTCAATCTGCTTGTCATTCCATCATTTCATATTTTATGAAAATGTATAAGCCTGAAGAAGACATCTAGCTGAAAAGCAACTGCATCTGTAAAACAAGGGGCAACAAGCAATACGGTTGGGTTGCTGACGTTAGATATCCAGTAAATTTGACCTAAAAGCAAGAGGCAAAACCCAAGATGTTCTTGATGATTAAAAAAAAATACTAATCCATTGATGGAATTTAGCTACACGGAAAAAATAGAGAAGTTTGTAATTTTTTTTTTTTTTTTTTACAGCCTAATCAAACAAGGCTGGAGTTGGTGGGAGACTGGCATTAATTCAGCTTCAGTGGACATTGGATCAGGGGCTTAATAAAGTGAGGTGTTTGGCTTCAAACTGAGCAAGGGCTTGTTGTTTTGGGGCACCGTGCAGATCAAATGCTCCTACCGAAGGCTGGAACTGTCTCCAAACTACAGGGTCACGCGGGTGATGCCGGCAAAGGGGTTTCAGGAGGTTTCTCCCATTCCCAGAATCTTGCAAAATCCTTTAGGGAAAAATTGCACGTTAGTCTTTTTTTTTTTTTTTTGGAGTCTGAGAGGAGGAGTTGAAGCGAACGTGTGTACAAATACTCCTTCAACAGCTTTCTGGCCTGGGATCAGTGAAATCATTAATGATATTTTTTAGTAACACAGACAAACGGTCAAAGGAAGAGGCTGGAGTTCAGCTTGCATGCTGTTTTGCAGTTCTGGAACCGCTTGCTTTGCCCAGCTCGTTTATGCAGTCTGACACCGTTTCCAGGGGAAGGAGGTGTAATTGCATGTGCATGTATTTTTGCTATTTCTTCCATGTCGTGTTTGCACCGCTTTGTCGTGCCTTCTGCTGCTTATCTCTGCACCTGCTTGGAAGACTTTTCCCCTGAGGGAAGAATATAAAACTTGTCAGTTTAGCCCCCTTTGGTATTTTCTTTTAAATCCATCTTTTACTTTTTTCTTTTTAATTTTTTTTTCCTGGTTGTGCTCTCTACTTAGTTATGCTGAAAAGCCTGAGAACTTAAATACAGGTATTTCCCTTGTACTTCATCAAGGATCCAAAATTATTAATAGTCAGCTATGAATATCAGAAATTATTGTGAATCTTCTCCAGATGACCTTTTTTCCTCCTAAGAAACTACATGGATCATCTCTGGAAAGGTCAGAAGTTTTGGTGCATTTGCAAACGCAGAGATGCTCCTCATGGAACTTTTACCCAGAGAGGCTGCATTTGATAGCGGTGGGTTTGCTTGCTCCTCTAGAAGGAATGGTGAAAACCCAAGCAACCCAAAAGATATAATTTGGTAAATTTGTGAAAACGCTAGGTTATTTATCAGGCAAGCTAGATTCTCCTTAGTGCATGGCGTACATACACACGCCCGTAAATCGGCTCTGCGATGAGTTACTCTAGCCCATCCGCTCTCTTTTAAATTCAGGGAAAACCCAGAAATGCATGGGTTGGGGGGATGGACACTGCTGTTCTACCAAGGATTCAGGTAGGTATTAATTCCCAAAACAGAGTTGTGGGGGGTTTATTTACCAAACCCCACCAGAAATAAAAACAGTCAGAAGATCTGCTGGTGCTATCAGGGATGATGCATGCACAGGGACACTGCACGTGGGGAAGGAGGTAGATGATGTGTCAGTCTTCTGTAAATGTATAGCTCCTGGCAAAAGAAATGGCATTATTATTATTATCCATTATTATTAATTATTATTATTATCCAACGGGTTAAAACAGTTTTACTGCTTACATCACCCTAAACTGTCGGGAACCTTACCTGTTTGCTTCCTGTTTCTCTAATGTATTCGTGAAAAGTTTTCAGTACCTTTTAATGTCTTTGTGGGGTGCTATTTCTGTGTTCACTTACACTGGAGTTTCTAAGATACTTATCAAGCAAAGGCGATGAATTCAATTTCTTTACCCAGTCCCATTTTGCTTTCTATCTTCTCCCTGTCTCTTGAGTTGGAGATAGTGTTTATCGTCACCGAGCAGGTTACTAAAGGAGTTAATGTCTCCTTGCACCATGAAGCCGGCTGCCCCCATGCTGGGGAGGTGAAGCGATGCCACCGTATCCCACTACCGACCCCAGGAGTATCGGGAGGCTTAATTAATTACATTTCATGATGTGCTTTGACAGACCCTGATCAAAGGCACGACAGGCATATAAACCGTTAGTATGTTGATGGTAAACGAATTTTAATGTTGTAATACTGCAATGCTAGGCATAAAGAGGAATAAAATAGCTGGAAATCTTCTACTGGGAGAATTAAAGTTGTCAAAAAAAAAAAAAAAATTCCTTAGGAGTTCTCCTGGCAAGTACGGCTGAACACAGGCATGTGTGTTTGCATTTTCACACAGATCCAAGAGAAAGAGTTCGCGGAGTACAGAGCTATCAGGTTCATTTCCAATTTTCCACCAGCCTGTAATGAAACGCCACAATGCCTCAAACCAAACCTCTCATTAGTCTCCTTATTAGTTTTCACTCTAGTAAATAAACTAACGGTGCTACTAGCAGTTACTAATAGGCAATCAGGGTCTCTTTCATGCCTGTCACTTTTTGCCTTGCTCTTTGCAAAAAAACCCCCAGCGTGTGGAAAAAAAATTTAACCTCCTTTTTATTCCACTAACTCTTGCTTTTTTTCTCTCCTTGCTTTTTTTTTTTTTTTTTTTTTTTTTAAAAATCCTTTATTTCATGGTTCCGTGCTTTTATGGCTGCCGCCGATCCAGAAGTGCGCTTTCTGTGAAGCATCCTTCGTCCGGCAGAAAGGCTGCTGACTACAGATTCTACGGTTGATACCCGCCTCTGGAATTCCCTTCGTGACGCAGAGGTGTCTCCTGCCAAAGCCTGGCAGCGAAGGAAAAACACGCCGCAAGTCGTTCGCTGAAGTATTGTTCTTGGTGGGTACAACCGTGGTTTATAAAACGTGGAGCGTGTTGTTAAAACATGCCACACGCCTTCAGTGCCTTCTAGTAGGAAATACAACGTTATGTAGCTGCGTGCAAGTGTTTTGGTGGTTACTAGTTGGCTAGAGCTTCTGTCTTGTATTCCGTAGTGACGTGGCCACTTTTTTATCTTTTTTTAGTCTTTTTTTTTTTAACCCAACTCATGTTGTCCATGGCCTAAAACCGTACAAGAAGATTTTGGGCATGTCCATGCTTCTGCTGTGGCACAGAACCCTGCGCTGGCTAATTAATCTAGTTTCTTGTCAGGCAGAGGATGGCAGGTCCTTGAGGATATAGGGATTTTCCCTGTCACTGAACCATGGATTGTCTAAAATCTTCTGTTCCCCTTCCCCACACACTTATTTCTCCATGTTATGTTACCCCCTTGCCCTTGAAGCACTCCAATTTTTTCCTCCAATTTTTCTTTACCTGCCCATCTCTCTGTAAACCTTACCTCGGTCTTTCTTGTAATATTTTCCTGTTTCTTCGAAGTATTGAGGGCCGTTTATTTTTATTTTTTTTAATACACCAGATAGATGTTATGTTTTGTTCTATTAAGCCATGTTCTCTTGAAGGGACGTCCAAAAGGAATCGTATTTGAGAGTTACCATTGAAAATGAAGGGATGCTGAACTGGTATGAAATCTTTTTCTTTTTGATACTGCTTTGGTGGTTGGGCTGTTAGACCGAATGCAATTAGAACAAGTATTTGATCAGACTGTTCTCTCTCTTCAAGCGATGTTTAAACCAGGAAAGTCTGAAGTCAAATAACGCACGCAAGAATGCCCACTATGTTCTGTTCTTCACAAAATGCTGTGATTTAATAGTGTGTTCCCAGTTTTACTGCCGGGAAAGTAATTTCCAAATGCTAGAGACCAGTAACACCATAGATATTTACTTTCATTTCCTTTGTAGGACTGGAAAATTCAGTCTTGCTGATATCATAGAAAGGCGCCCACTTAGACTGCTCATTCCACTCTGCCTCTGAGTATCTGTTGAACATTATTAAATGTTGTTAATTATGTCACTAATTCCATGTGAAACCAAGGACTGTTTGGGCATGCAGGAACCTAAGCCTTACATTTGTAATATGACTATAAACCACCGATAGCTTGGAATATGTCTCCAAGCTACTGTCCTTGAACCTTCTACCAAACGAAGATAATTTGGTAGAATGTTGGTAGCAACTGAACTTGAACTTTCAAAATGCAGTGCTTTCATTTGATGTAAAGTTTAATATCCTTGTCATTGATTTTGAGTTTTTTCTTGCTGAGACTGCCATTCTTTAAGAGCAGCGCTTTCTGGGGTCAGCACACAAACACCTCAGTTCCCTGAGGGTTGTAGGAAGCAGAAGATAGGTGGAGGGTTATAATTTGGAGAACCTCTGTATCAAGACCCTCTCCTGTATCTCGGAAGATGTGGAGATCCAGTTCCCATCAAAATGATCATTATTCCATATCCAGACTTAGGATACCTGGAAGCACTGTTGCGTTTCGCCATCTCTTTACAGTCTTTTTTGCCCCAAACGGTGAACAGCCGGGGGAAGGTGGGCTGGAAGGGGCTGCTCAGAGGTCTGAAGTGTGCGAGCATCTCTGTCGTGCCCTGGCTTTTGTAGAGCCTGATTATGGATATCTAGCCCTAAATCCACCAAGCCCAAAGGTTAATGATTTACTAACGCTTTGTCTTCCCAAATCTTGGTCTAAATCCAGGCGGTTATAGAAAATAGGCAGCGTGCCTTCTGGGGCTGTCTGCTCCTGCAATAACTGAGCTATCCCTTCAGAAACACCAAATGCTGGGTGCTCTTGGCAAGGCTTCAGCGACGGTATAAAGGTGATTAAAACCGACAGAAGGCTTTTAAAAAAAGCGTACAGTGAAATTGAATTTAGACCGACATGTTATATCTGATGCTGGTAGAGGAGAACTATAAATAGTAATAATAGGTGCACACTCCTTAGGGGAGTTACTGTTCGAGATACAGATGCAAAGAAGTTCAGCCTTGTGCCTAGAGTAGGTCATGATGGGCACAGAGAACGAAACGATAGCGGTCCCAGTTTAGCTCTTTTCCCAGTGCTTGTGGGGAATCTGAGGAATCCAATCTAGCAGATGCACACTGCTGCTCGTACAAGCTATATGCAGCTAAAGGACTGGCTTTCATGTTCCCCAGCTCTGAAGTGATCATTCATAAACCATCACAAGCGAGGGGATGAATAAAATGCATTGAAAGTTGGCACTGAAACCAAGGGCTGCACTGAAGATGCTGTTAAATAGTGATGTGTTTTCATGCCTGGTCAATTAGGAAGTGTCTGAAGATATGTGGAGATTTAAATCTATTTTTATATAGTGCACAAAGGCAGGGTCACAGCGCTTAAGGCCCCCCCAAAACCCCCCCAACCATTTCTGAAGGAGCAGATCTCATTCATTCTCCCTAAAGACAAAACCAGGGTTTGCTATAAACAGACCTAATGTTGCCGGCCAGTGTTGTCTACGATTGTTAATTCTTTCATGTAATCTTTTAAATTAATGAATTAATAGTAACTATTAATAGCTGGCCTTCAATGCTTTGGCATTTAACTTGGCGTGAGACACCATAGCGCTTGCGTGGAGCATCGTGGTTAGTTGCTGCTTGTGAGCCTGCTTTAAATATCACGTCAGTGCTCCGGCTCTCAGCAAAGGGATGAACATGGTGCTTGGCTGTAGTGAGCAACCCTCCTTAGGAGAAGAAAAAAATGTCTTTCACGATAAATTACCTAGCTTTTTTATGGTTAACATCAATTATTTCTTTAATCCTCAAGTCTGTATGGGACTCTTAAAATGCTTTACTATTTATTTCATAACTTATATAATTTTGTGAGTTATTTTAACAGTGGTTTTAGATACAAAGTTTCCAGGCTGTTTGAAATAACTCTATTTTATGTGTGCACGTACGGTCAGGTAGGTATACTTCTATGGATACTGGTGGAGTTGGAATAATCTGATTCATATAAAACCCTTTTCAGCTGGATATTTTGACCTCATAATCTCCCTACAGAAACACAAAGCTTTTGTAACCTTCACGAGACTTACAGCCCTTATAATCCCGATACTGTTGTGGGATTTCTTCCCTGTCCTTTTAAACTTTTCATCTCCACGATGCTGTCTCATGGTCTTGCTGTTCCTTTTGTCTTCTCTTCAGGAAGCTCCTCGTCTGTATTGTTATGATTGATTCATTGGGATGATTCACGAGGACTGAAAGCTCCAGCCAGATGAGTCTGTTCCTATTCATGGTATTCGTGGGAATAAATATGAATATAATTACCTATGCATTATTAAATCCTGTGTATCAGGCTAGGGTTTTTCAGTCTAAAGGGTGATCTTTGAGCTGAGTCAGGACCTCAGTCCCAGGGTGTTCGCCCTCTGTTAGCAACACTCAGTGTCCGCTCCACTCCTTTAACCTCGTTCTCTCATTAGCTCCCCTGAAAAGGAGATGTCTTTCTCTACCCATTTCTTTTTTGGGGTAAGGCCGCCTACCACCTCAGTCCGTAGAGGACCACTGAATACTTGCTGTGCCGCAGCCAGTTTACAGCCACCACCTGATGCAATCGGTGAACCCAGCGAGTAAACCCAGCCAGATGCCCTTCCTTGGCCCAAGCAATGCCTTGTGTCTACCCGGGGCTGCCACAGCTTCCTCCTCACATGGGCTTTCTGGCTCCTGTCCTCTCCGTCCAAGCGCTGCCTGCTCAGCACCAAGCGAGCTGCCTGCTCAGCACCAAGCTCTCTGCCTCCACACCCAGCCCTGACTAAGGTCTTACGCCCAGAGCTGGCATCTGCCTTTCAAATCACCTGCCCGAGCAGCTCATCGTCCAGAAACACCCAGCAGCTCTGGTCCGGCACCAGGGCGAGGGAGGGGATCTTGCCCTGCCCACACAAAGGTTTGGTCCTCGGTCCCTTAAAGGCTTTCCCAGACCTCTGTATTTATGGTCTGTTCTGCTAAACCACTTCTCTCTTTCCCACTCATTTCTTCAAGTCCTCCTTCTGCCTCCACCTGACTTGTGGGATACAATGGTCCGAGGAGGTCTGCCCTTGACTTTCATTTTTTTTGACGCTGAGTCATTGCTCCATTATGCAATATTTTTCCTGCAAAACTCTAAGGAATCTTTGAAATGAATCTTTATACCATATTAACCCTAAGAGGAAGACATGGACCTCTCCAAGATGCCATGTAGGTAAATAATAAGCAATTAATTCAAGAATTGGGTCTGACTGCAGCCTTTCCAGTGGGTGAACAATGGTTATATCAACAGAGCAACTCTTAAAATGTGAGATTATACATAGGAGCATACACGTGGCAGTGCTCAAAACCCAGAGGACAAAAATATCTTTGGCCGTGTTGGAGACCTGTTTGAGAGCACTTATATTTTGCAGATGATATTCCCACAAACATTTGCAAGAGGAAATGGGAGCAGCATGGAGCAGGAAAGACCGGTGGTGCCACGCCAGGCTCCCACCGGAGCCCCTGCCCCTGATTTGTGTTTGGGATGGGAGCGGGGGACAGGTTGTGTAGCTTCTCCCATCAGCAAGAGCATTCCTGGCTTTATTAGCAGCTTTCAACCAGCAGCCAATGCTGATTTAATACTAATGCTTTTTTTGATGAATTGTTGCTTAGTCTGTTTTGAATACTTTCTGCATGACTAATTAATGTACCGAAATGAATTAAACTGTGGTGTTAAACTTTACGCTAGTATGTGCAAACAAATGGCTGGCAGTCGCAGCTCTTCTTCAATATTTTATCTAATCTTTGCATTCTCAGGGACTGGGCATTGCTTGTTATCTAAAAGCCACTTAGCTAAAATGTGATGTCATGCTTCTCTAAATACGTGTAGGTATTTATGTTCAGTCTGTTGAGAAACAGACTTGAATATAGGGAGATATACGTAATTACATTCTTTTAACGATAACAAAACCCACTTGAAATTGGCAAGAGATGAAAACCTGCAGCCTCATATACGGAGTTTTGCTTGAGTAAAGCGTTCTGTAACATTATGCTGGGATAAACCGGCGTGATTCATCCATCGCTGGAAGGACACTCCCAGCAGCAGCAGATAGTTAGAAATCACTCCCTAGCGAGTGACCCCTGTGAAGAGCGGCATCAGCCCCCTCAGAGGGGCAAAGCCGCTGGCAGTAAGGTAACCCTGCAGCCAGGAGCGTGAGCATTTCACGCGGGAGCAGCGCTGGCGAGGCGCTCGGTTCGCGCTCTGCTGTGGTGGGATGCGATTCCTTCTGGCTCACAGCTCCTCGTTCTCCACGCTTTCGAATTTATGCTTTGTAGTCCATAGATTGTTGGGGTTTTTGGGTTGTTTTTTTTTTTTTCCCCGAAACAAAGAAGACTTGTGTAAGAGAGCAGAATAATAACATAATTGTTTGATATGTATATATATATGCTTGAAATAATCCACCATCTAATTTTTAATGAAGCATGAAAGAAAACTAGAGCTCAGCACAATCCGTGCCCGGCGAAGATCCTAATCTTCCCTTCCCGACAGCGGAGAGCTGCAGCGGCGGGCACATTCGTTCCATGACCGAGCAGCGCGGCTGTCGCCGGCCCCGGGAGGGAGCTGTACCGAGCCCGCAGCCCGAGGGGCCGCCGCCGGGCCGGGGGAGCCGGGAGTCGGGAGAGGGCAGCGAGCGGCCGGGCGGCACCGCCCGCGGGGGAGCACCGGGGGGACGGGCCCGGGGTCCCCCGTCCGCCGGCTCTGCCGAGGGCGCGATGGAAACTCCCTGAATGGAGCCAGGACACACGCGCTGCAAAGGTACGCCTCTCTCTACTATGCGAAATCTCTGTTTTCTAACCTTTGCCTCTAGTACAGCAAAAAAAAAAAAACCCAAAAAACCCCAAACCCAAACCAAACCCGCACCCCATCTTGCGATCTCAGTCTGGAAGTCCCTTCGGGTGGCGTGTGCGCAGACCAACGTGCCGGTGCTGTGGCAGGTAAAAGGTGAACCCGAGCGGTTTCGGGTCGTTCCAGCACCCGTCGGGTAATTTCAGCTCCGCGCACGGAGCAGTCGCCCCACCGAGGGCGCGGAACCGGCCCCGTGTCGGCGAGAGGACCCGGGGGGGGGGTGGTGTCCCGGGGAGCCCCCTCCTGCCCACCCGTTTTGGGGGTGACAGCCGGGCTGACACACCGCCGCCCTCCGAGTCCGCCCCCCCCCTCCGCAACACCCTCCTATCGCGGATTCATTTATTTTGGGGGGTTTCGGGGGGCTTTTGCCATCCGGCGCCGCCCCCCGGGTCTCTCGGCGGCTGCTCCGCGGAGCGGATGGGGAGCTCAGCCCGCGGGGGCAGCTCCGCGATGCTGACACCCAAAGGTGGGTGCTCCCGGGGCAGAAAGGGGTGTCCAGCCGCAGGAGCGGTTTGTCCGGGTGCTTTTTGCAACGAAGGTGGGGTGATGGAGAGGGCGAGGTGCGGTTGTATGTCCGGCTGGTCCTGCCCCGCTCCCCAAATCCCCACTGGATTTAGCAGGAGATGAGGGGGGGGGGGGGGGGTGTGTGTGTGCAAGCTGTATTTTTTTATTTTTTTTGAGAGTCTGCTTATGAAAATGCAGTTCTTCACAAATTGTTTTCCGAGTAAAAGCAAATGAAATAATCTGTCGTGAGTCTGCAAAAGAGAACTGCATTGCTGGTGCAAAAGAGCTTCCTGCTCTTCCTTGGTATTAAAAAAAAAAATCCCTATGTAAAAAATGAAATTAGTTTCTTAGACAAATAGTTGTGTTTCCTATTGTAGCCAGCGTGTGCGCTCTTTTCTGCTAAATATGCTTTCGTTGGAGGGAATATTAACACTTTCTTAATTATAATTACATTCTATAGCTAGCACGATGGAAAACACTAAATTACATCGCTTGCCAGTACAATAGGTGAGCTGTATAATTCTTTCTTGTGTCCATGTGATTTCTTTTACATTTTTGAAAATTTACTTGGTAACGGATGTTGACAGGTATGAAAACCTGCACAAATTGTGGGACTAGCTGCAGAAGTATCCGCTGTGTTTAATACAGTTCACTGTTAGGTGTAAATTTGTTGATTTTTATTTTTTTTTTTTAATAGCATCAGAAGTCCAGGCTACGCAGAAGGGCTGTGTTTCGTCTTTTTTGGTCAATATGAGATTCATTGTAAGGCCACGCCAGAGCACAGGGCTGATGGTTATCACGGACTGTGAACGTCTGGTGGGCAGAACTGGCACAATATATGTATTCTCTCTCAAAACAAAATGATGTTGCCTCAGAGAGCTTGTTCTGTGGAAATTAATGGCGAATAACAGAGATCTCAGTGTGAACTGGGTGGAGATCCCCAGTGTGGCCATTAACATACCTTTAGAACTTTTTTTTTTTTTTTTTTTTTTTTTTTGCTTTTATTGCTGTGGAAACCCCATTTCGTACAGAGATACGACTATCTCGATGCATCAGAGCTGAGGGCTGGTGGTGTCAGGAGGTTAGGCTGGCTCCTGCGTCCTGCTCCAGCTTCACGGCGGCGGAGCCCTGAGGATTTCGGTCCTGCGTGTTTGGTTTTCTGGTGTGAAAAATGTAACGGTGCCGTCTGCTGTGGAACAAGCGCTTAGGGAAGGGCAGCGGAAATGAAAAAAGTAGATATCTGTGCTTTAGCGAGCGATGAGCTTGCAGGCTCCATGCATTGGTAGAGAGGAGGTGTCAGGATGAGGTTTCTTCACTAGGTCCGCGTTCGCTTTGCTGTGGGAGAAGGTAAAAATAAAGCCTCGGTGAGGCGCTTACGGGTGGGTGATCACTGCAATAATAATAGTGATTTAGCTCATTAGTACTGCTCAGATAAAATGATTCCCAACACTCAACTGATCAGTTATGCAAACACTGAGGAGAGGCTTTTAATCAGGCCGGTCCTTGGGTCTAACCCTGCCGCCTCCTGTACGGCCCTGGGAGGTGCCAGCGGGGAGGGAATCCAACCCTTCGAGTTTCCACTGGATTTTTTAGGCCAGTGCTGACATAAAAAACATCTGACAAGTCATCCTGGTTGCATTACAGTAGAAGACTTGTTTGCTGTAAATCTAAAACTTTATTCATGCGTCAGTGATCCGTTTGTTTAATTATCTGGCATTCGCGTGTCTGATCTTGAGTCTGATTTCCTCCAACTCTCTGGTGTAAAAGGTAAAGTATAAGTTACGATGTAGTTCAGAAATAGAATAAATTATTTTTTCTGGTTTTGCTCACAAGTAGGATTGGGGTTTTCCACTGGAAACCCAAGTCTGAATCCCTTGATTTGTCCAGGCTTCCCACTACCCTTAGAAACTGGATAGATCGGCAAGTACGGCGGTTGAAGGAGTGCTAAATTAATTGCTGTACATCCTTCAAGATGTTATTTAGCCATGTACGAACCTGACCTTGGTAAGCTATAACCCCCCCCCTCCTTTTCCTGGCCCCCACATTGCACATAACGTCTGTCAAATTGATGTGATGGAATAGGCAGAACAACTCGCAGGGGTCAAGGGATACAACAGCCGAGCTTGGGCGATGGTGAACTCTGCAGAAGAGATTGAAGTATGTATCGGTGCGGCTGATGGTTTGGTTTGATAAAGCTCAGTAAGACGTATTTAGTTAAAATGAACTCATTTGTCTTGAAAACAAACTCTTATTTTAATCCTAGGGTGGCTGACGTGGTCCCTGGGTAAAACATGGCGAATCTCGATTGCTGATAGGTATCTTCCTTTTGGGAGAAGATATTTACTGAGTGAGAATAGCACAAAGTAGGTGGTAAGGTAGAATTGCTGGTACTTCTTTGGCACTGAATAAATTTTTACATTAGACAATACCTTCTTGTGATATAATTGGTGAGGAAGGACATGAGTACAAATATATCCCATGTTTATTTCATCTTTTTTTTTAAATTATTTTGGATTCAGTGATTTTTTGAGAGGATGGGTCGGTTCGAACAATGAGACTGCCTGCCTGCTGGAAAGCCTTCTTCCTCTTATAAAGTGAATAATTCTTCATAGATTTCCTTGTTGCCAAGCGTTTCAATAGCTGTAGTAGACCTTAGATGCCCATTTTTCCCCGGTGAATTTATTGTGTTCTTTGTTGTGTGGTGTGACCTACTCAGCGAGGAGCGTAGTTCTTATCCCTCAGTCGCCATATGTTCGCAGCAATGAGTGTCGTTTTCCGTAAGTGCCAGTATTCGATCTGTTGTGCATACGTGGGACTTGATTGTCTCCGATAGAGTTTTTATAAAGCTGTGGTGGAAATTGTGAAGGTTTCATGGTAGAGATGTATCTATGTAGGTGGGACTGCTTCACCACGGACCATATATCATTGCTAACTTCTGATTTTTTTTTTTGACATTTGTAAACTGAATAAAATCCTGTTTTATCACTTGGCACATGTTGAAAAAGGGAAAAGTTGTCTCTAAATCACACTCATTTGTACATTGCACAGCTTTGCGCCTACGTGATCCCCAGTTCAGACCCTTCTGCAGTGCTGCAGGGCGCGATTGGGTCTGAATCCACAATATTGCTATTTATTTGGCTCACAGCAGTGCCAAGGCAGGGCGTTAAGACTGGGTCTCTCTCAGAAGGGATACTGCAGATGCACGCAGCAGGAGCTGTGCCTCGTGCCAGGACTTCACTTTGCTGTAATACTCAGAAAATTCTTCATGGGAACCTTGAAGTTAAACATTGGGCTGGACGTGGGCTGAGGACATAGAATATCCTGCGTGCTCCTCCATTGGCGTGTCTTTACGAGTAAGCCGTTGTGGGGGCTCGCCTTGCTGCCTTGCCTGGCTTTATATAAACTGCTATGTATGCTATATAAACTCCTATGTATGCCATATAAACTGCTATGTATGCCATATAAACTGCTAAGTATGCTAGGACGGGACGGGAGGAATAGAGTCAATTATAATTAAAAGTTTTACCGTGTCTTTTTTCCCGTTCATATAGTATATAAAATTCCTTCTGCATTGCTATTTAAATTCCGGGGGTTTTATCTGACCTTTCATTCTCTTCCTGTACAACTGCCTTTCCTTTAATAGAATTACATAAATTACTGTCATCAAATTCTGCCTGCAATTACTTTGTATCAGTCAACCTACTGCTTTTGTGTGTATCTGCTTTCATCTCATTAGCCGTTGTGCGGATGAATTATGACTTGTAGGTAGTTGACTGACTAGCTGTCAGATGATTCCTTTGTATACTGAAGGTATTTGGCTGGTAAAATGTTAATGTAAATATTTCAGCATTAGGCGGGTTACAAAATTACTGGGGTTCGTATTGACAAGGGTGTTTCCATACTCAGGGTTATGCTGTGCAAAAGAAGAAAAGTATGTAAACAGATTAACAAAGCAAATTCTTGGGATTCAGAAGTTGGCTTATAGTGCAGTGAATAAAGTAATTCTGGAAAACTGGAAGTCAAGTGAACAGGGTATTTGCCTAGTATTTTGTATTCAGAAATCCTAAAGGCTGTATATTCATGGCCTTGCCTAATTTTGAGCTTATTAGATACGGCTATGAAGTGCCCAAGGGCAATTAAAAAATATCCCTCAAAAAAATAGCTTTTCACAGGAACTTAGATGAACGGCCGCTGTGTTAGTGTTTGTGTTTTTTAAATTTCCCCCCCTCCCTTTCAGTGGCTGGGAATTGCGAACTCCAGTCCCCATTCCCTTGCACTGTTCTCATTCCTTTGTTCACGCAGAGATTTTCAGATGAAATCACTTTGCAATGCAAGTCCACGCTCTTCTCCAGCATTCGTACTGAAGCGCAGTCGGGGCGATTGCAGCTTGTTGTCCTTTTATGCCGCGATGTTCACATCACTGTTACAGAAAGCAATGGGTTTTTGTCTGGGTGGTGGAGGGAGGGACCTGATAAGCTCATTTCAGGAGTTTAATCAGCTGCAGAATGGATGTTTTTAAGTAAACGATGTGTGTCTACAGCTGTGCTTTGGAAGCTAAGGTAAAGGTATGTCATAAAGGTTTCAGTCACCTGAAAATAAGGTTGGTAGGAAGGAGAAGGACAATCAAACCAAAATATTCTTCACTTAAACCACTCGATTTCTGTTTGCCAGCTCCAAGCTTTCTTGTGCAGATTTTCATTTGTTTGTTGCTCCGCGTTGGCACTTTGAAGTAGATGGAGTAGATTCAGCTAGGTTATTTTTCAGATGTTATTTTTTGAATAAATGAATAAAAGCTAATTTGGGCAATTGTGTGTGTAACCAGTTTCCCAAAATAACGCTGATGTGAGTGGAAACAATAGCTCTTGTCTCCAGAATAATGAAAGTCCTTGACAAAATTTTAGCATCTTAAGATACCGCTCTGTGCATCTGTTGCTGAAGTCATACGGTCTCGTGGGCTTCCACCGACCAAAATCCCAAGGAGCGGCAGTTTAACTTCAGCATCCCAAATAAACTTGAACCTTTTCACCTGGCGCTCGCCTTTCCGGTGAGTGCATGCGCTTTATTTGAATGCAATAAGCAGAAACAATATCCGATCGGGTGGCCACTGATATGTTGTGATATGTTTAATTCTGTCTCATGCATGTTGTCAGGGATGAAACACGTGATGCTCGTGTTTGTTTTGGAAAGGCTTCCCTGAATTACAGCGATGCTCACTTTGTTGGAGTTGATGGGTAAAGCGTGTTTAGGCAGGATAATCGGTTTGATGGTTCTGATGTGCACGTGCAGTTGCGTTAGACTCGATCCATGGGTGTTGTATAAATACCCATCTCGGATGACGTTTGCGTCACCGTCGCCACATAAGGTTTGTGGCATAATAAAATAGACCATTTGAATTTTCATAAACAAGGCAAGACTTCAGATAAAGATGGTTTTGACATGAGCACTAGTGGGTTTTCATGACTGATTTGGCTAATACTGTTATTGCGGTAGTGTGTATGCTTAAATATTTAATGGAGTTTAAGTTATTTTTACATACTTTTTTTTTTTTTTACTGCATCTATTGAGCTGTTTGTTTTTGTGGATGCTGATGAGGAAAGGATGTCAAAAGCGTTTTCAGACTTTTTTGGCCTTAAATATTTAGCCAAGGGCATTTGTTTTCCTTGTGTTAATATAACAAGAGTCTAAAGCTAAACCAGTACGGGGCTGGATTTCGTAGAAATCCCTACTGGTTTTAGAGCGCTCTTTCCAGACAAACATTTGGGGCTAAACTGCTGAGGAAGCAGATGCCAGTCTGCAGATATTAAGAGTTAATATCTCTTGAGATGTGTTCATTCTCTTAAGGAGCTTCCAGCCCCCAGCGAGGCTTCTCGGGAGCGAGATAAGAGGGGCTGGCGAGGGCGGTGGCCAGCATCTTCCGTCACGGTGTCGAGCAGCGCCGGAGGAGCGGGTGAGCGTAGGGTAGGGATACGTCTGTCTTGTGCAGAGCCAACCGTCAACGTTGAACTTGAACCCTGTGTCGTTGGGGTAACGGCTGTGACTTCGGGTAGGTTTGCATAGCTTCTGAACAAGCTCGTTTGGCGGATAACAACTGTGGTGTTTCAGAGCATCCAAGAAGTAGTTTTGGGGGGAGTGAAAACTTTATTGATTCCTCCCAGCCCAGGAAAAGAGTAAGTGTCCTTGTCCTCCTTGTTTTACCTCCTGTCTCTGCTGAATGATGAGCGTGTGCATGGAGATATATATATGTGTGTGTGTGTGTGTGTGTGTGTGTGTGTTCACTAGTTGGTCTTCAAGGACTGAAAAAATTTTAAAGTTGTTTTATCAGCGTCAGGCAAGCTGCTATGTAAGTATGAAAGTTTCATTGCTATTAAGTGTTGGGGTTTTTTTCAACAAGAGTTTAGCTTGCTTATGCCAAACTGTACAGTACTTCAATGTAGAACAGAGTGCAGAGTTTTTTTGTGGGTTTAAAGTGTTTTTAAAATTCTTATAATTTTCTTCTTTTTTTTTCCCAGATAAAAGAGGTTTTAAACAGCTTCTACCTTGATATACCTTGGTTCTAGATCTGATATTTGAGTGGCAAAAAGGAAAAAGACTTTCTCGTGGCTTTTAGTTCTTGTGGCCATTTTTCTGTGGTACTGGTTTACTGAGAAAATTTCAGTTCAGGCAGTGAAGAGCATTGTTAAACCGATGAGTTGTTACCCAGGTAACAACTAAAAGGTAGAATATTTTCTCTAAAGGTAGAATATTTTCTCTTGAAATAACATTTTGTGTTATTTAGTTTGGTGTTCAGACAACAAACCTCTGGCTTTCTGGAACTGGTGAAATGAAAATCTTTGAGTATGACCCGGTTTGGCAGCAGACTAACCAGCAACACGCTTTGCCCCAGTAGACCATGAGCCCCATGTCTGATGAAACCTGCTTTCTTACGGCTTTGTGTCTTATGCTGGTGTGTGGTTTGTAATTCATTTTTTTTCCATGATTGGGGCACATAAAAGTTTTCTCTCTTTCTTTCTCTGTTGGGTTTGGGGTTTTTTTGTTGTTGTTTTGGGGAGAGGTTTTGGTGGTTTTTTGGGTTGGAGGTTTTTTTGTGTCTAATGAGGTACTAATGCAAGCTCCAGTGTTTCCTCAACTGAGGCACCTGGAGGATGTTTCCAGTGTGTGTGTGTTCACTAATTTCCCAGCCTCTACCTCCATGTCCAGCCTGGCCAAATGCCACTGATGGGTCCAAGCATTGCTTTGGATGGAGAAGGGAGCAGAAAGGCACATAATGACACACCCGTATGATGGCAAAAGCCTCCTTTCCCTAGGAAATCATGCTGAAGATGGGATCAAAAGAAGGCTGAAAAAAGAGAGAGACGCAGTAACATAGACACATCAGGTTGCTTTTTTGCCCATCTCTGGTGAAAGGGTACAGAAATGGTGGGGTGACCATTAGGTGACCCAATACATTGACTGGTGGTGGGATTTGAGGTTTGAAATCCTCACATATGGAGCTGGGTGTTGTTTCCCTCACCTTGAGAGTCTGGTGTCATTACAACTTTTTAGCACTTCTAATAATATAAAAATACTTATTTCCTAGCTGGCTCTTAAATACCTTTTAGTGGATTAGTTTGACTCACATCAACTAAGAGCTTGATCATCTGCCAGCCGCTAGTGTTGGGCCAAAGCTTTGTAAATTAATGAGCTCAAGGTGATTAGTACAGGTTTTGGTGCTTTGGACCATGCACCAAATTGTTGCCATGCAAGGTGTGTGTGGCTGTACATCTGTCACTTTTTCCCCCCCTTTTAATTCTTCTGCTATGAAGACATTTGCCTGGCTTGACAGTCAAAATAAACATGAAGGGCTCTGTCTGATGCCCTTGAATGAAAATTCTATTGAGGGTCCAAAAAGTAGGATCAACATTATAACCACTGCTTTGTTATAGAGACACTTATTGCTGCGATAATTCTGACTCTGATCTCAATTCAAGACCGTCGTGTATTTAGCAGGTTTTATCTGGGATCCATTCACAGGACGTGTTATGGGAAGAGGTTTTAAGGTCTTGCAGCAGCACTCCCGTGTTGCTATTGTGAATGGAAAAATAGTCTTTAAAAGTGTTGGTACTTCCATCGTATAGAGTGGTGGAAAGCTACCCAGAGCTTCTGCAGACACCAGTGCATCTTACTGATAAACTGTTGACTGTTAGTGAGTCAAAGAGAGGAACTGAGCTGTTGCTGTTACTCAACAGGGCAAGTTCTGGTGATGTCTTTAGCACGTGCATTATCTGTAGAATTTTTAAAAAATATAGTAACTTTCAGTAAAATGTAACTTACTTTGAAGGCAGGGAAGACTCCTGCATTTCAGACATCTCAAATGATGGAAAAATGGTGTGCACTGGATATCCAAATTCACTCCGGCATTTGTAGTCCAGTGACAATTTGATGGAACTGGCCATGGAGGCTCACGTTCCCGAGGCACGTCCCATACCTGCTTGCATACAGCATCTTCAGGAACAGAGAGCACTTCCACACTGAAAGCCTTTTAGTCGATTTTTGTCCCTTTTGGGGATTACTTGATAAATGTGTTCGTTGATGCCAGCCTTGGTCTTCACTCTGTTTTTCTCTCCGATGTAATTGCTTTTCTGAGATCTTTACAATCCTCTTCTTTCCACGGTTGTCTGAAACGGTTTACATTTGTTGGATATCATAAGCTTTCTTGAGGGAGGATTATTTTCAAGATGATTTGTCTTGAAATGATTGCCTGTGCTTTCAGCAGCTGTCAACAGCATCTGACAGGGCTGGACCACCAGTTAGCAGTCTCAGCTAGATCTGTCTGAGCACCATTCATGTGCTGGATTTTTTGCATTATTCTCAAGCATTTCAAGACAGACTTTAATATCTGCTCATTCTTTTCAAATCCAAAATACCTGCAGAACTGTTAACTTGATATTTCTCAGGGCATCGTGTCTCACAACAGTTCCATTAAAATTGGTTTATTATTCAGGAGTGAGGCTGTATCTGTGGTCTCCAGGCACTAAGTCTCCGTGAACCTCTGGCAGGTATATTTATTTTATCAATCCTTGGTTGCCCTGTCTGCTGGGGTTCAGGTCCATCTTGTCGGACTCACCGAACATGGGACATAGTTGGGGTCCATGCACAGTTGTGCATGCAGCAGCTGCCTTGTGCTTCTGGGCAGCTGGAAGAGCAGTTGGGTGCCATTGAAATACTAGAAAAGTCATGTCCCGTGGACAGACCTTGCAAGACATGATACTTGGCTGTATAATACAGCACTTTCTGTGTCATCTGAAATGTTTTGGTTCTCTGACACTTAAAATGACATTTTGAGATTGCTTAAAGAAAGCATCACCATCGCCAGATCTTTGGCCATCTTTCACGGCCATTGCTGAGCCCAGTTCAGGCCACGTGAGATGGAACCTGCCAAGCCTGATCCTTCAGGGGTGGCATCCTCCGTGGCCGATGCTCAGGGACAGTTGGGCGATAACAGAGTACATTTGTGCAGGTAAAATGCTGCTAAAGCTAAGCAGCCGTTGGCCTCAGTGTGAGTTGTAACATCTGCTTTGCAGATTCTCTCCAAATCTGACCCATAATCATACTCTTGACTTAGTTGTGATTAGAACTCCCAGGTGTCTACAGCTATTGGGACTGGTTGGCAGTGGTGCTAAATTAAGATCCAAATGATTTCTTGTAATTCAAAACAAATAGTGACTTTTCCATCTCCAGTTGGGGTTTTAGGTTGCGTCTTCTCCCCCGTGTCACAGGCTCCACGTTTGGGAAATGAGCAGCTGGGCAGGCATGTCCTGTGGTGGGCAGATCTGAGCTGGTGGTTTGGTGCCTGCCCCTGTTTTGAAGTCTCTGCGTCTGTCTACGCTGACTTAAATATAGCCGCATTCCGTAAGAGCCCACACTGTATTTTGTTCGATGCATGTAGAAGCTGATAGTGTGATAAGATGGTAACTGTGCCTTGAGTTGGACGTATATATATTTCTATTAACCCCGAGGGCAGCATTGTAAAAGTGCTCTTTTGTTTCCAGTTTAGCACACACAGGAAGCTCGTTTTGGCTTCATTTAATATCGCTGCTCAAACTGGCGGGGAATCAGAAATTTAGTTACATGACATCATACCTCTGGCACAGCAGCATGGCTTGGAGCTTCATAGAAACCAACCCCCCTGATACTAAATCAAAAATTTAAATAGCTCTGCAAGTCTGTCATAACAAGAGAAGGTTGTATGGCACATTTTTTATTTCTTCTCTTCCGCTTCGAGAAGAAAGACGAGATTTTCCGAGCTGTTGCAATGATCTGGGTACCGGAGTTTGAGCAAGCACAAGGGATGAAGTGATGGGTTCGTGCTCTGGGGTTGGGTACCCGCCCTGTACCCCTCTGCTGCTGCTGCTGGGGCTGAAAATTCGCCTGATCTCCTGGTGCGGTGCCTCCCCTTTGGCCTGGGCCTGCCGATCTCCTGCAGAATTGTAATCATGAAGATTGCACACATTTCCACTTAAGCTAAAAATATACATATATATATATATATATGCTGGCAGATAAGGGCATGTAGGGGTTTAGCTTCAAAGAGTTGTAGCTACTTTGTTTCTGGTACACAAATGATTATTTTATTAATTTTTTTTTAGCTGAAATAATATAAAGCAAAGACTTAAACCACTGATTATTTTGTTTTCGCAGGTGAATAATTTTCATTATTTAGGTTTTCATAGTGTGTATTTCTGGAGGAAACAAATCACTTGTAGATGGGGTGAGACCTTTTTTTGCTTTCCAGTTAGTTTTATTGCATAGGGAAGGTGTCATGGATGTGTGCAGAGAGTAAATGCAAGAGCAGACTCTACAAACTTCCATCTAGTATTTTTTTCTTTTATTTCTCTACCTCTTTTATCCTGAGTGATGCTTCCCCCCCGCCCCCCGCCCCGGCAGGAGTGTAAATAAAGCAATAGGTGTCAGCTTGTTCTGGAGGAGTCAGCTCTGGTGCCCGTCTTCCTTGTAAACAAGGCTGTAGCAGAAAGAGCAGACACCTGATCAGATGTGGAAACCTGTTTTCTCATTAATTCCTGATGCTTCTCACGCTGCTGTATAACTTTATGAGGAGTTCAGAGAGATACTGTTCCCCTGGTTCGGGAGGCTTGGTTACTGCACGCCTTATCCTGCCGCATCTCGGCAGGCCTAGATTTCTTCGGTTACCTGTCCCTTCTCTGCAGAAAGGTATATTTTTAAAAGCGTTTGTTGTGCTCTGAGGGGTTTTGTACGCTGCAGACAAGGGACCTGGCTGATGGTGGGTGAGAGCGCGATGATTTCTTGGTGCCAGACCCGACGGCACTGCTTTGGCTCCAGTGCTTGGCTAAGTGGGGTGTGAGCAAACTATTTTTATCGTGTATTCATAATTGTGGTGCTCGGAGCTGCGGCTGCAATGATGAGCTTATGTGTAAAGCTGCTGTGGGTGCAGGAGGTGCCAGGTCCGGGTGGGTGCTGCAGCTCTACGTGGGAACGACGTCTTTGTTCAGGTGTTGTGGGAGGATGCTCGTCCTGCCATGCAGTGGCACAGCAGCCCTATGGAGCCGCTTTTCGAGGTCAACAGAAGGTTTTTTGCTGACCCGAATGCCATTGCAGCAAGCTCCAGAACACCAGAGGACAACAGAGCAGGTCTTCTCATGGGAATTTCTGGTTTCCTCATGTTTTTGGAGTTACCGAGGCTTTACATTTAAATATAGAAGCAAACCCTGCCAGACTTCCACCGAGAGGAGCGTTGAGGGTGTAATCACTGAGATAACCACACATCTTTTAGCTTGTGACCCCTGTGTGCTACCAGTGACCCCTGTGTGCAAATGCAGGAGCTGTGCGTGCTCGAGTGCCTGTGCCACGAGCACCCTTGCATGGCATGGTCTCGGCTGCCGTCTGGTCGCGTGGCTCTCCCAAGCGATGTCCGGGCATGATGCTGGGGCTAAGCAGGGCTATGCACCACTAACCATGGGTGCTTTGTGTGTGGCCACCCCTTCTTGGCCTTCTCTTGGCCCACTTCAGCCCAGAAATCTTAACCCCAATGAGTTATTTAGGGAGAATAACTATTGGGAATGGGATCTACCAGTGAAGGAATCATGGGTAATCAATCGGTTTTCTTGGGAATGAAAGAAGGAAACAAATAGGAAAGGGGAGCAGGAGTTGGTTGACCCTTTAAAAATTATGTGAAAAGATTCAAGATACTACAGGGGAAGGTTCTCTGGCCATGGTTCTCTGGTGAACAGGCAGCTGATGGTGATCCTCACTCCTTGGCACTGTTCCTTCTAGCTCCTGTAGCCCCTGCCCAGGATGGTGACAGATAATCATTGCCACCAGCAAAGACACGCTAGCACGTGCTATCACCGTGTCTTCGTTTCTGAGTATCACCAGAGATGACTTCACTTATGTGTTGGGTGGAAGCGGTCAGTGCCCGGAGCTTACAGAAGGCCACCAGTGCTGAGATTTGCCTGCAGTGCTGCAGAAGTTGGGGGCTCTTCTTTGGACAAAGTAGATTTCTACAGCGCTTCCTATGGAATGGTATCAGATAATCTTGCTGTCTGTTTGTAGTGCTGGTTTGCTCCATAGCATAGTCTCACTTTTTATAGTTCTTTTTTTAATGTTTTTCTTGCATTGGTAGTTTGAGATATTTACAGCTAGTGCATATTTTACTTAAAAATAAAACAGAAATGCCATTTTTCTTTAGTTAGAACCCAATATGGATTTAAGCACATAGATGGTTTTACAACCAATGACTTGTGACATAATTAGACATTACGGAAATTAAATCAGTCTTTTAGTGCCAAAATGTGTATCTGTTGGTGAGTAGGGTGTGAATGATTATAGACGTTGTTGAGTAATCTGTGTTTTATCTATAATATTCTTGGAAAGGCCATAATTTCCTATAAGAACCTTGGCCTGATTTAATTTTTCATGAGGTCTCAATTGCACATAGAAGAGAAATTAACTAAAATAATGCCATAGAAAGCAATCTGGAATTCCTCTCATCAGACATGTTCTCACTTATCGTTCGGACCAGTAAGATTTTTGAGTTTTCAGCCCATTCGCTAGTTAGCCTCTCTGTTGGCTTTAGGGAGTAAACTTCTATCATACTTTATTCTAGACTGATTTAATTTTTTTTTTTTAATCAGGTTTTCAATTATCTGTAAAATCTTTCAAATAAGCAGTTCTTACTAGTGCTTGACTTATTGTCTGTTCATTTTGTTTTGGGTTTTTTTTCTTTCTTTTCAAATAATGACATGAGCCACATTTTCTGGCGTGGTTGTGCTGCCATCTATATGTCTTGCAGTACTGGCCATGCTGACCTGTGGGCAATGCTCTGTTAGTGCAAAGGAGCCTTCAGCCTTTGGGAGGAGGGTTCTCAATGTTAGGGAGGTCTTTGCTAGGAAAGAAGTACGACGAAATCAGTGTGGCCTCAAACCGGCAGGACTTGCAGCTGTTCACAGCCAATACAGGTTAGATGATGTGACTTGTGATGGAGGACTGGATCAGTCCGTGGTAGCTCCAAGGAAGGAGAAGCACAAGACCTGGATTACCCGGTTTGTGTGAGTTGAGCTTTTCTCTTTCCATCAGCACTTCAGTCTTCAGTGCTCATGAACATTTATGTTTAGAGTTTATCTCAGTATAATTTGTAGGTAAGAAAATGAGAAGAGTAGTTTGGCTTAGAACAGAACGGTGGAAGAAGGTCAATTGCTGGAGCCCAAGCAGCTTCCTGATGGGTAGAGTCAGCAGGTGGTTTCTTGCAAGCTTTTGGGAAAATTGCCAGAAAGTTATGGAACTGCGCAATGGCAGATGTGTCTATTGAAGAAATTGGAGAGAGTTTGAAAAGGAAAGTCGTGTGTTCTGGACTTTGGGACCCTTTTAGATGGCTTGAAAATACCAGTTTTGACAAAAAATGCCTTTGTGGGGAAAAAGCATTCCCTCTGGTAGTATTAATGCCACTGCCTAATGCTGATATTGGCCTGGTGCTTCAGCTGGAAAGCAAAACTGTACAAAGTTTCAGTTCAAATGTTTTAAATAAAAGGGTCTTATTTAATTGTAAATATTCATTAGTATTTGTTGTGATAAAAATACGGCAGTGTTGTGGCTATGACTGTGGAGGGTCTCTGCTAGAAGCCTACTTTCTCCCAAGGCTGGAGGAAGAGATGTCCTCTCAGGCTCATTATTTATAATAGTATATTTACTGTCAGCGTTGGAAGTAATTGTCAGAAAAGGTAAATTTTAGAGAAAACAGTAGAGGAAGGGCAGTGTATTTTCAAGTCGGATAAACATTTCACCCATCAGACATGGATTCCTCAACAAGTTGGGGTAGGACCAAGAGTGGAGATCAGGTCTAATGAAAACCAGTAAATCATGGTCTTCCAGCAGTGAAAATGTCAGCGGTGACATAATGAAAGCTATATATCGTGGCCTGTGGAATGCCAGATGATTCATCTGTGAAAATTAAGCAACTGGTTAAATCAGGGGGGCACATTTGGAAAATTACTTCTGCTTTTAGCATGTTCTGTAGGTGAGTGTTTAAGGCAGATGAGTCGGAGCATGATTTTGAGGTATTCTTCAGCTATGCTGAAGATAACATCTCTTAGCTGGCAGACACTTGAATTACTGATGATACTCCATAAACACTCTGAACCTTGGGAAAGTGGACTCTGATGCCAAGGTGATGAGACATTTGGATCGAGCAAGAGGCAGAGGAGATGAAGAGATAAACGAAGGAGCAGAGGAGTCTGCAGTGAAGCTTGATCTCCAGGAGGTGAGAGGTTTGATGGGCCAGATTGAAGATGGAGCAGGAGGAGGTCTGCCTTAGCTCCCTGTTACTGATATCCAACATGTTATTTCATATCTTACGTGATATCTTTTCCATCCGGTGAACTAATGATATTAAAGCGTCTCAGCTGAATGAAACGGACACTAGCAGAGATGACAGTGCATGGAAAGGTGGTGGGTGGAAGGTGTTAACGGAGGTGTTAGGGCAAATGCATGAGACATCAGGGGCTGGTTACAGCTGACGGCAAAGGGGTGATGAGGATGTCAAAACCCCTCAGAGGCTGCCTGACCACCCTCCACAGGAGCCTGCCCCAGCTGGCCTTATCAAAGGCACAAGACCGAAGGGGTGACAACTCTACATTACGGAGATGTTCCAGGATGGAGGGTAAAATTTAAAGCTTAACTAATACCAAGTAGGAGTTATGTTTTAAGTCGTGTACTGGAGGTCGGTAAACTTGCTGAGCAATGCACACTGACCCAGCGTGGCCAGGTACAAAACGATCCGTGAGGTGCATGCTCCAGTTTACCCCAGCAAAGCAAGTCGAGCAAGACCCATGCCTGTTGGTGAGCGGGGCCACAGAGGCAGGAGGGTGGACCCACCAGCTTCTGCATTTTCCTCATTTTCTTATGGGAGGAAGTGTAAAGAGATGTGGTTTTGTTCAACAAATGTGGTTTTTGTCTCTATCCTGGACAACCCAATCTCTTCACACTCAGCTCATGTTCCTTTTCTCTGCTGATCTCGTGCCACGTACGCCCCGGTGTCCTGGCTCCCAGGCTCCTGCTTCAGTGTGCTTCACTCTCCTGGGATTTGTTCCGTTTCTGTTGCCAGAACCAGGGTTTACCCGTTATGATGGGCACCGGGTGGTGGTCCCATGACTCACAGGATCTAGCCCACAGAGTCTTCATATAAGGTCCTCAGTGGTTTTCCTGCCCCCTCTTCCTCTTAGCAATTTTTTAGGTAGCTTTATTTATGTATACATTATTTCTGCCACAAGACAAAATGAACATATGAATATAATTTTGTTATTTTGGGAAAATATCAGCCAGGCAGGCATTGTCGTTTCAGAGAGATTCACTTTTTCTGTCCTTGCGCACCGTTGTTATATGAAGCTAGCCACGATCAACACAGTAAATAACCCACAAACTCCAGGTAATTATTTCTGGTGGGTTAAACTAACAATTGGAAGAAAAAAACTAAACCACCACAAACAAAAAAACCCTAACCAAATAACAGCAAAAACAAGAAAACAAAAAAACTTTTCTGACATTGCTTACCAACTAATTGGTCTGGTTTTGTGGGAAATCCAGGAGGCTGAGAGCCTGGCTTTGTGCTCGCAGTGATTCCATTGCAACAGGATTTTACCTCTGTGCAGTATCTTGATTTGCTGTTTTTAAAAAAAGAATAAATATAAATTCATGCATTAACTTTATGACACGTTAGCAGATAATTAATGATCATGGGAATGTTTTCCTGTTTAACTGTGTCATACAACAGTATTTTTAATGAGACTATTGTGTTATGCCCATATCCTTGCTTATGCGATTTGTATGCAGTAAAATGGAGGGATGATTGACAGTAATTAGCTATAAGCGAAATGTAGGGAGGGTGCACAGCTCGTATGAAAACAGAATGAAAAATTAAATACACGAGGAAACTGGTACAATGGGGAATTAATATGTCTCCACTTTAGTCCTGCAGTTTTCTGCCTACAGCTAATTCACTTTATAAGCCGTTGCCTCCAGAGTGAACTCAGAGCAACGAAGTGGTTCCGATCACTTTAGCTTCAGAAAGATGAATTAAAACGAGCGTGAATCAGCTAGTCAGTGAATAGCGCGTGCCAAGGCTCAGCTCCGTTCGAGTCAGGTTGCAGGGCGAGCACTTCGTCCATCCGCAAGCTGTAGTGGTATTAACAAGAGAAGATTTCTGTGAAAGAAAAGGGTAAAGAGCTTTCTGTAGGAAGGCAAATATATACTGCTGCTCAGCTTCACAGGATGTGCGGATAAGTACCGGGGAGCACACCGAGGTCTCCATCTCAGAAACATCCGCTGGAACCCATCGGTGCAGGGCTGGAAGCTCGAAACGGTCACGGGGCTGGTGGCTAAAATGAGGGTGGCACTTTATAGCTTCCCATCGGAGTGGGGACGGTCGTTTTCTTTTAATTGGCTTTTTTTCACCAACAAGTTCGAAAAATAAAGGAATTAAATGGCTTTTTCTGGGAGGACAAGTGCCAAATAATTAATTGGCCGTTGAATTCAAATAGCACTTGAAAGTCTTATGAAGCAGAGGGGGGGTGGTTTGGCTTTGGGTTATGCTGCATTTTGTTTTTTCTGGAAAAGCTATTGCAAATCTGAATGAATTAATGATGGTAGTGTTTGTTTACTCCATGGATTAACTAGATGGCTGAAAGAACACTAATTGGTCAGTTCTAATTTGGATTTCTTTTACATGACTTTAATGATATGTAGCTTTTCTAATGTTTATACCAAATAAAATATACATGAAAATCAGAGGGATGGCAGCGGAATAACTTTGAGTAAAGCTTTATGAGAAAAGTATTTAAATTTCAGTATCATATGATAGAAAACATAAAAGCAGATTAATTTTTTAATTTTTTTTTTTCGTGTAACTAATTGTGGAAATTTCTGCAAAGAGCGATTTCCTACAAAGTCTCCTATGGTCCTTGTGGAGCAAAGAGCGGCAGTACAAATAATAAAGAAAGGTCCTATTTATTTTGATGCACAAACCAGGTTTTGGATGCCACCTCTGACTCGGCTAGATGCGGACACACACAAAAACACGAGCTACTTTTTTTCTATCAGGAGAAAAAGGAAAATGAGATACTTATCCAAAGGATCGTTGTGCGAGGCTCGGGTCGTTGTTCATTAAACTTTATGTAGGCGCCGAAAGCGTATGGCTGGGAACGGTCAGCCCCTTCCCAGTTATTTCCCTGAGGGTTAGCTGCCGACATCGGTGCGGCATCTTCTGCAGCCCGGTTTGAGACGTGCTCTTTGGAAATAAGCAAAAGCAGCCGTGTTGTCCTCATACGTGTTCCCCCTCCCTTTGTGGCTTGATGGTATTTTTGATGCCTTGTGCCAACGGGAATTCACGCGTGGGTTGGGAAATAAAAAAATGGCATGAGCTCTGTTTGGGTGAGCTGCCAGGGGAACGAGCCCTTCTGCAGCCTAATCTATGCGTGTCCGGGGCTGGAACAATACCACCTGGTGTTCATTAACTACTACAGAAATATGTTAAATTGTTTGGGGAAAAAACATGGCACTACAGCGTGAACGGGCAGAGCAAAGTTCATTAGTATCTCACCCATCGTGAGGAATAGTAATGGCCCGATCCTGTTTACGCTGCTTTTGGTGACAAAGCTCTCTTCGGCGGGAGAAAAACCTAAGTTTTGAATTAGTTCATAGTAATAAAATCTCATTTCCACAATGTCGTGTTTTCAGGGCTGATCTCTGAACTTCCACAAAGCTTGCTTTGGGTCGATGCCGAGCAGTCTGTGACTCGGTGCCTAATCTAGCATGTCAAATGTGCGGGGTGATGTCCGAGAAGAACTGTCACAAATCGCTCTGGAGAGCTGGGGGGGAAGGCATCAGGAGAGCGAGGACACAATGGTGCAGATTGATGTATGGTTTTATTAAAGCACAGTTTGTTGCATGACGGACAAGCGTTTCAACTCACTCTTTAACGTCTTCCTCAGTGTTTAATACAAGAAGTTTCTTGTTGTCAATACTTTTGCACAAAAGTGCTGAACCTAGCCTTGCAGGAAAGTGGGGGGAAAAAAGTGTTTTCATATGAAGATGCCCTTTTCACCAATTAGATTTTGAGATGTCACTAAGCTGGCTTGGGTTTTTTTTTTTTTTTTTTTAATTTGGCCCAAGCATGCTTGGTTAATTGGGAAGAACACATTTTTGTAATCAGAAGGGTTCGGTGCTTTGGCTCTCTGCTTTGGTCTCTCCCCAATTATTCTGTGTAACAGTCTCCATTCACAGCCAGAGCCGTAATCCTGCCCATTCGACAAGGACGGGTTTGTTTGGAGACCTATTTTCCACAAAGTCCTACCAACTCCCTCCTGCAATTTTTTACAACTTGAAATGTTTGTTGCTGTAGCACAAATAAACTGTTCTGTGAGTTTACCCAGGACTGACCTTAGGCTAAGCAGTCGTTCCTTTCATCCTTTAAAGACACTGAGCTTGTGCTGATGATCCTCCTGGTCTCCAGATCATCCCAATTTTCTAGGCTTAATAAAAACTCAGTGGGATCGTCTCATTCTTTCAAAACTGCTGTGAATATATATGCCAGCCTGGTATATAGACTAGGAAACTATTTTATTGAAGTTTCATGTCTTGGTTGCAGATTAGATCATTTACCAGCTATCTCTTCGTAAGCATGGGGTGCCTTCTCCTCGTTTGTTTGATTTCACTTGTGTCTCTGGCATCTCTTACCCTTTGGCTGTATTTTAGCTGGTAACATGGTGCAAAGTTTTTCCTTTTTTTCCTAGCAGATGCGTTGCACAGCGGTATCGTTGGTGCTTCCCCATGTTTTAACTGGAATGCTCTTGCCTATTGCGTTAAATGTAAATAGGAAAGATGGTCCAGGACGATCCCAACTGCTGTTGCCATACTGAGCCTCACCCAAATTTAACTTACTGCATAAGCTCAGGACCTCATTTTACTTTTCCCTTGGAGAGGACCGCCACCCTGCCCGCTGCCAGGGCCGTTTCATGGTGTGGCCATCGACCCCAGACCGGCAGTCGCAGCCCCCCTGTCCCGAAACACGCTGGCCGGGCACCCTGGGGCTGGCTGCACGGAGCCCGGCACCTCCTTTTTCTATGAGACTTTCACAAGGAGCAAAGGGGAGCCGTATGCAACGTGTGCTCCGCACAAACAGCATCCCTCCCTTGGAGAGAGGACCCCTTTCTGTGGCCCTAGTGAACTTAAATTTTTATTTAGGAAAGAATTTACACCCCCTCTTGCCCTTTGCAGAGGAGCCTGGCTGCTGGAACTCAACGACTGGTTTTTTGATTCTTATTAGCAGGAAAATCCCGGGATTTCAGTGCTCACGCATGGTTTCCTTATCCTCTGTCTGCGTGGAGCCGGGCTGTCTGGGGCTCCCTGCACATTGAGGTCAGCCCACGTGCCGTGGGACACGGGAGGGGTGAATGCCGCATCCAAAATTCCCAGACTGAGCCGAATCCTGATCTTACGCATCCTGTTGAGTTCAGGGCTCGCTGCCCCGCTGCCTCCTTCGCGCGCCACGCAAAAACCTGGGGGGTGGGTCTCGAAGTGATTGATCAGATCATCCGCGTCTGTCTGTCTGCTAATTCGGAAGTGTTCATGGTCACAGTCTCATATATTGTGTCTAATTAAGAAAAACAGTCATGGCCCTGCACCCCTGTGTGTTGTATGGGGTGAAGTAGGAATGAATATCTAACTTTTAATATCTCTCTTTCTCAGTTTGACACTTTATTTGCATATATTGTATTTTCTCATATGAACATCATGGCCTGCCTGATTTTTAAGGTAATTTTTTTCTGTCATTTATGCCAAATACTAAGTATCTGAAATACTCAAGTGAAATACATCTGTTTCAACTCTCTTCTGTGCTTATCTGAAGCCCACCTACTCTCTGGGGATGCATGAATACAAGTGACATTTTACTACCACTCATTAGAAGATTAAAAGGGGTCTGTACAGGTCCTAAGAAAAGTTAAGCTTTTTCTAGCCAGACTAAAAATATAAATAATACGAGTTGAACATAGAAGCAATGTGGGACTTCTAAAATAATCTTGAAATCGCATCTTGTTAAAGATTAAATTGCATCTGAGGGAAGATGGCGTGAGAGGGAACATATTGTACCCCCTTCACTTCCTCAGGACGTGGGCTTTTAGCTCAATGAACTGCAGGCTTTGTAATTAGCAGCGAGGCGATTAGATCGTCCACTTTTCTGGGAGTAATTTGTGCACTAATTGTGTTTGATTGTTTAATTACTCTTGCTTACTGTAATTGAGGAGAGGTAGCTAACCCCTTTGCAAGAGCTCCTACAGGTTCTTTACACAGAAGTTGCATGTGTTTCACTACATCCTGTATTATCAGGAGGGTAACATATATTTAAGCACTCCCAGGGCCAAACTGCAAAGAAAATTCTCTAAGTGGCAAGTGGAAAGAAGCTGGATTTGAAGGCAATTCAAATGAATTCCATTTTTTGTTCAAAACCTTTGTAATGTGTAAGGTAGGAACTAAAAGCCATGATATAAACAGAAAAGACAAAAAAAAGAAAAAAAGAAAAAAAAAAGAAAAAAGAGAAAAAAAAAGAGGTTAAGAATTCAGTAGGAGAGAGATGAGGGGAGAAAATTGCAATTAGGGCTGGCAAAGTTGCAAATAGTCTCTGGGATTGCTTTCCAGGATCCTGCACAGCTGGTAGATGGGAAAGCTTCCATTGCAATTCAGATTTGCCTTTGGACAGTGCTGACATTACACAGGTAGAGATGTGGGGATTAGTTTTTGAAGCTGTAGAGAGTTGCAAATGAATACATATATGGAGTTTCCACTACTGAATCTAGAAACCTGTACCTTTACGTGGACTGGAAGAAAGGCAGGAGGAAACGCAAAGAAAAGTGAATTAACTCTTGCAATTGTTGGGAAAGTCACATTGGTGACGTGCAAAAGGAGGAACTACTGTTGGGTAGACTTTGCATCCAGAAACAGATCTCCCAGCATTGTAGCTGCTTTGACTTGGTTTATCACTGATGAAGAATCATTATAACATAGTAGAGGGATGGTCCTGCTGACCTCGCACAGTGTAGCTTGCAAGAGCAAATTACTCGTGCTGCGGTTTCTGCAGTTTCTCACAGATGTTGCTGCTTTGGCATGTTGTGCTTGATACTTTAGGGCTGATATGTCTACTGCCTGCTGAGAGGGGGCTTTTATTTGTTTTTACTCTTTTATCTATCTGAAAGAAGTGTTGCTTTAGGGCACCCTGAGATGGAGGCTCTTCCAAGTGAAGAGATAAGAGGAAATGTCTTCAAGATGAGATGTGGTAGTAAGCCATAAAACTTTGTGATTTGGCCCAGACAGCGAGGAGGAGATGTAGGAGGAAGGTGGAGCTGAGATGTCAGCAGAGCATCAACCTCCTGTGAGACTGGGCAACCTCCATCTGCATCAGACATCCGGGGAGAGCAGGGCAATACTTCATCTCCCGTGGGAGGGATGTGGAGGGGCACTGAACACCGCACCATGTGCGGTACTCAAACGAGGAGGAGAACCACAGAAACACCCACAAACCAGGAATTCCTTCCTGCCTGGCCTTGGCCAAATGGTTGTAGGGGAAGATTTGATGTCTGACTTTTTTTTTTTTTTTTTTTTCTCCTGAAATGCTGCAACGTTTGCTGCAACCTTTCAGCTGGCAGCAGCCCAGCTCGTGGCCATCAGTGAAGACCAGCTAGCAGGTATCTACTGAGCTTATGAGAGGGACGGGAGGGACAACTGCATCCTCACAAATAACTGTGCTCTCCAGCAACGTGTCTCCCCCCCAGAACCGGAGGTCTGACGTTTGGCAGCGCCTCTGCTCGAGTGCTCCCTGGTCCTTCCTTGGAGGACAAGGACCTTCCATTGTCCCCAGCGCTGGTGACAGCGAGGACGACATGCCACCACCCTAATGAGACCTGACAAATGGGCAATTGGGCTGCTGCTTAGGGAATTTAATGGTTAATTTCCATAGCGCCGTGTCAGGGCAAAGGGCAGGAAGAAGTAATCCTGCTGCAGAGCGGGGCTGGGGATGCCTTTCCATCTGAAAGGTGCTGGTGAAGCTGGAAAGATTGAGTTAACTAGGATTTCTGTGTCAGCACCCAAGACCTTTTATAAACAGACTGCATGATCTAAATACCATGTGACTATTTCCCCTAACTGCAATCCGGTATCAAATTCAGAGCGGGCAATGCCATTTTCTATTAGGTTGGTGCATGCACGCTACTATGCACGAGAGGCTACTACATTTGGAAAGGAGCCGAGTTAATTCAGAAGGAAAAAATGCGTGCCCATACGCTGGAGAACGTATGTTCCACTGTGCGAAACATCAGCGTTTCCTTAAACATCAATAAATATTTTCTCAATCAGATGTAGCATATTCATACGTGTATTTTGCCCTCTGTGAAAGGCAGAGCTATGTGTACATCCTCAAAGTATTTGTGAAATATTGAGATTTCTGACAGTAGGTACTTCTATGTACACAGAAATATCTATTTTTATACTATCTGTGCTTGTATGAAATGATGAGGTAGAACATGCTCGCTGTGAAGCGCAGTGATTGTAACGCTCTCAGGTGTGTTTTTTCCGTAAGTATTTTCTACTTCAGTAACTGCCATGGTTCAAAACAGTGGCCAGGCTGGCCTCGCTCTGCTCTGCTCAGGATTGTTTTGTAACACAGAGGTTTTTTTTTTTTAATTTTAATTCCTTACCTGTAACAAAATCTGTTTCAAAAACATAAAATAGAGACGGGGAAGTGAATTCTATATATTCGTTTGTGGTTCCTGCAACTGATTAGAAGTGGTGTTGGCAATTAAGCTGCTTGTAAGTACAAGAGGCGTGATGTGAGTATTTTTAGCGTGCAGCTGGAGGATTTCTGCCACCCTTTCACGCAGGACTAACAGCCACTTGTCTTCTGAATCTGACGACGAGGCAAGTATTGGCAGTTACGTACAGACATTTGGAGACTGGCGGAATGAGCGATTTGCCCCATAAAAGGGAGCGTGTAGGATAGAGGGAAAACTGGTGTCCTCAACTGGAAGACTTCGATCAGTACTGGAAATACAGGTGCTTTTTGTGATTATGATGAGAAAACTCAACAAATTATTTTCTTATTATACCTGGGAGGAATTCTTGCCATTATTTTAATCTTGCTATGTTTTAACTTAAAATGTTGCTGTTTGTCCCTTATGTTCTCGTTTGATGGCATATGTTAATCATAGGCTGCGGTTGGGAGTTTGCCTTGAGCTATGAAGAGCTCCTCTCTTTGGGGTGGGGGTCCTAAATATTTTGTACTGTATCGCAGGATTGCTGCTGAGACCCTGTGAGCTGACAAAGAGTTTCACTGCAAACTGCTGGTTTCTTGAAATGAATAATAGGGCTTGTTAAATCCGCCTTGTTTTGTCTGGGATAAAAAATAATCCAAAGCCCTCTCTCTCCTCCATAACTTCATTATCTTAACAGTATGACTATAAGGCAATTTCCACGTGTGAAAACGCAGTTGCTGTTGAGTGGCTCTGGTGAAGTTGACGTGTGTGCGGTGATGGACAGGTCTCCTCTTGCGTAGGAAAGGAGAGACTCAACTCAGGAGTCCAAACACATCTTGTTTCCTTGCACTGAGCATCGCGTGTGACTTGTGTTACATACAGATATGTGCCTCAAAAGCAAACATTCCCGGACTGGAACGTGTCTACCCAGTGTCGTTGCTTGTGCGGCTGATGGCTCCTGTTGTCCTCAGCTCAGGACCATCAGGACAGTGTCAGTATTTGGCCAGCTCAGCCACAGGTCCGTGTGGTTTTAGCCATGAGGAACTCAAAAATGTGAATAGTCCTAAATCTACACATGGACCCGGCTCCCTCACTACGGTGGGCTCCAGTTGGGTTTGCTGGGGGCTCTTCCTCCAGACCCCACAGAGAGCCACCGGTCCCGTTTCTTTTGTCTTTCTCGTGGCTGGGAGAGGTTGTTCTATTTCCTTTCTGCTTCGAATCCGGATTTCATTTTCCCGTGGCTGATAGGCATCTGTGGAGTAAAACCAATGGAAATTGGCATTTCCCCCTTCGTAAGGTTAAACCAACAAAGTTTAATGCACCACGTTGTGTGTTATCTGTTTCCCGCACTATTTTTATGGACTTCACGGTGTTTCAATAAAAGAGCTGTTTTCAGATAAAAGTCAAGGATAACGACAGTCTCCCCTGATGGCCATTGCGCTGTGAGCCCTGTGTGGGTCTCCACTGCAAGACAAACATTTGGAGGCAGAGGTGGAAGGTTACATCCCCACCCCTGGAACATCTTTCCTGAAAAAAAAAAAACCAAAACATTGATTTATTAAATAATAGCTACCACACTTTCAAAGTTGCTTAGGAAATAGCTGGGTACTGCAGATCTTTTGGTCAGTCTGAGCGGAAAAAAACCCAACCCTGTGTGTTCTGGATGGACGCCAGTGGCCAGGGGAAATCGGCGGCTCCTGCCTGGCTCAGCAGCCACGTCCTCTCGGGGCTTTCCTGTCCTGCTTGGTTTTTCAAGGCACTTTTTCATAATTTTTAAGGAATTGTAGTAATATGAGCTGTGTATTTAACAATGCATTAGCGTTGTGTGCTCCTGGATGGCTCCCCAGAGCCTGGGTACGGGGATTGGGATGCTCCTGAAAGCTGCTGGTTTTGGGATGGCTTCATGAGTGGTACTGCAGCAGGTATTTGTTTCTGCTGAAATTAGTTCCCTTCATTCAGGGATGTGGGAAAAATATGCTGCATCGTTTGTCAACAGTGTCACAGAGGGAATAAGACCCTTTGGAGCACGGAAGAGGAAAATGTAATAATCACTTTATGTTATTAACAGCAGCCAGCTGAAGGTAGAGACAACCTGCAGCAGCTGGTGCTCCTCACCTTTCCTGAGATATGTGGAAAGTAATGTGGAGCTTCACAGCAGGGCACAAGCAATCCAGGAGGTTCTTGGAATGCATTGATGATAACTTCCTTCTGCAAGTGAGAGAGGAGCCAATGAGGAGAGGTGCCACGCTGGACCTTGTTCTCACCAACAAGGAGGGACTGGTGGGGAATGTGAAGCTCAAGGGCAGCCTTGGCTGCAGTGACCATGAAACGGTGGAGTTCAAGATCCTCAGGGCAGTGAGGAGGGCGCACAGCGAGCTCCCTACCCTGGACTTCAGCAGAGCAGACTTTGGCCTCTTCAGGGACCTGCTTTGTAGAATACCATGGGACAAAGCCCTGGAGGGAAGAGGGGCCCCAGACAACTGGTTAGTATTCAAGAGTCACCTCCTCCAAACTCAGGAGAAATGCATCCCAGCAAAGAGGAAGTCAGGCAAAAACACCAGGAGGCCTGCATGGATGAACAAGGAGCTCCTGGGCAAATTCAGACACAAAAAGGAAGCCCACAGAGGGTGGAAGCAAGGGCAGGTAGCCTGGGAAGAATATAGAGAAACTGTCCGAGCAGCCAGGGATCAGGTTAGGAAAGCCGAAGCCCTGACTGAATTAAATCTTACCAGGGATGTCAAAGACAACAAGAAAAGCTTCTATAGGTACCTTAGTGATAAAAGGAAGACCAGGGCCCTCTCTAGAAGGAAACAGGAGACCTGGTTACCCAGGATATGGAGAAGGCTGATGTAGTCAGAGAATTTTTTGCCTCAGTCTTCACCAGCAAGTGCTCTAGCCACACCACCCAAGCCTCAGAAGGCAAAGGCAGGGAATGGGAGAATGAAGAACCACCCACTGGAGGAGAAGATCAGGTTCCAGACCATCTAAGGAACCTGAAGGTGCACAGGTCCATGCAACCTGATGAGATGCATCTATGGGTCCTGAAGAAACTGGCGGATGAAGCTGCTAAGTCACTATAACCATCATATTTGAGAAGTCGTGGCAGTCTGGTGAAGTTCCCAGTGACTGGAAAAGGGGAAACATACCCCCCATTTTTAAGAAGGGAAAAAGGAAGACCCGAGGAACTACAGGCCGGTCAGTCTCACCTCTATGCCTGGCAAGATCATGTGGCAGATCATCCTGGAAACTATGCTCAGGCACATGGAAAACAGAGGTGATTGGTGACAGCCAACACGGCTTCACTAAGGGCAAATGGTGCCTGACAAATTTGGTGGCCTTCTGCGACAGGGTTACAGCGTTGGTAGATAAAGGAAGAATGACTGATATCATCTACCTGGACTTTTGCAAAGCATATGACACTGTCCTGCACAACATCCTTGTCTCTAAAATGGAGAGATACAGATTTGACAGATGGACCACTCGGTGGATAAGGAATTGGCTGGATGGTCGCACTCAAAGAGTTGTGGTCAACGGCTTGATGTCCGGGTAGAGACCAGTGATGACTTTATTAGCATCCTACTGAGGTTTTTGAAAACCAGTTGCTAACTGGTTAAATTATAGTGACAAACCTGACCGCCCTTCCCCTTGGCTCCCATTTGCAGCTCTGTAGCTGGGAGAGGGTTTGCCCAAGTCCTTTTCCCAGGCGGTGGCAGGGATGTCACTGAAGCCGAGCCAAAGTAACCACACTGCTGCCTGCCCCTGCAGCAGGGCAGCTGAATGTTCGCGGGACCATCGCGGTTTTGGTGAGGTTGGGTTGATGGGGGCCGAGGTGGTGGCCAGGCTCCTCACAGGTTTGCTCTACTCACCCCTGTTCTCCGCTATTGCCCAGGTGAGGATCTTCGGCCGCCGCATGAATACGGCTTCGCCCGGCGATGGCCTCGCAGCCCACGCCAGCATGGGTGCTGCTGCTCAGCCTGCTGGCCAACTGCCTGCAAGCCGTGCAGCCCAAGGACTTCACCGTGAAGGACATCGTCTACCTCCATCCTTCCAGTAAGCCACCTTTGCGCGGGCTGCAAAGCCACGACTGGCCGTGGCGTGGTGGTAAGGATGAGGGTGAACGTGTGTTAAGGCAGCAGAAACATTGGGGTTGGGCTGAGTGCTGAGCAAAGATTAAATAAATATCCCCAGTACTCATAAAACTAGTTGATATAAACCCAGACTGTTGCTTCCCAAAGGGATTAAAGGACAGATAGGGTTACAGGCAGTTGCTGAGTGTGTCAGGAGCTTTTTGTTCGCTATTTTCTGTTCCTCAGTAATCTCTCTGGCCATAAGACCAAGCCCCATGGCCACCTGGTTTGCCCGAGCACATCAATAGCTGTGAGCAAGGGCCAAATGCAACCGTTCACAGCTGTGGCACCAACTGCTCCTGGTTTTATTTCAGTAACTCCCTGAAGCAATGCAAAGTTATGCATTTTTACATTTTCCGTGGACTCTCCTTTCACTAGTCTCTTCGTCAGATACAAACTTTTATTTAATTCTAGGAGAGCTGTGCCTGCCATCTGTTCCTAGAAAAAGCTCACTGTCTTTCCGAATTTGGCTGAAAAAATAATATTCTGTACAAGCAAGACAAAAATTCCTCTTTTATGCCATAACCATGACCTGCTAGGGGTCTGGGGTGAGAGGGGTGAATTTAATTAGTGCTGTTGTGTTGTCCAATCCCAAGCTGCCCCTTGAGGGCACCACCAGCCCCACCAGAGATGCTCCCAGGTGACTTGCTGGCCCTTACCCAGAGGAGCTTGCCTGAATGGGGTCTGGCCCGGAGCTGGTGGGCAAGGCAGGAGGTGATGAGGAGGGAGAGGTGAGATGTGGCCCACGGGGCTGCAGAGGTTCAGCTTACTTTGCCCCGTGGAGATAAACATGACCCCCTTCACCATTTGGCTTCTGAGAAGGTGGCAGCATCTTGAAGATGTATTGAATGTGCTGCAGAAGCCCTGCCAGGAGACCACTTAAGAAGTTACGCTCTTCATTTGGCGAGATAAATTAGCGCGGAGTCTGCTGTTAAAAACTGGAGATTCAGCAAATTGATTTTTCTTTCCTTTGGGGACATCAGCCTGCCTTCAGAAGGGGTAGCTCGTTTCCTCGGTGGGACAGTTTCCAGAAGTATTTTAATCCATCTGATATTTTGTTATCAGCACTGATAAAGTAGCAGTATTGGATGTGAGCTCTGATACCAAGAGAATAAGTACTCCTTGCTCACATTAACTCCCTTTGAAGTCAGCAGCGGGCACTTTTGCACGGTAAACACGGTTGAACCGAGTCCTGATTGTATCTGTACGTACCTTTCCCGCATTGCTATTGGTGATAGGATTTTTACAAATCAGGACCAACTCGATGAAGTTGACAGGTGTGCTTGTAGGAAGATATGTCTAAAGAGAACAAAAGCCACTGTGTGCCTCTGAAATGCATAGTAGAACCGGATTAATTGGCTCATTTTAACTGAATATTGTCTATTCCTTTCAGCCACACCGTATCCTCACGGATTTAAATGTTTCACCTGCGAAAAGGCAGCAGATAATTACGAATGCAACCGATGGGCTCCGGATGTCTATTGTCCAAGAGGTAACCAGCTGCATACTAGCATTTAATTTAAACCCACCTTACAACAACCGCCCCCATTATTCCTTACGCGCACTCGGATGCTGGTGATTGCTGCTCCCGCTTGTAAGCCTCCTCGACAAGAAAGATGTGTAAGCGATACGAGTAATCCTTTAAGCTTTTCTGTCTTCTGTGGTGGGTGAAGTTTAGGACTTTCCATCTACTCCCTGTACTCCTTTAGCTCAGCTGGACGTTAAATCAGACTGACGTTTATTAAGGGTTGTATCTCTCTTACCGGTGAGCATGGGACCGGGTCTTGCTTTGTTCGCTCCCCTCCCCGGTGTCACAAGCCTGTGCTTCAGGGCAGCTGAGACAGCCTCTTTTCAGCTGACATCAAGGTATTTTCAATATTTTGGGCTCGTAACTCCCATCGGAGTCTGAAGTTGGGAACAGCTCAGAAAGGGCTTTGGGATACAGGCACCCAAACATCAGATCCAGGTATCAGTGAGGTCCCCAGATCTCCCGCTCCCTTACCCCTTGTCTTTTTGAGATGCTCACAAGGCATTAAGATTGTGCACAGCCTCTGACGAAGCTCTGAACACAGGTTGGGTGGGCTGTGTCCTCACCAGCGTGGGAACCACGTGCGGGCAGGAGGCAGCTGTCGCGGCAGCCGGGGCGGTGCGGGCAGAGGGATGCTGCCGGGGCTCACCGCTCCTCTGGTGCTTTCTGTAGGCTCAGCAGCGCTGTTCAGCTTCTACCCAGAATGTCTGTGGTCTTTTGTGGGACATTACAAGTGCCCTCAGAAAATATTTATTTTGGAAAGAGAAAGACCGTAACCTGCACTGCAGGGATGAGCCAGCTGCATTTGCAGCCTGTGTCAGAGCGCGTTATCTGTCCGAGGCTTTATTTCCTTTGAGCTCAAATCTGCACAACATCAACAACGATAAAAGAGCCCAGGCTGGCTGGCATCAGATGAGACCAACGTTCACGGACGCTCCCTGTTTTGCAGGAGTAGGTGATATTTCAGTGGCTAAGGACAGCGTTGCCTGTAGATGGCTGCGCAAGGAGAGAGGCGCGACTCCAAGATCTGCCTTTAGTAACAGCCAGCAGAAATGACTTGACCGAAAAAGATATGCTAATCCGGAAAGCGAAGTTAGTACTTAATGGTGTTCAGGGGAAGGGCAAACCAGGCTTTGGTGGGTCTGTAACTCATCAGCTGTGTTTGTCCAGACCGGAGCTGCTGGTTACGGTCACCAGCCCTCCTGCCTGCCGGTACGAACGCCCACTGCACGTTCATGAAGTAAGGATGGGGTTTTAGCCATGCGAAGGGGCTAGCTGGAAATCTGAGTCTATCTTTAATCTTCAGCACAGAGCACCTCTTCTCTCCTTAAACTGGAGGGACCGATGATGTTTTTCACTCCGGTGGTGCCCAGACTGCCCCGACACCGCGATGCCTTGGGGCTGGAGCACGGCTCTGCCTGCGGCACAGACCCCCAGCCCCTTGCTGCCAGTGCGATGGTGGCCACGAAGGAGTAACTGCTGAGTCAGCAGTCGCTGTGTTTCGGACGAGCAGGGAATTGGGGAAAGGGGATGAGCACTGTGGCTTAAATGCTCTGTCCTTATTCTGTGGCAGTGGAAGCGAAGCTGGTAACGTCGTTGCTCCCCACTCGGCAGGAATCAGCCATTGCTTCGGGATGCCTCATCACCGACAGCTTTTGTTGGCATCTCTTAGCTTTGCATCTCATACACTTCTACATCAGAAAGCTTTTATTAAGCCAGCTTTTTCCTTTGTCGCTTTAATTTTCAAATGTGATTTTGAGTTCGTGTAAGGAAGCTGCAGAAATGCAGCCTCAGCTTTGAGGCGTGACTGCAGGCGTGCTCTGGGGGCTGGGGTTATCTGCTTGGGTAATTACCTTATCTCTGGCACTCAGAGCTGTACACTTACGGTGTTGCCTCCCTCGCTGCAGTGACCCAAGCCCTTGTTGGTTTGCATGGGTTAAGTGGTAGGAGAAAAAGAGAAAATTCCATCCTGGTATTTAACTTTTGTTTTGTTTTGTTTTGTTTTGTTTTGTTTTAAGGTAGAATGCTATTAAACCCAAAATATTTTAATTAACTATAAAGTAGGACTTAAAGGGAACCACATTCTGTGTGTAACAAAATTCATTGTAATGGAGAGTAAACCCATGAATCGCTGTATTGAACAGAGATTAGAAAAAGCATTTCCTAGAAGGCAGGCCTCCTGCTGTGCATTAACCTTGTTTTCTGTTATTTATTAGCTTCAGCTCAAGCAGAAACGGTGTTAGTGATCTAATTTGTATGGAAATACTGCACTCAAAATACTCCCAGTATTCTTTTTCTGGACGGCCTGTGGGCAGGCTGACACCTCGATGATGGCCACCACCACCGCGGTGATGTTCCAGCCACTGCAGGTGGCACCCGAAAGCGCTGTTAGAAGCTGCGGTTTGGGAAACGGGATCTCAAAAGTCAACGCGTGACTCTGGGCCCTTTGAAATATCAGATTCAGTGTTTCTCCACCCAGGTTAAAGCAGAGAGGACAATTTTCTCCTACTGCAGAGACATACCAGCCTTGCTGGGTCTCAATGTACGGGGCGGTTTTGCTTACACTTAGCCTGGCTGGCTGGCTGCACCATGACTTCTGGTTTCAATAGCTGGTTTCTTCATTCGTGCTCCCTTTAAGGGTAGAGGGAGATGCCCATGAGGTGGGCCCCACGGAGAACGTGCGTTTCAGCCGTCGGGTGATGCCGCTGTAGGTCAGCATCACTCCCGGCAGGTCGAGACTGAGGCTGTCTGTGGTATATAGGTGTTTGGAGATACCTCGTAGCTGAAGCACATCATGCAGTCTTTGCAAGAGAGTTCCACCAGAGGAAGGAAAAATGCAAAAGAAGCGGTGACAGTGTCACTTATCATGCCGGGGGTCAGTGTAAATCAACAGCCCTGAAAATCCCCCAAATAATCACATAGAGCAACAACGTCATTTTCAAATGCTTTCGTAGTGGAATGTGTTGCTGGACAGCCTGAGTATTACACCACGATCCGCCTGGCTCTCAAGTGCCTTTAAAGACTCTGGAACTGCAAAATTCAGGAAACATAAATCCATACTTTTTTGATACAATACCACCGAGACCCTCCCTCACCCTGTGGCCATATGGCACGGGCACCGCTGTACGTAGAAGGGTCAACTTTCACGCTGCTTGTTTGAATCCCTCTAAATTTCTCTGTTACTTTTGGTAAAATTTTTACAGCGTTGGGCCTGTGTTCTTCACGGGGTCAGCTTGGAGTCCCTCTTCCATCCCTCCAGCCGTCAGCCTGCCTATCTGCGGAGCAGTTAATGTACCCCACCGTGGTGATGTTCCCCACCTCTGCTTTGCTCTGGGTTCTTCTGGTGCTCTCTGGTCTGATCCTTCTCATAGCGCCTGTCATCATTGCTCTCAGCCTGCTCTGAGAAGAGAGGCAGACCACAGTGCAGTGCAAAAGTTAATATTAATCTGAGTGAGTGGATTTTGTTGCTTATTGTAGACTTACTCTGTAGCTGCAGCCCTACCTTGCAGGAGATGATAGCCATCAGCGATGCCTGTACGAGGAGAGGCATGCTTGGTCCCTCTGTGCAGGGGAAAATACATATTTCCAAGATGATTGCACATATTTTCTAAAAAAAACACACTTGGAAGAAAGAATGAAACAGCCTTAAAAGAGTTATGGGGTGCTAGAAGCTTTATTTGTTCCATCTGGGACCTGTCAGGGGTGAGCTCCGCTGCACAGCCAGAGCCGTAGCAGGAGAAACAAAGCTCCAGCCATGCATGCCCAGATCTGCTGGGGAACGGCACTTCCAGGCAAGGTCCTGGGAGAAGCTCAAAGCCGTCGTGCAGAGAGTGCTCCCCTTGGGGTAAAACTGGAGCTTCGCCCCTTGGGGCAGGAGTGCCTGGAAAACGCGTTAAAAGCCACGTGCTGCAGCTCTGGCCGGTTTGAAGGAAGGCAGCACACCCAGCGTCTCCAGCCTGCGGTGATAAGAGGAGTCTGTTTGCTGTGGGTATCGCGCTTGAGTTAAGAGCAGGTCAAAGATATGACAGCTGTCTGAGGGGTTTTATTGCCTAACGAGTAACATGTTCAGTCGGCAGTCTCGCTCGGCTGTTGCCGAATGCCTAAAACATGAGAAGTATGCAGGGCTTTGCCCATCGGAGGTGAGGGCTGAACAGGAATGTTCACTTTAAATTAATTACACTCCTTGTTTTCCCCTTGTGAAAGCAACAATTTTATTAATAATAAGGTCGATTAATAAGAAGAAAGGTATAATTTAGAGAAGAAATATATAACGGCATGTTTCCTGTGTTGAAACATCCAGTGTTTTCATCTCGGAGTGCTAGGAAGGGGACCAGCACCTTCAGCTTCCCTCTGATGACTAAAGCGTGAAATAAACCCAAATTCCTTTAAGCCTGAGGACAACCACAGCATTTCTCAGTCATTCTGCCTGGAATTTTCTGTGCGTGTTACAAGTGTCACTAGCGAAATGGCTTAAAAAAGGAGGAGGAAGAGGAGGAGGAGGATGGTCTCCCTTGGGGATGAGGGACCCCACAGGAGAAGCGTGCAGAAGATGGGAATACCAGGAACACAGTTCATTTCATGGTGCTTTTCCCAAAGACTGGGGAACTGAGAAATTCATAAATCCTCGCAAATGTTTTGAAGGTGTTTTGGCATTATTTTATGGATGATAAAATGGAGGGACGGGGAGGGTGAAGGATCTTCTGTGGGCTGTGCAGGAGCAGTGGGAGAGCCGGGATGGGAGTGTGAGCAGTGAGGACAGCTTGCACGGGCTGTCAGGATATAGGGAAAGGTGTCTCGAGTGTGCAATGCTTTAGGTAATTCTGCAGAGCTAATGGTTGTGCATGAAGCTAGAAAAAAATTAAGCCTATACCAATGAAAGTTAGCTTCAGACATAAACGAGTATTGTGAATGTTTTCTTTTTTTAAAGACAATTCCTATAAAAAACTAACCGAGCACCAGATTTGGGGTGTTTACCCGAACCTCCCTCCATAACCTGCTTATCCAGCGTACGTTTCTTTATCTGTACTGCAGAGACCCGCGTTAGTATTGGGAACCAATCGCCATGGTCCAGAGTGCTCTGAAACCTCAGGTTTGCGCCAGAACTGGGGCTGTGGTCTGGGTATTTAGTGACATTTATGTATGGCAACAAATACATCAAAATTATCTTGTTTTTTAAATGCCAAGATTTGGGAAAAAAAAAAAATCTAAGAACTCTTTCCTCTTTCTTCCTATTGTACACTATGGCAAAACTTGAATTTGACAAGTAAACACATTTTTCTGTCTTTCTAGGTACAAGATACTGTTTCAGCCAACACATGATGAAAGCTACTGGAGAGAGCGTATCTGTCACCAAACGCTGTGTACCATTAGAGGACTGTCTGTCTACGGGTTGCACATATGTAAAGCATGAAGAATACAAGGTATAGGATAAAAATTGGCTTTTTCTCGTACGAAAACTGGGCAGAATCCTTCTGGCCTCCACCAGAAGTCTGACTGGTTCAGTAGGTAAATCAGCATCGTCAAAAATTTCTCTTCTTAACGAGCTCATTTCCATTCATTACAGAAACAAAAGAATAACCTCTCACAGAACAAAAGATTAATCTCTTTAAATAACTCTCCTGCCAGCGGCTCAGGGGAGCAAACCACTCCCCGAGGGCTTTGCCTGCAGAACCGCTCCGTGTTTGGTCCCCTCTGCTCTGCGACGGATGCTCACCGGCCGTCCCGTGCTTTTCCTACCGAAACGTGCCGGGGAAAGCCTTGAAACCTTTGGAACAAACGTTTGATATCTGAATCAAACAATTATTTACGAAAGATTTTTCTGAAGGTCAATAGTCGACCTTATTGAACTTCTCCGACGGGTTAAAATAAAAGAGCTTTCGGAGCGGCCAGGCACGCTGCAGCCCCATCTCTGTTTCGCAATTAATTTTGTTTTATGCTCTCTCTCGGCCTTGGGTGAGTTCGTGTTGTTGCTCTAAACCTGCGTGCTGGGGCAGGGTACCGGCACCGAGCACTTGGTGACAGGCAGCACAAAACCCCCTATATCAATAAATCCTGATTTCTGTGAGTCCTGGCTTGTGAGCTCTACTTCAAGCAGACAACACTGGGTTTCATCAGTTTGCTGATTTGGGGTAGAAAAGAAAATAACCTCTCTGAAATGGATGTGTTCTCCTTGCACCGACCAATGTATTGCTCCTCTACAAGTGGAATTGTTCTCTGAATAGATGGATTTTTTAAAAAAGGGGAAAAAAAAAGAAAAGAAAAAAAAAGGATAAAATAAATCCGACTGGCCACTGTGTTCCTTTGCAAACGTCATACTATTTTCCCTACGTCTTTATTCAGTGGTATTGGTATTTTTCCAATAACCGAGTCATAACCTGGTTTCTTTCAGATCTGCACCTCCTGCTGCGAAGGGAGCATCTGCAACCTGCCCCTGCCAAGGAACACAACAGACGCCGTATTTACAACCCTCTCCCCCCTCAACAAAACACAGAGACTTTCACATCCCGTCCTGCTGACAACGGCGTGTCTCTGGCTGGGGCTGATGTCACAGCGCTGGGTCACGCTGCCACGCGTGGCGGGTCCGGACAGCTGAGCTGGGTGACATCATCTGCGCGAACGTTCAACCTCTCCCTACGGAGCCGCGCTTTGGGGTTGCCTTAGAAAGACTGGGTTTCCTCCTTATTTTTTGGCAATGATGAACTAGTGAGCCCGGGATGTGGACGCATCCGAAGCGGGTAAACCCATCACGTTTCTCCACTCTTTTCTGAAGAAACTCATTCCAAATGTTCCCAGAATCCCTGGCTGAGACCGATACATACACTTTCCTTAATGCCTGTCTTTTCTCCATGAAGAAATGTTATTTAAAAGTACTTTATCACTGCCAGCTGCTGTTATCATCACTTACACATTTGAAACTTTCTTGTTATAATTTGTCACAGCACTAACTCCGGCGTCTCGTTAACCCGTTTCGAGAACACAGGGTACATAATACATAGGTCAGCATGTCTTGCCGTCTCCCCGCATCCCCTGCTCTCGGCGAGGGTTTTGCTGGAAGGGATGAGGTCAAAGGAGCAGCAGCAGCTTGCATCAGGCCAGCGTCGCACACAGATGCTTCCTCCGAGGTTGTCCACCAGCAGCACGAATAACACCACACGCTGGGACGTGCGGGGCATCGCTTTGGTTTATAAGCCAAACCAGAAAAAAACTCTCAAATCTCCGTTCCCGGAGCGTGATGAGAGGGGGGTGGGTGTGTGGTCCCCGACCCCGTCTCGAGGAGGAAGGCGTACGCAGCGCTGCTGGGTGTGCGGGTTGAGATGCCGGCGCCGGCCGAGCCGACAGGTTCCTGGTGGTTTGGGGCTTTGCATATTTTCACATTTTGGCACCTGGTCCTACAGCAGGAGAGAGTTCATCCTGAATAGCTTCTGTTGTTTTATTTAATGCACTCCCACTCCGGAGTGGGGACTAGCTGCAGCTGTATTTTGGTGACCTGTGTTGCTTGTTTTGCTCGGAAATCATGTATGCAATATTTATTTTTGTATGTTGAGTAAGATCTAAAGTGTTTAAAAGATTCTTAATACTGATATTGCCAGGTAAAATGGTTGTTTTGCAAGTAGGTAAGCCTGTAATATATAAATTATCATATAAATATATATATAAAATGTTTTGCATTATTATTGAAAGAGAATCAGCTTTGTTTTGCAGGGTCAGTAATAAAAGCAGGGTATCCATGGACTTGTTTTAAAGTTAAACCAAACTTTTTAATAATTTTTTGTTTGCTTGTTTTTTGAAAACACCACTATAATCATAAATTGTTCTTTTATGAGCTAATTTTTGGCTCCTCGTGCTCCAAGGTAACTTGCGCTTTATCAAGTTCCAGTGTGCTTGTGCTCGGAAGTGATTTTTTTTTTTTTTTTTTGGGGGGGGGTGAGTTACACAGTGAAAGGGAAAGGCAGATGAAGGAAGCCAACGCTGGAACCCAAACACTTTGTAAACACCTTCGGTGCTTTGAAAGGGCTCCTGGAGGGTACCAGCAAACCCCCACCTAGCAGCATCTGCCTGCGGTACCATTAATAGCCGGAAAAGTGCAGAGCCGAGCAGGCAAACCGCTGTCCTGAGTTCTGTGGGGTCTGGAGTGAACTCCGCTTGCGCTCCAGGGAGTTTTACTGGAGGCACAGGAGGAGGAGAACCGAGAGCAGCACTCATGGTTTCGTTTCAGGTGATTTCTCTGGGGAAGGAAAGCCCGCTGGAAGCCTCGGTGGGCTTTGCTGAGCGATGGTTTTTAAAATGTCTGCATACTTCATGTGAAAATTGAACTTTGAACGTTGTTTCTTTCCTTCTTTTTAAACTTTTTATATAAAAACTAACATTTTGGAGGAAAGGCTAGATGAGCTCACTCACAGACCAACCTTGCATTTTGATGTCCTTTCAGCTCGCCTGCGACTTGCCCACAGGTCTCCAGTGTTAAGAGGGTGGTCACAATCTGTTATTTTATGCAAGTTAGACCTGTCTCTGGAAACCCTGAAAAAAATCAGCCCTGCCATCTTTCCAAAGCCTGTCCCCCTCCTCTGCGGTGCAAGGTGCTTACTCTGTACGGGTTGGGGGACAATGAGGTGGAGGGGCAACGACTTCTCCAGCAGCAATTGAAATTATTATTATTATTATTATTATCATTATTATTCTGCGAAACGGAAGAGTTTAATTCTGGAAGGAGCTCGTTCGGCTGCTCTCCCAGGGTGGGGGTTAAACAGGGTTTCTGCATCGGCCGAGCGTTTCGGCAGCGCTGCTGCGTAGGAGCAGGGCCAGATCCAGGACACGCGCTTTGAGAAGATGGGTTGGAAAGCCGGCGCGATGTAGAAGCGTGGGAAATCTGGGATTACTCGGGAACGTCTTGCTTCTTTGTTCAACCAAGGTGGGCTCGAGGCTCGAGCCATATTGCAGGTGGCCGGCAGTAGCACCTCGTGGGGACCTCCCCACCGTCGCAGGGCTCACGCGCTGGTGGTGGCAGCTCAGCTGGATGTTTCAAGGATTCGTATGTCATCTCCCTCTATTTTCCCTACATTTTGCAGTTTCATTGTTATTTAACAAGCCTAACCCGTGGTATGGTAACTCTGAGATGCAGATAACCACCTGGGCTGAGCTGCAGGAAGGGCCAGGTCTCTTCAGAAGGAGATGTCGGACTTTTAGGACCACTTCCACCCCATGCCAGGTGCGGTGCACTGACAGACAGGCTCTTCATGCTGTATTCAGGTGACCTCAGGCAGACCGGAGGCTTTTCTGGCTCCCTGGTAGTGCTCTCTACCCACAAAGACTGGGATGGCACTGATCAAATTCAGTTTTTGGCATCGTGGAGGTGTTAAACCAAGCCGGTTACTTCCACTCCCCTTGTAGCCGGGGAAGGGAAAAGTGGTGTTTCAGGGACTGACTCATGGTATGCTAAGGGGGGGGTGATTAAATGGTGTTAATTGTGGATGTGCCTAGAGAAAGTAGCTTGGAAATGAGTACTACGTCCCAGCTGCCAGCCACGCGGTTATGCCAAGGCCGGCGCTTCGCAAACTCCCGAGCAGCAGCCGCTCCCAAGCGCTTCACCAGCTTTGCTGTGACCTGGCGTCACTGCGGACGGAGAAAGTCCCGGCTCTCGTGCTGTGCCGGTGGCTGTCCCCCAGTGCCGTGCCGTGCCGCAGCTGCGCCCTTCCAAAGGGACCCGAGCACCGTCCCGCCCAGCTGCTCGCCTCCGGCCGCGGCACAAGGGTTACGGATGCTGAGCGTCAAAGAGCAAACGGAGGCGACTGAGAGTGGTGGGGAACCCGCACGGCATCCTCCCCGTACCGGCAGGTCCCTCTGCCCGCGGAGCTCTTGGGGTTTGTTTTTTTTTTTAAGCACATAAATGCTGAGCTGCACCGTATTTATAGAAGCGATATTCCTTTTAAATGTCTAATTTTTTTTTTAACTGTTGTAAATGCTGTACATTTGTATAAATAAATGTTTTAAGTATTCAGATGATGCCTGAGGTGTCTGATAACAACGTACAATCGCTATCACCAGCCCCGCTCTTCGGTGCGGTGCCGCCCCCTGCGCCGGGACACTGCTATCTGCTCCCCGTCCCCTCTTCCTTTTGCTGATGTTATACTAGGGGAAAAAAAAAAATTAAAAGAAGAAAAAAAAAGCGCGCTGTATTTAGGGCATTTTGGTTTAACTCCCACCGTAGCTAATGAATCTTTCCCATGGTTTCCTCCTGTTGAGTTCCCATTGTTGCAAACTGGTTTATATTGGACATTTAAATAAAGTAAGTCTGAGGAGATGCCTGTTTCGTTTGTGACCCCCAGAGCTTCCTTTCCCTCGCCTGCTCTGGGAACGCTTTACGTTTTCCATGATTGTGCTGCCACACTGATTTAGTCCCAGTACGTTCTGGAGGTTTTAATGCAGTTATTTCTAATTTCCGCTCCTGAAACCAGCGTTTACTTGGATGTAAACAACTTCAGGTAACTAATGAAAGGCTTTGGACAAAGTTAGTTATGGTAATATGGAGAGAGTATAGCTCAACTTTAAAAAAAAAAAGAGATACATAAATTAAAGATATAAAAGAATATAGCTGTAGTATGGGATATTCCCTCATGTTATGCGCACAGAAGTGAATTTACTTGTTTTTCCTGAGTTCTGAAAAGGCTGTTCCAGCTCAGCAGCTGCTTCCAGCAGTGGGGAAAGGCTGAGCCGAGGCTCTCCCGGCTGCAGAAGGTGAAGATACAGCAAAGGCAAAACACAATAAATCGATGTTTGCCAGGGTATAATGAGGGAAGCAGTACTGACCGGAGAGTACGCTGTGCAATTAATGCTCTGTGCCTAAAGCATCAGGAGGAGCTTTGGGGGGGGGTTGTTGTGTGAGGATGTCAACAGGTCTCTCTCAGTAATGAAAAAATCTGGTGGCACCTTAGACGTGAGGTTCATTAACGGTTTGCAAAATAGCTGTGTGAACTTCTCAGGAGGACGTCGTTTTCTTTTTCGGATGGAGACTAATGGTATGGGGCAAGCCGATAGCAGCACTTTGCACACAAAGGCACGCAGACGGCTCTCTCGCAGCCCCCGGTGCGGTAGGGTCGGGTCGCAGACGCAGGATTTGCTGCCAGCACCGGCGGCTTCGCCTGGCAGCAGCTGAATGCGGGCAGGGGCAGCTGGAGGCAGCCACGGCGTTTCTGCACAGCCCCAGTTCCCGCAGCTTTCTGTTGAATAAATGCAATTTACGGCAGCGCAGTAAACCCACCATACCTTCACTCACGGCTCCTGAACTCCCCCTTAGTCCCAAAATAAATTTTTCTCCGGAGGTTCAGCGTTTGGGGCACCTTTGGCTTACGGCCATGCCTTGAGGTAAGAAGGGACTTGGTTAGCGCAGTCCGAGAGGTGCCTCTGGAACCACCAGTGCCTGCCGGGGGACACGGTAACCCTCGGGACACGGTGACCCTCGGGACACACACGGTAACCCTCGGGACATGGTGACCCTCGGGACACACACGGTAACCCTCAGGACACACACAGTAACCCTCAGGACACACACGGTAACCCTCGGGACACGGTGACCCTTGGGACACACACAGTAACCCTCAGGACACACACAGTAACCCTCAGGACACACACGGTAACCCTCAGGACACACACGGTAACCCTCGGGACACACACAGTAACCCTCAGGACACACACGGTAACCCTCGGGACACACATGGTAACCCTCGGGACACACACAGTAACCCTCAGGACACACACGGTGACCCTCGGGACACACATGGTAACCCTCGGGACACAGTAACCCTCGGGACACACAGCCTTGCACACTTCTCTAGCTCACTGCTTGAATTACTGATATTTGGCATTAGGGCGCCGTGAGCTGAAGGCAGATGTCAGTTCACAAATGCTGTGCTTTCATTTCTGCAAAGCGGCTGAATTCATCGTCAGTAAAGACAATGCAACTTGATTGTGTAGCTCCTTCCCTCCCCTTGAACGACGCTACGCGCAGCCTTCACCCGCTTGCTTGGGCAGATTACTAAGCAGCACAGCTTTCAGCAGCCCAGTTTATGCAAAACCCACCCAGCACCGAGGCAGCCAAAGCGATGTTGAACCTCCCGATCGCAGCAGCTGCAATTCCTAACACTTTTTTGAGACCCAAGAACCTCTTCTCCGTTGCCAGCCAAAATCCAGCACAGTTCCCCAAAACCCAGATTGGACTAACTGGCAGAGCAAAGCTTTGAGAGCATTCCCCCCCCGCCCCCCAAACAGGCAAATGTGATGCCCCAGGCGTCTCACTGATGCCTGGAGGTTCCCATATATTCCCAGTCAAGCATCACAACTCGCTCCTTCCTCCGAGAGACTGCCAACAAGTTGAACTCTGATCCTGGCAAATGGTATCACCATACCTATATGTAGCTAGAGGGAGAAGAAATCGAAAACGCACTTAAAATACATTATATTATGGAATCAACGGCAAGTGTAAGTTAACCATGATCTGAAGGTGCAAACCTTGGAAATGGTAATGCCCAAAGTGGCATCAATTCAGAATTAAAAAAACAAGATGGGAACCGACCCTCTGAATCAAAGCCCTAGCACACCCCGCAGCATTACGCTTCCTGCTGCATGTCAAAATGAGCTTCCAATTTTTCTTGCATCTCGCTAATATATGCTTTACGATGCCAACCTCATTACATCGTTTGATCGGTTCTTGTACCAATTTCCTTTGCTTGTCTCTGGGTGGGATTCCCCTTGGCATGAATCCCAAAGTCCCCTTAGATTCCTCCTTAGCCAACCATCGACCACCCATTGCCAAGGCTGATTTAATAACACCGTTTCTTTAGCACTGACATTATATATTTGAAAGCATTTTAAATGTATCTATTTTGACTTATATGTATTAATGGAGTTAAAGGTTTCCTATCCCTTTTTTAAGATTTGATCAGGTTTTAGACACATAACTTACACATTTTGTCACACGGAGCTCAACCCTACAAGTCTTAGGCTAAAAATAGCAGGATGGATGTCTTCGACATGACAGAGTCTATCCACAATAAATGCAAACAAAGCCAACACAGGGCTGATGATACTGGAAAAATAAAGAAAAGTGACACCAAGCTGTCAAAAAAAAAAAAAATCTCACAGAGGTTTTTATGCTGAGAAGCAACCTGAGATGGCCAGCTTTACTGATGTTTATAAACATTTCACTACTCGCCAGTGTAAAATTTAAGTACGCTTTAGTTGTGCTAGAGATGTTCCTATCAAGCTGTACTGAAGCCGGGCTAAACCTCAGCTTGTCAGTCCATGTGTTTTTAGAAATGACCAACCCCAACCTCCTACCCAAAAAAGCATTGATTTGGGACTGGGGCAAGGAAGGAGAATATTTCAAGTAGGTAACTATTTTAAGGGAGTAACTTGCTCAGGTTTTTCCTGTAAAAACGTAAATAATCCTGCTGCTGTGAGGTTGTGTGCCATGCAGTGCTGTACCTGGACAGACAAAGAAAAGAGCTGTACTTAAAGCCCATGGCAGGCATCACAGGGAACAGAAGAACGTGGGGTTGATCTTGCTGACCCCATAGCTGACCAGCTGGGACGGGTATTTCTTATTGTTCACACTCAATTAATGTCTTATCAACCTAAGCATGAGGTAAGGTACAACATGTGTGCCCGTACACGGCTTTTTCACAAACAAAATGATGGGTTGTCACCTGAAAACATCCCACTAACCAAAATTTTGAGTTTTCTCCAGGGGAAATATATTCCAACAAGTTCATTTCCCAACATTTTCTACCAGCCATCACTTAGTGGCTATGGGCTATCGCTGTATCTCTTTTAGAAACAAACCCCTCCCCAAAGTCCAGCCCTCAGACTACATTTGCTTGTCTTAAAGCTTTTCCAATCCGCCAGACGCTGCAATTCTAGCGGTAGAGATTACTTTCTCGGTGAAGCATAACACCCAGCTGCATGAAATTTCAGTCTCATAATCCTGTTAGGTTTCCCTCCACGCCGATGAGACCTTTGTGTTTGTGCAGCTCCTGAAATAGCAGCCTGAGCCTTACTGAAAAAAAAAAAAAAATTAAAGCAAGAATTGCCATTGCCAAGGTGAAAGGCTACTATTTTAAAGGCACTGCAACAGTCCGTGGAAGATAAAAGCTACAGTCAGTTTGCAACTATTATTTAGTCCCCTTTTTTTATGTGGATTTGCAGGTTTGGGTGCTGGGCTCAGAGCTCCACCACCAGCCTTTGGCTTTACTCCAGGCGAGACCATGGTTTCTTTCCTTAATGGACGACGGCAGGATACTTGTCAAGAGAACAAATAACCTCACCTATTTCTTGTCCTCACTGTGGGCGTTAGCGTGTAGCGGAAAACCTCATTCATTACACTGGAAATTTGGGAATAATGTATGCTTTTGCAGTCAAATTTTCATTGAGATACAGATTTTCAGAACCAATTTATTTTGAGAGGTAGGCAGGAGCAGCGGTGGAAAGGCTTCATTTTATTGACATTGTCCTCATCAAGATTTCAGTGTTTTTCCAGACTCCCAGATTTCCCAGCTGGCCCCACAGGGAGCAAGGGTTGGACCCGGCGGCCACCCGCAGCCCCATCCAACACCAGATCTTCAGTGAGGCTGCAGCAAGACTTCAGCACCAGACCCAGCAGAAAACCTGAACGGTAGCAAATGGCTGGCGGAGAGAGGAAATACTCTACGATTGCCCATGTGGCGTACATACCAGTGAAGCTGGTCTATTAGTCTCATTTGTGAAAATCCTCCTTTATAAAGGATTCCTACACTCAAAGACAGATATTCAGTCTTGTGCATGCACGTAAAACCTCAACTTGTGTAAGAGCCAGGCAGGCACACTAGTATCCATATGTCTGTAAGTACCACACATATTTATATACAGCATATGCCATGCATCTGTATGCGTGTGCGTGTATATATATGTCTCTTCAGAAAAATGAGAACAGAACATGTATATGGAGAAGGAGGAGTTGGTCACGGACCGTTGCTAAACATGCGCAGTCTGTAGTGGAAGTCTACGGTCCACACCGTAGGGTGTAATAAATACTTTTCCAAATAGCACAACTAACTACATAGGTAGTGATTATCGAGGGTTTAGTTAAAACAAAACAACCCCCCCCCACCCTGGCAAAGGCAATAGGAAGTGTGTGGATGCCATGTCTTTAACGAGATTAGCTGGAAGAGCAGTGGCCTTGGAGGGCTGCAAAGACCAAAGCCCATGCGCGGGTGAGCCAGCCCTGCGTCCGTTCCCGTTGCTGTGGAATATTTAGGTCATTAAATGGGACGTGTCCCCTTGGGAAGGGACAAGCTGCTGGAAAGGAGTCAAGCCTGCACAAGCAGAACCCCGCTGAGTGGTTTTAGGAAGGACACGGTCACCTTTCATGTTGCTGGTGGGGATTAGAGGAGCAGCAGGGGCAGGAACGGGTGGTCCCGTCACCCGAACTCCACAGGCAGACCAGGAGGATGTCGGCTTGTGGGGAAATCCCCGGGCTGAGAGTCATGTGCTGCTCAGGACGACTTTCATAAATAACAGGATGGAGTTAAATGCCTGGGTTTCCTTTGAGTCCTACTCTGATTCCTGCAGTAAGAATTACTAATGTTATCGTCTACACTTTTGTCTCTAAATCCCAAACTTTTCTCCCTCTCTCTCCTCTCCCAAAGTACCAAGCCAGCAACGATCCTGCCCTCTCCTCTCACACACTTTTCTGTTCCACACCTCTGCACAAATATACTTTGCTCCTGCACCTCTGGGGCTTCTCATCTTATGATTCATCACCAACTTTCATTTTTCACTATTCTTGAAATTTTATGTACTTCTGGATTTGAAACACCCATGCCATACAACACTCCCCATTACAGCGAGCAAAGATGACTGGACAAAATTAAAAGAGAAATATATTTAACTCCTGCAAGTGAACAAAGCAGCCCTGGAAAATCAGTAAATAACCACGTTTATCTTGAGCTCGTCAGCTCCACTCCAGTGTTTAAGTTCTAGTTAAATTATTTTCACAGTATTCAGAGCCGAAAGGCCGAGAGCATCTCACAGATGTAATTTACCCACGTCGGGGCAATACAGCATTGATGAAACCCTCTCAGAAGAGGCAGGATTAGTTCAGCAGCTCAGGGCTGTGCTGCAGGAGGACAAGCCGGGCAGGGCTGGGGGGGACCAGCCGCAGGGCGTAGAGCCCCAATTCCCCCCACCCCGAAAACCTGCCTCCCCCAGTAACCAACGGCTGAGGGAGGGGGGTTCTGTTTAACTAGAGAATGGAGTTTGTTCGGTGTCTTGCAGCAAATCCAGCTTTGCTGAGCCGCTGCTAGAATTTGCTATTTTAAGAGGTTTTGTGTTGGAGTGTAATGCTTTTAGGGTGCGATCGTGAGCAAACGATTCGGTCTCAGCCAGCCGGTTAAGACACATCAGCCTTAACCAGGTTAGAGGGTTAGACCCCGTGTATTAACGGGGCATGGAAAGCCCTCGCACGCCAAAAATAAACTTGGCATCTCTAAAACAGATCTAAGCGGTATAGATCGTCAATGCCACATGCGTCCCCTGGCAAAGACCTGCTCCTGACAAAGGCGGCTGTCAGATGCCGTTATTCCCCTGGAAACAAAGAGAATTCTAACAGAGCAGGATCCTATGAAAAAGCCAACACATAACTTATTCTTGCAGCTGACACAAGCTGTTATTGTTGTCATCAAGCAGCTGCTGCGAGCCTCGGGTGCGTGTGTGCATATGGGCATGTACCTCCTGGATAACTTCCAGATTTATGGGAAAGTTCCCCAGGCGAGTGCCAGCCTGCACGAAAACTTCAGGGCACAAAAAGCTCCGACTGACCTGCTTGGAACAGCAAGCTGGAAGCAAGCGCGCGCGGCAACGTTCAACCTTCCTTGATGCATTAAAGTACGATGAGCTGTACCTCTGTTTGGTGGAAATTAGAGCAGGTCTGCTGGCTTTAATGAAATAATTTAAAACAGCTAGCCACCCGCCCCCCAAAGATTTTTAAAAACCCAAAGTCCAGGTCGTATCAGTAGCAGCAATTAGTGCTCAGCTGATGGAGGTTCTTTGGCCAACGGTTTTAATAGCAGGGTCAAAACTTCGGTACTGCATCACTCTAATTGCAATTAAAATTAGTCAGCCCTGCTGAAGCTATGCTTGAAGAGGAAAAGTAATCCCTTAAAATAAACTGCAGGAATTTTACTATATATTAATATCTTATCCATAATTAGTTTCTTCTGCTGGAAATTCCGACCAACTTTAGCGCTCATTCCTGACGCAGCGATTGAGCAGAGAATACTTTCTGGCCCAACCAGCACGTTCCCTTTCACAGCACGCCTAGCTATAAGCATCCTTCCCATCCGACGCTTTTTCAAGCTAAAAAAACCCAACAACACAGAATTGCATCCAATTAGAACAATCTCTAAACATACAACGAAGTATTGATACTAAAAGACGAAACTATATAGCCAGCATGTGTGTATATGCTAGTGAGGGGTTGTTTTTTCCGCCCCCCCCCCCCTCCAATAGCACACACAAGCCAGTCCTGGAGCAGCAGCACTAACGAATTCTGCTTTGTCTTTATTAGGAAATAATTCACCACTACACTATTTTGCATTACAGTCCTAGTGAGTTAATAACTAATCGCAGGTCTGTGATAACAGGACGATACCTTGGTTTCAACGGGAGTCAGCAAACTCAAGAGCAGTGGTAGCGTTTGCACTCCGGGTTTACTCAGCAAGACTTTGTCAAGAGCCACGAAGGATGTGGAGACGCGAGCTATGAAAATGCAACTCGGGTTATTGCTATGGATTTGCTAGCGGGTCCTAACAAACCACTGTAAAATCCTGCTGTTTAAAAGGGAAGCTTAAACCACAGCATTTTCCTGAGCACAACTTTTATGTGCATAGGGACAGCTCAAGTAAAAGATAAATATTGACACATATGTGGTAAAAACCGCTCTTCAGAGAGAACTTTAGTACTTGTGCATAGATTTTGGCTTTGTATAAGAAAAATTGGAAAAAAAAATCAGAAATTTTGGAAAATGTTGTGTGAAAACACCCTAATTTGATAGAAAGATGAATATGTACAAATATCCATATTTGGGATGTTTTACTTTGGGGTTAAGTGAGGCATTTCAGCTCTCCCCAGTTAATTCACATAGACATGGTTCATTCTCCTTCCACATCTCTGCTGTGGTGCTACCAGGGCATCTTGGCATTCACTTGCTATCAAAGCCAAGGGTTGTTATCGATGTCCACCAAGTATTAGCTCAAGAACAAGGGAGGGAATTAATTTAAGATATAGCACTGTGGTTTAATAAGTCGCCTAGTTTCTAAAGTACGTGACTTCAGAAATATGAATCTGAGCATCTCTTAACACAACGTAACAATAACCTCCTGATCTGTACCTATCAGGCATTTTAGACCATGCACCCATGAAAATCAATTCCACGTGTTCTGAGTCAGCAGCTTTCACATTTCTTTCAGCCCAGCAGGCAAACTGCACGGAGAGCCGCTCTACGGCTGTCTGCGGGTGCGGCGGAGGGGAAAAAAAGAGCGTGGCAAGTATGCTCTGATGTCTTGCACCACACAAATCGTATTGCCACTCCATACTTATTTCGAATCATTTGAGCAACAGCACCAACGCAGGCTCCGCACACCGAGTTCTTCCAAATTCTTGTTTTTCCACTACATATCCAGATTTCTGCAATTAGCTTAGCCTGACTGGGCAGAAGTTTTTGGAGCAAGACAAGCTCACAGACCAAGTTTCATGTACGTTACTGTGACAAAGTAGTTTACGTCCTGCGGTCTCACCTTTCTGCATCAGCTACCTGGAGCTGTCTAACGTTACAGCCCTGCTTTCCTGCGGGTGTATGAACCAGAGCGTCTCTTGATGAATGACAACGCAATTAGCAAGGAAGGGCAACAAGCCTGCAGCCAAGGTGGCCGTCAAAGAAAAGGGGCCCTCTCCCCCAAGAGATACCTTTGACCCTCTGGATTATTTCGAGAGCTTTTTTCCCAGCCAGGTGGCTGCTAGCAGGAGGAGAACAGAGTTCCTCACTGTTTATGCTCTTTAAATGAGAGCTGTTTGATTGCCTGGCTTGTTTTTCCTGTTCTCTGTAAATGTATGCGCAGCGAACATTAGTTGGAATGACAATTTTGAGGGTGCTGAGTAAAAAAGAAGCAACTCTTAATAAAAAGAGGCTTTAAAAGAACTGGGCACATGAGGCAAGTCACAATTACTTTGCTATTATGTTTCAGCTCTACATCACTAACAGTATTTTAACTCCCTCCCCATGACAGGTTGCCGTGTTAATTTTTAACTCGGTGAATCAGGGAAAGACTGGTTTATTTGCGCTCTCACAAGTTAAGCACAGTTGAATACAAAGGTAAGTTCTAAAACCTGCGCTGTTACATGAGGATGTGTCATAAATAAATCAATGAGTTCAGTGAACTGTACCAAAGTGGTTGAGTAGAGGATTTGGCATGGACTCCTCCATACACAGCCCTCGATCTATTAAAATACCTTACTCTGTCCTACCCACCACGGACATCTGTTACCTGTTGTTTAGGTAACAGCTCCTCTCTTACAATTAGCTCTAACTGTAGCACAGCTTAACCATGAACATTCACGGCACTAAAACCCACGTCAGCTTTCCCCTTACTGAAAAGAGACATTTTTTTGGTACTTGCTACTTTGACCTTTCTACCGGAGTCCAAGTAAAAATCATCACCGAGTCTAAACTTTAGGAGCGTTCAGGTGGAAAGAGAAAGATCCCCATCACTGCACTGAAGACCTCAAGATAATTATTTCCCTGTACTAATCCAACCAACAAAGCAACGCCTTCCTATTTCACCGAGCTCAGGCGCACAGTGAGAGCTCCCATCTTCTGCAGGACGGGCAAACACCTCTTCCCAGCTGTGAACAGTATCTTCTTCTGCTTATTTATCCCTATTGAGCTTTTAAGCCTGGTTTCAAACTTATTTTTGTAAATTAAAATAAAATCCTGTCACCGCTATTGTCTTTAGCAGTGATGGCAGGAGACTATGGTGGTATAGAACATCACCAGGATAATAGCTTGTGTAAGATCAGTACAAAGATATGTTAGGAGAGAAAAAAACAACTGCCATTCTTCTCCTCGCCTTTCCACAGAATTCCCAGTAAAGACATTTAGCTCAGTTCCTCCCATCTCAGGGCACCTAAATGACAGACATTTCACCTATTACATTTCTGCAGCCTTTTGACTACTACTACAGATAACATTTAGACTTGCGTCATTTCAAGCATAATCTCCATGTATGCTAATGTGCTTGTAAATGTAACTGCACAAAGACAGCACTGCTCTTGCGATGCTCACCACCACCCCTCTAAATATGTTTTTGTGGAATTTATTGCAAAAAATAAATTCCAGTATATTTGGTAGTGAAGTAGTAACATTTAGCAATTAATAGCCTGAATTAAGAGAAATAGTACTTCCCAAAGAAGAGTAATCTTAGCTGAGGAGGTAGAGGTGACCTTACATACACTAGCTCTTCTTCTCACGTTTATTTCTCTACTCTAGAAAGGAATATAATTTTGTAACACTGAAAGTTATTTTGGTTTTTATTATCAGAAGCACAGTTAATCACACTGTATTCAAGAACTTTTATTTCATAGTCACAAGTTAATATACAGTACAGCTCTTCTGATGTAAGGGAAATAGAACTGGAACAGTTCTAGCTTCTTTTGAGAATCAGTACGTATGCGAAAATATCATTTAGAAAAATATCAGGAAATCATACCTCCCCTCAAATTCTGGCATGAAACATCAGTATTAGTGAAGTCAAGGCAAAACTCCCACTACTTTCAGTGAGATTTTTGCCTCGGGTTGAAGCCATTTGAAAAGCCACTGTGAAAGCCCTTTACAGGACAATCTTTAAAGGACACAAACTCATAAACTAGCATCCCAAGCTTAATTTGAATAGCTGCCTGACAGCTCCCACCCTTTCTCAAACAGAAAGGTAAGTAGAGCAGAGTCACCTGAAGAAAAGATAGCATCAAGATAGTTAAAATATATCTGAACCATTTCACAGAATTTTTTTCTAATATCCGTCCAAAGTTCTCCCCAGCAGTGTACTCTATTGTCCAGTGAGATACTAACTCTCTTTTAAAAAATGAGCTAATTTGTGTTCTGCAAAATGATTGTATTTTGCAAACAGACAAGACACATGACAGCTTCTCAAGCTTTTTTAATCCTCTTGATGAGAATGAGAAAAAAATCAATAAAAGACTTCAAAGTAATACAGCTTTCTTGGACAGTAGAGAGGAGGTCAAGAACTTGGGTTCTGGAAATGCAGCACAAATTCCTTAACAAAGAGAGAAATAAATCCTGCCTCAACAGCCATACACGTCGACCTTGGAATGTGCGCAGGCTAGAGCCAACAGCGATGACAATGACGGTAGGTGAGCAAGATAACCTCTGAATTGCTGGCTTAGTGAGTGAATTTAGGGTGGACAGCACTCACTTCTCTGGTGGAAAGCGTTTCTCACTTCCACCTCCGTGATCCAGCAAAGTTACAGCCTTGCAGCAATCATTAACAAGGACAGGTACAGGCACTTGGTAGAGGATCTGGTTTTAAACCCATTAAAGCAAAAAAACCCCCCAAAAACCAAACCAACCAAACAAAAAAGACTTTGGTGATAACTGGCTTAGACCCTGAGTAGGGAATAGAAGTCATATACAAACCTAGAACAAGTTTTAAATCCATAATAGTTAACATTGGAAAAAGACACAATGATTAAAATCCCTAGGTACCTGAAAGGAAGCTAAACCTCTCAGATGATCATCTTGTGCAGCCATTAGCCAGACAAAAGTTGCACTAAATTTTGACCGAGTCAAGACTGAAGGATTCCCATTGTTGCATGAACTGGCACAGCTACTGCAGTGGTGCATTAACAAATGGCCCCAATAACTGACTGTGATGAGACTAAAATCTAGTTCCTTAGTTAGTCTCTGCAGTGAGGCAGCTGACAGAGTTGTGGAATTTCAGGTGCCTTCAATTTTCTTCACTATTCTCCCTCCAGTAACTTCAACTGAACTGACTGTTTTCATGACACCCGAAGACACTAGTTTACTGAAACCCTCCTGTTGAAATATTTTTTATAATTGATCATAATTGCAATAATTGATCGTAATTGCTCTTTGCACAGGCATTTCAAAATTCCAGAGACGAGTCTAACTTGCATCCAAGTACAGAAAAATAATGATGATATCCAAGCATTGCCCTATTATCTTCCCCCAATGTATTTAATGACCTAAGAAAGTTACAAAAGCAACTTTAAATTACATTTACATATATAAACCAATTAAATATATTTAGCTAACACTGATAAAATAAAATCCCAAGCAACATGAAGACAAAAAACTTTGAGAGATGACTGATTCTAGAGTAGTTTTAAGACTAAAAAGTCTTACATTGCTGAGTCTCTGGATGTAGCAGTCGAGTGAACACTTCCCTATTGAAGTATTACTTGTAGTTGTGACCACTGAAAGCTTGTCTCATTATTCTCATTTTAGAACAGCAAATGAGTGATTAGTCCAGCATTAACTTCTGCTGTTTTTATTAAGCTCTACATTCTGCGAGAAAAATTTTATTACTTATTCACTTTATAAGTATTTACTTTTACACTTTTTTTGCCACTTATTTCAGTAAGTGGCAAAATTCATAGAAACTTCAGTGGCATCAGGATTTTTTAATATTAAGAGCACAGATTTGTTAGACACTGAAAGACAAAATGGTTAAGAAGTGTGGCTTGTAAGAGAATATTAAAAAGGATATGCAGATAGCTATGTACATGTATGTTTAAATTTGTTCAAGACGAAGGAAACTCACAGCTTAAAATTCATGTGGCACATAAAGGTATCTGAATGTTATCAATTAATATTTGAAGTCACATGTGGTGAACACATTCACAAAAACTAAAATAAATAACAGCTACTTTATTATCTAAGAATACTTTAAAGTGTGGCATTTCCTGACAACGCTTAGGGAGAATCATCAAGTAAAAGAATGCAAGAGTCATAAGAACTTGTTAAACCCTGATGACTGCTAGTTTCCACTTAGTTTTCTCATGATGGGGCTGTCAGGTTCAGCATTAGTGAAAATACTTCCTACAACCACATGAGTACCCCAGATGTTGTGACGAATAACTTTGCAGCAGCCAAGATCATCAACGGAAAATCCCAAGTGGCGGTAGCGTTCATCTGTTTCAAACAAAGTGTTGTTTGTGTAAGGTCCAAAAAACTAGGTGGAAAAAGAAAAAAAGAGAATTTTTCATGTGAACATTTCCAAGAACATTTAAAATGTCAGAAGTACCTCTTCTTAAAACAAAACCTAAACCCAGAAGTACCAGTTACATCTGTTGGAGAAAGTTTTATTTATGAAATCTACAGAGGAAACCAAGCAGACCACCTCTGGTTATACTGGTACCCCATATTTAAAGATCTCCCTTTGTCACCGACAGAGCACTGAAGGCCTTACAGTGTGTTTGAATGTCTAATCAATCACGCATACAAAAAACCTCAAGTGCTTTGGAACGGTTCTCCTACTTCCACAGGCATTAAGGATAGAACCCTTCTGTGAAACAGCAAAAATAAGACATGCACCTTTCCAATGAGCCCCTATAAAGAAAGATGCTTTGAGGAGCAAAAAATGTGTGTAAATTGGAAACAGGTATTTCAGTTGCTGTATCTCAGGAGGAAGCTCCTGACCAAAAGCGTACTCTTAATGAACAGGTTATCGGTAAGGATGTTACTACTGAATTGAAGCCCAAAGACAGAACCCTACCTTCATCAACCCGTAACTATGCCTTAAATGTCTGGGAAGCTTTTAACAACTATACACACCTTCGACTGCCTGTTCACCTTATAAACACCCCCCGTTAAACCTATTTGCCTCTGTTGACACGATAAATCACTGCCTTTCACCATGTTTTTAAGTAAAAACCCAATAAACTGAGCTTTGTCATGATTATGTTCAACTGTGATATGGTTTTAACAGTTCTCAGACATAAATACATAGCTTCTATCAGAGCATGAGCATATTTCTCAATTCTCTCTTTTAAGTTTTAAGACTCTCTATGTTTCACAGATGTCTTGGTACAAAACTGTCAGCTCCTCCAGAGAACTGGTGTCATCTGATAATGAATGCCAACATTGTTTAACAGGAACAAGCTATTCATATTTTCTGTGTAACAAAGATATCGTTGACTAGTGCAAAGAGACTTTTTAAACCCCTCCATCTACACGAATAGGTGTCAGGACTACAAAGTTACCTTGGGAGGGCATAACCAGCCTATTCAGCAGTGACCAAGAACTTTTGACATAAAACTTCCACAGTTATCCAAAATTCAACTTCATTGCTGAACAATATTCTCCCACCAGCCAACAGCAATGACAGCTGACACAGTATGGAAACTGGCTCAGGGTTACTATCCTATCTTACTTTACGAAAGGAGTTATCCTATTGTAACAGCTTTTGAGCAATATGAAAATGTTGAATTTAACCCATATAGAAGAATACAAATACCACTGCTAGTTAGGACACAGCAGCATCCATTGCATATTCCATGCAGCACAGAACTTACAGCCAGTCCTGAGGATGGATCAATGAAGTCAGCCCAATAGCCTTCAGAACAGATTGCATAGCAGATTTCCTTGGCACCATTAATAAACTTAAAGAAAATAAAAGGAAAGAAGGATAACAAATGAGATTTTTGTTCTAGTGTGTGTGTGTGTATATATATATGTAACACATATAAAATATTTTGAAAATGAACAAGCACAGATTTCTTTTGGCCTCTACTAATAAATGAGAAATTCAGCATACTTTCAATAACAACATTAATCATATTAACAGGATTAGAATTAATGGCATACATTAGACTACTCCAATCGTATGAGATTTAAAAGTGTTCCTTGTGCCAGTCAGTAATGGATTAACAGCTTGTACAAGGAATAATGTAATTGCTTTGATTATTCATGCAGACTACAATCATACCTGTTATCCTCTTTAAGAAGTCAACCACTACTTCAGGTATTTCTGTGTTATTTCCACGAGTTTACAGATCTCACCTAAACTCCACAAATTTGACGCTAAATGTACCATTAAATATATTTTTATAAATATACAAAAAACATAGTTTTGCTGTAAGGTCTTATCTCAGCCAACAGGACAGTATTACGGAGTTCCTCCTGCACTACAAATGTTTAACTGCAAACGATTTTAGAGAGCGTTTAAGTTTTGTATCATGATAGCAAACAGTTCCATAAGCACTTGACTTTTACACCAATCTACACCAATTGTCTTATTGTAATGAACTCATGGTCAGGATGAATGATTATTTCAAACTCTCCCACTATTTGACAATCAAAGTTGTAGGTCATGTTTCAATTACACTGGACGACATCAGCTGATGTTCCTGAAAACAGTATTTTCAAGTAAGCAACATGCCAAGAAGTTCCCTGCTCTGTAATGTGTCATCAAAAGCCTCCCTTTTCTGAAAAGATTGCTACAAAAAAAAAAAAAGTAGATTCTTTAAGCTAACTTTAATTTGAGAACTTAAGGGTCTTTTTGTTGGGTTTTTTTTTTAATCTGTGTTGAGTTGCAGTTACCTGTTTTTCAGAAGAAAATTCCACCAGGCAGATTTAAAGCTGTGCTCCTGTATTCTGACATCACAACACAGGGCACAAAATAATTATATGACCTACAGATTACATAGCACATTTTTTTTCCCACAGATAAATCAGCAAGAACAGGAGATTTCAGCTATGAGCTTTTAATCACCTACACCAGCAGTTATGAGGTTACAACCCATGTTATGAGGGCCAGCAGGGGCCCATAGAAAACTTCTGAAAAAGCCAGCAAAGGTGAGTGAGGGAAAAAACCCCACAAAACTCGAGACGTGATGGTTCTAAAACCGTCCATACTCTCCGAGAAAAACACGTCCAAGTGCAAGAATCTAAACAGCTGAATACACTGATGTATAGTTAAGCACAAACAGAATTCACACAGCTTCCTCAAAACGTGAAAGAAATTCCCTAGTCTCATAAAAGAGAAATATTTCTAACTTCAGAGTAAATATAATACTTTATTTAAATTCCGTTATAAAAATGGGACTGCTCTCTGTAATTAGTGCCGCAGCAGCTCAAGGTTTCAAATTTATAGAAATATTATTATAGTCACCCAGCTTCAGTCCCTTAATGGTCCGAAACAAGGGAAGTTTATCCTTTACAGTGATCTGTTCTGTATTTTGAGGTTTGATGGTTCTGATGATTAAGTATATTTCAACCGTAAATTAAGTCACAAATATAAGCAAGCCATCTGAAGACAGCATTTTAGGCACCACATTTCTGATACAGTACCTCTTTTGATCCAGTGTTGTAACAACCCCTCAGCAATCACTTAGGGTGAGGTTAATCAACACTTGAGATTCACTACTGTAAACATTTAGGTTTGACTGTACATAACTCTCATTACTTTAGCACAAGCCTCTCACATTAAATTAGTATTTTTAAGGTTACTTCTAACCATCTATGAAGCAAACAAACAGACCATTTTCTTGTGAATTTGCTGTTAGTAACCTTTAGGCCGGGAGGTTACATCCAACATCCTAACACCCCTACAATGACTATATTAGACTTGACAGGGAGGTGCACAAGGAAGAAAGATGCCAATTAACATATAATTAGACCAGATTACAATGCCAAAGACCAACAGACCATAAATAATTCAAAGAGAAGAACACATTAAAATGAAGGGAATTTTAATTTGTGTGTAATCTTTATGTTGATCCTTCAGACTGCTTCTTCCTTTTTTGTGGTAACCCTTGCAGATGTGACCTGTGTAAAGCAGTACAATTTACAGGATTGAAAATGACATTACCAGACTATTTTCAAGCATAAATACAACCATTACAATACAGATGAAAATACCGTAAGATAATTTTTACTAGCTTTAGAAAAATTATAACAAATAATATATGGAAACGTTGTACTTTGAGGTGCTAAGAAAATAATGCCAGCAGTGGTGAACACTGACACCTGCTGGAGTACACACACAAAAAATCTGAAGAATGTGAAATAAAGCAATTTTCACTGAGACCTCTAGTGGCAACAGAGCAAGAAGACAAAGTTCATGAGGATGGTTAAGATGTAATAAATACAACTCATACCCAGGCTAAAAGCATTAACTGTATCCATTATTAGAATGGGGGAAAAAAACAAAAACCAAAACCAAACAAACAAAAAAAACCAAAACCAAAACAGAGCAACCACTTTTTACAACTAAGGAAGCACTCATCAACAGACTCCGTGCTGGAATATCAATTACATTACAGAAAAACAAACAGAGCAGTGAAATTCTACAAAATGCATTGTACTAAAGCTGAAATCAGGTGAGAAAATAGTTGCTGCCCTTTAACAGCAACAGGACAACAATCAAGTATCTTTATTAATTTTCTGTAACATTTTACAACCTTTTAGAATACTTTTGACTCACCTCACTATAAAGAATTTAACAGTTCTATGAGACATTTCATGTAGTAAAAAAGCTGCAAAGCTGGGTAAAAATATCTTCCATGTTATCAGTAAGAGAACATAGGATTAGCTCAAAAATGGTCTAAAAAGTAATACGGTATATTAGTACCAGAGCTTGAAATGGACCAAAATACAGACATAGTTCACAGAAGATTCATCTACGAATAAAAGTCATGCTACTGTCAGCTACTTACATTTTCTAACAGCATTTCTCTCTCATCCTCCACTTCTTGACTCCATACAGTCATATCATTTTTAGTCTTCTGGGTGACAGTCAATACCGTTAAGCGGTTGGCATTCACTTCCGGAAACATTGACTCAAAATCTAGAAAAGTGAAACTGGCACGTTAGGGCATGCTCTTACATTTTGCTTACGATCTTTCAGTTTTAGACAAATTATTGACCCTACTTTAGAGCCTTCCTTTCATTTAAATCCAAGATACATGTGTTTTTTCATGTCAGATCCAGCAAACAGCTGAAGTGCTGATGTTCCTTTGTGGAAACTAATGCACCTTGGTAAGGTCCTGTTAAAAGCAACTTAGGCAACGGAGTTTGCTATTTCAAGACCTCCTGTTTAATTGCAAGATGATAAAAGCCCCACTACTCTGCACATTTCAGAATGTGCAAACAAGTGCCTTTCTATGCCTGTAACACCAAGTATAGTAATATTTCGAACTGACCACCACTACAGTTGTCCACACACATAAGGTGTGAAGACCCTTATTTTCTGGCTCAGCCATATTACGTGATGCACACTGATTTTTACATTAAATCTTTCAGTAGAAATGCCTCAGATCTACCCCCTAGGTCATGACAGCAAACTCTGTATCAGTAGCATACTATAGGCACGGTTGTGAGAGTTCTTCCCCTGGGGCAGAAAAGGCCCAAACCCATCAGGATTCTCTCTCTACATCACCTACTGGACTACAAACAGGAACACACATGAAGTGCTGAAGTCATGATGAGGCTTCATGGAGCCTTGTTTTCAGTGTGGGAGGAAAAAACCACCTTCCAGAATTAAAAGCCCAAAGGTTCATTCTTTCTTACTGTCTGAGAAGTATGCCCTCTTCAGCACCTAGACCAAGATTTCAGCCAGATTTCAGTATCTTCTCTCTTTCAGTAGATCACTTTTAAAATTAGGAAGTTTTATTCCAATTTAATTGCAATCATTTCCCCCTTCGGCAAATTAAAGAAAGATACAAACCCAAAGCTTTTAAGTAGTTTCATAATTTCAATTCGCTATTTTACTAAGAAGAAGTGCCAAAAGACTTGATTTTGTCACAAACTAGTTTTTGGATAGTGAATTTGCTCCAGAATCTACCTAACACTAAAGAAGCAGGCGAAAGTTACTCCCTGCTCCAGCTGATCTTCAATTTAAATGCACTGAATTTTACATGAGGTACAAAGTATTGTCAACAGCCAAGTTTCAGTTTTCATTTTACAGCATGTATTTTTCTTTTGTAAAGTATTAACTCTGGATTACCCTTTTCTGTTCCACATTCTGTGGCATGTTACATCACAGCATTTACTCACACACTTTTACATTTTAAAAAGTTATAATTTCTTAGCTATCAAAAAAAGTGGTGAAAAAAAGTGTTACCCTTTCGTAACAGTTCAGGACAAGCTTGCACTGCACATTCTACCTTTGCATTTTCAAAGTAAGTTTCAGCGTTATTTATTTGCTGTTTCTGTGGAACATCAGCACCCTGAGAAAAATAAAAGTTACGTATTAATGAATGGGAAAGTTACAACAGGGATAACTTTGTACACCAGACCATGTTTTTGTGACTAAATGTCCTCCGATACACTCAAGCGGTTTCACAGAAAGATCCTTTGCAGGGACATTTAAAATTCATTTTTTCAAATATTAAAAGCGGAATAGATATAGGTATAACCTACAGAGAAATTTTAAGCTTTATGTATTATTGTAACTGTGTATCTCAAAGCCTTAACCAATACAGGAATTTTTGAAAAATATCGTACTGAAACAATGGCTTCAAGTATTCAATACAACAGCAACTGATAGATTTCAGACATACACACATTAAAATGAAGTTTTATTCTGGCTCAGGTAAAGTTACACAACAGTTCTAGAGCTCTGAACTATCAGTATTTTTAGCTTTAGCTGTTGCAGCTTGAAAAGCAGAACGGTTTTCCAATAATAGCATTTTCATTCTTCACAGTTTTATAGTTCTAGTTCAAAAAAACCCCAACACCCCACCCCCACTTCTTGTGGGTATATTACAAACAGAGCACCTGTACCTTAGATATTTAAGCTTAAAATGCCCTTAAGAAGGTACTAACAACAGTTACCTCCTTTGGGATACCAAATAATACGTAATAGGCACAGAATGCCTTAATACAGTTTTTCTAGCTCTAACTATGCTGTAATTTACAAGGAATTTTAGTAAGTTTCTCTAAGCCTGAAATTACACCTCAGTAGTACATTAAGTCCTGCCTAACACCTGTTTGTATCCGAAAGTTCTCCCTAGAGAAAACTGTTACACTGAAAACACAGTGTGCCTAGCATTTTTGTTCTAGAGATTAACTTTCAAGAATAGAGGAAAAAAAAAAGGCAAAAAAATAAAAAGGAATAGACAAAGAACAGACATTAACTGCAGTTTCAATACATATGTTTCCACCTATATCCACATTATGATTGCCAAGTCACTGGGACAGACCAGTTGGTACTGTAAGCCTGCACAAACCACGCAGTTATGCTAGTAAACTTCTTTTCTTCCTAACTAAAGGATGCTTCTCTTACCAGAACAGTAGTTCATGGTGATTTCTTGCTTACTACTCCCATTCTAGCTGGCTAACCACCACTTACATAGTACATATGCTTAGCAGGCACGCCATCATCAAGAGACTATGGACATTTTCCAAAGATCAGTATCACTTTCTGATATTGATAGGCTGGTAGGCCCATTTACTCTGCTCAGATGAAACTAATACATCAATCCCAGGTACACAGAGGTCAAAGAAGTTTGACATTTCTCTGACTGGTTCAAGGATTGATGTCTGAGCTTCGGCAGCACTGAGCTTTTCTCCTGCTTGCTGCAGCAACCTATGGGAAGTTCCTGTATTCAGCTGATCATTCAAATTTGGGTCCTCTCCTAGGATGAGTAATTCAGCATTTTTGTTAGCTAAATGCTGTTTATGGATTCCTAAACACCACTGGTATGAAGCGGAGATAACTCTTCTTGACTTTCCGAATACCGGTTGCAAAACCTGCCTCTGCTCTTTCCAGTTTCTCCCTTCCATTCCGGACAGCAACAGCTGCACCAGGCATTTTATTATACAAGTAACCTAGCTGCACCGGGCATTTTATTACACAAGTAACCTTGCTAGAAAGCAGACATGCATTCAGTGCACCTAGTTTGCATTAAATGAACCAGACTAGAGTTTTCTGCTGGGCTTTTAACGGCAAGTATGATTCACACAAGCTGAGAACAGAATGCAGGGAGCTCATCAGAAGCTTTATGTTTTCTGAACACTTTGGAATACAATGCTACATTTACAAAAAAACACTATACAGCGTTTCTACAATGGAGATTTGCTAGTTGACTTTCAAAGTCTGAGCATATCACAAACTCAGAGAGCGTGAAAAGTTGAGTCAGCAGCTAGTAGCAATAAACATCTGGTGAAACACTGTGATCACGCTAGCAATTATCAAGCTGCTTGTTGTTAATAACGCATCTGACTCGCTGCAAGATCTGCTGTCATCAAAATGCAATCTCATTGTGAGACTTGCGGTATGTCAATCTGCTTTTCCTGTGTGAATTCAATGGTTGTCAGAACTAAGGAGGTAGATCTAAACACCGTCCAAACTACGTAAGTTCAGATCCACTAAATGAAATCCTGAAGAAACTACCAATTCCATTTGATAAAAGTTGGTGAGACTTGGTAAACAGCAAGTTTTGAAACTGAAGTTTGCTTTTCCCATATCCATATAATTAAGTCACTACTAAATTGATATTTCACCAAGCACTGCTTAGTCAAAAAAACCCCAAACAAACCACACCCTGAAATATTTCCTTCTCCTAAAAGAAAAAACGTCAGCTCAATTCTATGTGATCTCTTGCTCACCCCAGTTGAACTTCATCTTTCAAAACCATCTAGAAAAATCAACGCTGTCTTTTTTCAGGAGGAAGAGAGATTAGTTATGTTTCTCTTAGACAAGAAATATCAGTCTCACATAGGAGAAGCCTGTTCTTACCTGAAACTCATTTATGTATTGTGCCATTACAAATTCATGCCTTTCACTCGCTGAAGGCTCTGCTAATATATCAGGCAGACTTTTTGAAATCTGGCTTTTCTTCTGAGAAGCAGTGCCATTTAGGTGACAGTCAAAACCAATATTACCAGGCAACTGGAATCTCTGGTCTTGAGGACCAAATGGACCCATTACTTCATCTGGCCATACAGTTCTTGGACCTGCAAAAGTCAAGGCCTTGCTTTAGTCATCACATTTAAAAAGAAAGAAAAAAAAAAATAACCCCTCTCCCATACAAATATCTGTATTTGATCACAATCACATATAACCAAAGTAACCACAATGCACAAGCAGAAGTAAGGGCCCTGACATAAAAAGCACACTTCAGAATTCCCAAATTTATATGGGGTGCAAAATTCTGACAGCAAATGAATTCAAAGAAAATGAATTTGCTTTTTCTTACATAAATCAGGAGGTGTAGCTGCAACATGAGGCTCATCTGAGCCAGAGGAACCTGCTGTAGAAAAAGCCTTGGGATTTACAACTCTTTTGACTAAGGAATAAAACCCTGGTAGGTAGGTGACCAATCTTGCTCTGTTACAGAGCACCTGAGAAGACAAAAACAAAATAAGTATTACATTCTGCTAGCAAAAATACTAGTTTAAGTACAGCTTTGTGGATCACAAGAAAAATCCTCACTTGTTAATTAAATTACAATTTTAATTATGATCAACTGTATTTCTGTAAAATCAAGTTTTAAAAGTATTTTATTATTTACTTTTCTCTTTTACTGGTAATAGTATTCTAAGTAAAGGAAAAGCCTTGAATACACTTATAGAAAGGCCTTCTCATCTGAGGGGAAAAAAACCCTGAAAAGTTTAAATAGCACCACTGAAACCCAAAAACCTAAACTAAGTTATGGATGAGGATTGCTCCCATGATTACTTCCAGGCACGTCACTGTTTCCATGATTGCCGCAATTCAATCACTGGACAGGTTATCAGAAATACCTAGAAATATTGTTAATTAAGTAAACGCTGATATCCAAGACGTTTGCCTCGAAGGGTGGCACAAACGTTAGCCAGCCTACATTCCTACTTCTTAAAAGACTGGAGGGAGACACAAGACAGTATCATTCCAGATTTATCTTGTAGCTTTCCTGCAGAAGCAGTGTACACGTGTGCTTACACACATTTCTTCACCAGCAAAGGACACAAACCAACAACTCTGAACTAGACAGGGAGACATGCGTATCAAAACAGGTAGGTATGGTGATTTCAGCTTCTTTCTTTTGCCCTCAAAATCCATAAACTTTTAACATGTGCAAAACAATTTCGTGCAGCCAATGTTATTTAGATTTGTAAACTCAGTACATTCACATGTTTATAAACAAGCGGTACTGCAAACAGATCAGTATGGTGAACAAAATGCCAATAAGGCATAAAACTTTCATGAATTCTGTGGTTTTGTAATGCACCAGAAAGTCTGCTTCACACCACAGAGCTGTACTGTCAACATAACTTCCAATTGCTGAAGATGATTCTATCAGAAACTGATTCAACTACACAGTAAACAGAAAATGATGCAATCCTATCTCCCTCAGCATGCAAATAGTCTCAGCAACAGGGCTCCAAAGAGCAAGTAGCTCCTTACCATGAAGATTAACTCCAAGGTCAAATGATATTATCTTAAATAGTAACATGAGCAAGTGTTACTGGGGGTTTTTGTTGGGTTTTGTATTTTTTCTTAAACAAGAAATATCCAGGTGATGTGATTGAACTGAAAGGTCTGATCTATTTTTTTATACTTTAGAAGTAGATTGACATGTTTCATGATGCATTTACACAGGCATAACTGAAAAATAACCAATCATACACTCAAAACAGAGAGTGAGAAGTATAATTTTTAAAAAATTAAAGATTACTTAACTCTTAACACAAACCCACTAATACTCTTGCCTACAGCTGCACGAAATCATGCATTACTGGGAAATATAAATCCCACCTGCCACAGCATGTGTGCTTTCATAAAACTTTATTTTCCAGGTGAGAGAAAAAAAGTCTTTTGAGAAACTGATATTAAGGGATTTTCCTCAAGTGCTGCACACTTGATGCTATAGAAGTTTATGCACATGTTTACCACTAAATATGTATGCAACAAGGTTACTTCAAAAAAAGGTGAGATAATGGTACTACTCGTATATTTAAGATAGAAACTCTATTCAAAGTATCAGGCCCTAAGACAGTAAGCATCAGTTTCTTACATACCCCCTCTGCGCAAACACAGAACATCTAATAACTTCTAGCAACACCATGAAGACTGAAATGCCTCAAGGCACATTTGATTTTCTGATTTAAATCGAGTATTTATGGTTAAGGCCTTAAGCTGTCTAGTTCTAAAACACAACTACATTTAAAAAGTTTCCGTAACAAAAGTCTGCTGGTTCCAATTGAATGTTTTTTTCCTCTATTATGTAAAACCACTATTAATTTTTGCATAATGATATTATAGATAAAACAGATGCAAATGATTACAGCTGACATTACTACAATAAAAGAGCATTTTTTCTTATGATCAGGATCACTTAACATGGAGATGTTAGCATTAATTACAGATATGTTGACTGAGCTCACTTACACAAATATTTACATACCTAGCATTACACAAGTGAAAGAATACTGCTGAAATCAATAAATTATTCATGTCTCCACAGCAAGACTAAATCAATAAAGCATGTTGTGTTCTCCAGTCTGAAAGTACCCTGGTGAACCTGAGTATTTCATCTTAACTCATAACATTAAAAAAAACCAAAACTAAATCAGATCCTACTTAATTCTCAATTTGATTATTCCCATGACACCCACAGAAATTGGCTACCAAGACTTAGACAGATGATGATACTATGCCTTTTAATAAAAGTGTACCTTGGTATAACTGAGATTCTTATCAATGACTCTCTCATAAGCACGATGATTTAAAGACAGCTTTAAAGGGGAACTAACACGCAAGAGTCCCGCCTAGCACTGAGAAGTGCTCTCCTTCGACGGCGCCGTTTTGCCTTCTCATCGGGGCGAGGCGCAGGGCCGGGCTTACCGCCACCCCCGTACCGCAAGCCGGCCGAGAAGGGAGCCGCTGCGGCGCTAAGGCCCGGGAGGCCGGGATCCGCGCTACTCACATTGGCCATTGCAGACGGTGGGCTCCTTCTCGCCGACAGGCCCGGCTGCCCCTGGAAGAGAACCGAAAGCACTGGCCTCGGAAGCACCGCCCGGGCAGGCTGCGGACCGGAAACCTCCCGGCCTCTGGGCGGCCTCGCCTCCTGCCCGCCCCTCACCCGCCCGGCGGGACTGGATCGGTGGGGCCTATCGCCCCTCACGGCCGCCCCCCGTTTCCCCGACAACGGTCCCACAAGGCACCGCGGCGCGAACCGCTCATTACGGGCCCGGCCGCCTGCGGCCGAAGCTGCCAGCGCCAGGCGATGGGAGGGGAGAGGGGGAGAGGGCAGCACGGCACAGTGAGGCCCCCACAGAGGAAACACCGAGGACAGCGGAACCACCACCCCGCCCGCACCTCTCACCTCTTCCTGCAAAATGGCGCCGGCCCCCGGCGCACCCGCGCGACGGGCGTCCGTCCCGCCCCGCCCATGCCCAAGCCGAGCGAGCCGATCCACCGACGCCTCGATTAGCGCGTCGAGGGAGCAGACAGATAGACAAGCGGGGCAAGTCGTTCGGCGGTCGATTGCTTAGGGCCGAGGCCGGGGCCGTGGGAAGGCCCGGAGCGGAGCGGCGGCGGCGGCTCGTCCCTACGGGAGCGGCCGGGGCCGTGGGGCGGCGGGGGCGGCTCCTCAGGGGCCTTTCTCCCTCTCTTGGTGCGGGGACGGGCGCCCGTGGCCGCCTCTGCGGGGCTCCTCAGGGTCGCGGTGTCACACCGGCCCCGGCTGGCCTGCCAGCGGCTGTGCAGTACCCGTTGGGTGCAGCAGGAGTCAGTCACGTAATGTAAACCGGGCTGCCGTCACACACACGCCTCACACCACCCCCCCGCCCGCGGCTGGGGCTTTCTGGGGCCGGGGAGTACAATGAAGCCGAACGTGAATAAAAGAGGGGTGTTGTTACTGACGGAAATACAGGGGGAGCTGCTCGGCCACCGCAAGGCCCGGGGGTTTCCTGGAAGGTCGGTGGGGCCGGGGAGCACAAATGCCACTTCTGCTACCAGAACTGTCCTCAAATAACTGGTGTACAAAATAAGAATAAAACCCTTCTTCAGTGAATCAAAGGCTTTTTTTTTTTAATCCTGTTCCCCCACTTCCTTGTGGATAGGCTTTGCTTTTCCACCTTTTCTCCGTGGGCCCACTTACTGTGATCTGAGGTGACGTTTGCTTACGAAGCCAGCTTTTATTTAAAATAAGCTTTTCCATTATGAGCTAGGTTGAGGTAATTCTGTGGGCAGGGCTCTTAAATTTCTGTACTTGCTGCTACGTAAAGTCAATTAACTGCAGAAGCTATTAATGCCAACGCATAGGTACGCATCCAGAGCTTTCTCCTTCGTGTGGCGAGGCAGCGGCTTGGCGGTGGGAGCTGGCCAGAAGCCCTGTGCAGAGGGACTCTCCACGGCAAAGAGAAGAGGTCATGGTTTTGCTCCGCACTACTCCTCGTCTGTGGTTGAAGGTGCTCCGAGCTGTGTTTGTGGGCAAGTCCTTGTTGCTCCAAGCAAAACGGGTAATACCAGGATAGCTTTTGTTTGGTGTTGAACCCTACTGACCGCGGGGGTTCGGCTGAATAGATAGATCGTTGCCCACAGAATATATGTTGGATATGTACGCAGTGAGGCTCAGCTAGAGTATGATTGCAAAGCCACGTCCTTGCGCGTGTGTAGAGCTCCTGCACGTGCTCCCTCCTTGTTCGCAGAATTGTACTGGTTTTCCAGTACATAACCTGGGTTCAAATTGCCGTCCTCTTTCTTTTTAATGTCACCTGGAACATGACATGTTTGTCCAACTCTTACCTCTTTCTATTTCATCTTTGTATTTGCTTTTTTTCCTCATCCACTTCAAACACTGCAGCCATCATGCCATATCTACCAAACCCGTGACTTCTCACATGTTATGTCTTTTCAGCTTTCCTAACAAAGCTATCAATTTTCTAATTCTGAGTCCAGAATAGTCTTCCACAGGCATCGTGCTGAACAGCCCCATCATCTTTGTCTTCAAGTCACTCTTTTTTGTTTGCCTAGCACAAGCGATTGCCCTCTATATCTTGCCTTCTCATAAATCTTGGCAGTGATGGAAAGGGGAAGGGAGAAAGCTTTGTAGCTAGCTTAAAACTCAGTATTGCTTTCAGGTAGCTTTTTTGTCATTTTTTCAATATTGTGATTTAATTTAGATCATGAGTTCTTTGAGGCGAAAACCTCCCTACTTGCATATGTGGAAAGCGCTGTGCATACTAATGCAACTATTTAAATGCTGAATTAAAAAATACCAGGGGAGAGGTGCCCAAACCTAAATCTTCTTTAAAGCTGATATAAAAGAGCTGTATTGCTGTTTGCTTCTGCAGCAGAGGGGAAACGCACATGAGCCACATTGGAATATTAGGATTAAGACGACTCTTTCTTATTTTTTGCCATTTCTTTGCTGTCTGTTCAAAGCAGCTGGTTAAGGAAAGGGAACTTTAATCTCTTGCTTTCAAAATAAAAGGTTGGGCATTCAGATCCCTCGGTGAATGTGCACACGGCCTTTAATTTACTTTAGTTATAAACCAGATATTTCTGGATAATTTTTTTTGCTTGCTGCTGAGTTATTAGCATAAACCAGTTCTAAAGGTTTCAATACATAACTGCATAGCTAAAAATCAGAGCAAGAAATTGTTTGTTGTTCATAGTAATAATATTCTGCCCTGCAGTGTTCTTATTGCATTTAATAGAATTTCTGCTTTATTTTATTAGGATCAGGATAAAGTTCTTAAATCCAATTCTAAACAATCTGATATATTAGATAACTATAATGTTGCAATTTTGATTTTCAGATTTTTTCATGAGAACATTTGCTCACTATTGCATGCTACCCAACTATTTTATTAACTCAGTGTTAGCACACTTGATTCTCATTTACTTTTAAATTAAATATTCATGTTGAATCTCTGAACTTCAGCAAAAAGCTGGAGAAATTCAACTTTAACTCTTTACAGAATGTAATTTATTTCCTCTAATAGCAAAGCACTCTGGATTACATTCGGTCTGTATTGACTTGTCCTTAGGCAATCCCAATTTATCTTCTCTCCAGGGTTCGCACTTCAACATACTCAAATCAATCAATGAGTTATCATCCCCTGAAGTTTGTGGCCTGAATTCATAAGGATTAATTTCAATAAAGTTTCTACCTCTATTCAAAGGAGACTGCAAAATCAAACGATCCAATTACAGATTTATCAAATATTAATCATGAAAATCTTCCAGATCTTTCTGATGCCAACATTCTTCTTCCCTGGTGTCAGGAAAGTAATTAGCAGCTGGCTTTGATTAAATTCTTCCCTCAGAGATTACTTTTCTCAGTTTAGGGGAGAGGAAGCAATGCACACAAGGTGATACCTAATTCCTCGTTTTAAAGTCTTCCTGAAAAACACATAAGTTCAGTTAACTGGACACTTCTTTCCACAAAGATGGAAGAAACTCAGTCTCTCTCCAGGAACCTGCAGCAATTTTAACAACCGGCTTTTCCTGTTGTTTTACTAAGATGCTCTTTTTCCTTATCACTCTTTTTTTTTGGTGACAGTGGCTTCCTTTTGGCAGTTTGAATGGGGTGCAGCACCAGGAAGAGTCTCAGCAGCTCCAGCAACTTCAGAGCAAGAGGGGTGCAAAAGGGAACCTTCCCGGTCACCACCACCCTCTGCCTGAAAACCAAACTCCAAGCCCTAGATGCTGTTCTCCTTCACCATCCCCAGACTTGCTGGATGCCTTGGTCTGCAAGCAGAGGAGTCAGAGGTGCCTCTGAGAAGCTGTTTTGATGCCTAAGACAAGCAAAGGGTGAATTTTCACCCCTTCCCCACTCTGCTCTTCCAGGGCCCAGAGAAACTATGGAAGCTCCACCCTTGGAGATCTTCAGAACTCAATGGGATGAGTCCTGGGGTTGGACTGGAGACCTCCAGAGATCCAGCATGGAAAAGTGGCTTTTTCTGTGATCAAGTGCTTCCGTGTTCCTGAAAATCAGAGGGCTCTTCTCACACAAACATCAAATGCTCCCAGACAGTTCAGCACCTGCACTGGTACAGATGGACATGGTGTCTTCAGTATCTGCTCAGCTCTCTGGCACCGCTGTTGTAACCCGTTCACCTGGGTTATGAGTGATGGACCCGGATTCCTGTCCTGTTCAGTACAGAGGAAGCTTGTCTGTCTTTCTGCAGAGAACTGTGTGCTGTTCCTGAAGCACGTACGCAGCTTTATAAAGCCTGGCTTCAAGGGGGTTCTCCTGTCCTCTTGGCTTTTTGCATGAAAATGACCTTAATCAAAACCTCTTTGTCTTCATCTTTATTCAGTAGCTGAAAGGTAACAGTTTGTTTAAGCCTGTCCAAAGAGAGGCTTTTGGAATTTTTCCGTAAGCGTTAGAGTTGCAGCTTTTGCCTGTTTTTCCAAAGCCAGGGTGTCATCCTTAATGATGCGGTGGTTTTTCCTTTGTGGGTGCTTATCTGAATACTGCAGAAGCTTGTTAAGGGGTCATGAAAATAATGAGATATTCTTTATGCTTATTGCACTTATATAAGAAACTTCAAAATGCGTTTTAAAGTATCTCCGTTTCTGTGCAATGATGGATAGTGCTGGCGCTTGCAATTTACCTAATGGCATCCATTAAACTTCATTAGGACTTTGTTAAACCAAAGTTAAGATCGTTGACATTGATTTTTGATCTCTAAAACCTGCTTGCAGCAAATCAGTAACTGAGCATACCAAAAGCCAGCCGGCTCTTGTAGCGTGCCAGTCACATTCCCTGTGGTTCGGAAGTGCTTCACAAGGAGCAATGGGAGGGAGGGGGGTCTCAGCCTGTGGTCCCTGTGACATTTAGGAGCGCCGTGGGTCCGATCTGCAGAGCTTGGCCCTGGGCTCGTGCTCTTTGCGTTGACAGTCTTCAGCCATCACATCTCCTGCCTGTGTCGCTGCCCCAGCCGGGGAACTTCTCGTCTCTAAGCTCTAACTCAGCCTCTTTGCTTATTCATTTCATTCCCCATATTTATTTTTTTCTTGCATATACAACTGCGGCTCCCCCTTCACTTGACCTGCTAAACCTTGTGTTTGAAATGAGGAATGTCTGTTCCTAAGTGCCAGTGAAACGGTGATGAAGTAGAAGGGAAGAAAGGTTTTAACATACTCTCGTTCTACAAAAGTAAACATCCTCTGGCTATAGGAAGAGTAAACTTCCCCTGGAAATGTATGTGTTTATACGAACAATCTCTTTCTTCTGGCATTTCCAGATACAAGCCTGGGAGATTTGTTCACTACCACTGGGAAAAGAGGCTTTTTAGTAAGTGCACAAATGCACAAGATAAGTCTTAGCATGGTTTGTTTTCTTTTTGGAAAGACATCCCCCCCCAGATCTCTTTCTGTGGACCTGAAAGGGATTTCCTCCTTTATCTCAGGGCGTTGCTCTGTGTCCCACTCAGCTCCCCTGCCCGTTTGAACGTACATCCGAATGAACAGACGGAGGAAGCGAGCATTTCCCCGATAACTGTCTGGGCCTAACTCTGCCGGAGCTTAGGGAGCTTTACTGGAAATCCTTTACCAGCGTAACTTCCCCTGTATCTGTAAACTACCAGTTTACATTTTTACCAGAGAGAGAAATTTTATCAACCATACTAAACTGGGATGTGCCGTTTCCAGATGTGGCGACCTCCTTCGAAGAGGAGCCCTGATGTGTCAATACCCACGTGGATCTGAGACTGTGAGGCGGACATTAATTCATCTCAATTCTTATTGTAGCTTTTAATGTTCGGTGGAAGAGGGGGAGCTTGAGCTTTAAAAGCTTTATAATTTCCTTGGTAGGGATTAAAAAGGCATATTTTTGTTGGGGTGGCAGCATGAGCTGCTCCTGCCTTCAGCCCTGCCCACTCACGAGGAGGGAGAGGGGGGATTCCTGTCTCCTTTCTCTCCAGGCATCGCTTCTACCATTGCCTCTGGGATGGTGCCACATCCAACGTGGCCAGGCTGCCTGGGAAGTGGAACTCAGCGCAGGTTGGGTGTTTCGGGCAGTATTTACATTTGCAACTGGGAGGTGTTGCTCCCGCTCTGAATCTCCCTCTTTTTGAGGGCAAATAGGGAATTTAGGTATTAAATGTTCGGTGCTGAGACTGTTAGCAAGGTTGGAGGTCAGAAGTAGCCTGCAGAAGCCTTTGTGTGACCTGAATTGGTTCTATACTGAACTTGAGCTTGAAAGGGGACTGTTTTGTATCAGGACTACACCAGAGCGCTTCTGTTCTGCTTGACTGAGGTCCGCCTGTCCCAGGTCTTGGATGGAGAGATCTGCAAGGAGGAGAATGAGGAGGAGGAGATGGAGCTCTCCCCCTCGATCTCCTGGTGGGAAAGACAGCGGGCTCCGCAGGCTGGAAGCTCTCCGAGTCCCGGCTCTTGGCCATGGTGGTCCTCAGCCATGCATCTGCTCTGAAACGTGGTCTTCCAGGCTCTTGGCTCCAGTTCTGCGTGCCAGATGTGCTAGGTGGCAGGTAAGGAGACAGGTTCCCATCAGAACAGTATCAAAATCAGTGGTTTTATAGGGCGTTTCTATTTTGGTAAATCTTTATCTTTCCATCTGGAAAGGGTTCTCTTAGAAAATCTGAGAAATCAAAATTCAAGCTTAAACATAGTGCCATGCCTAATGGGCTACTTACTCCACTAAACTCCTCATTTATTGTTTTTTAAATATATGGGGTCATACTTTTTAACCCTCATGGTTATGAAGTATGTCTCGCAAAAAGGTTTATGGCATCGTGTGTTGCCTGTGAGTTATGAGACTCTGTTCCTGTCTGGCAGTGAATGAAAGAGCCCAGCATCTGGCAGTATGTAAAACCAGATATCGCAAAACTTCCCACTTTGAGGAGATGGGATGGATGATGAATGTTGTGATAAAGTATCTCTTTTGACATGTGAGTCAGGACAGTTGGAGGCCCATTCTACAAAAAATTTACAGAGCTTAACCAAACCTCCCGGCTGGAAGCTTGAGGGACTCGGTCAATGTGAAGCATGCCGCTGCCATGCGATGGCAGGAACGCTTAAAATCCTGCCCTCTCGTCCTGTGCGTTAGGAGCAAATCCACGGCTCGGTTCTGGGGAGAGGGAGGTAAGTAAAGCCCAGAATTTCAGGGATCAATCCAGAAAACATTCTTGCAAAGTCTCATCGGGATTTTTGTTGTGCACATTCAGAACCCATTAAAGTCAATAGAAGACCTTCCGATGACTTAGTGAAAATTAGAATAGGAAAGAGACATTGAGATATGTCACGCGTTAGTAATTCCCCAAGTATTTCTTCTCGTGAGTCATTGAGACAGAAGCCACGTGTGAAGTCCCTCTGCCCAGGCTCCCCAGCACTGCTCTGGTACTTAGAGGGTAAAATTGTTATTATAGAGCAGCCTTGGGTAGAGACGACGAGATGAACTAATAATCATTCGAGTTATTGCATTTTGCCTTGTAATATATCTGGAGCTAAACCTATTAACTTGGAGAGCATCTTTATTGTTGAGAGCAAAATGCTCCCGCTGACAAATCTGGTTAGGTGCTATTACACGCCTCTGTCACCGCACTCTTGTTCCTACTTCGCTATTTTGCTAATGCATTTTTGGCCCAATTCCATGGCACAACACCTATTTATGTTTCAGAAAGAATAAGAAACAGTCTAATTTCCAGAACACGTTCCTGGTAGGTTTAATATTCTCTTTTACCAGTTTAGGAATAACAAACAACCTACTAACTTGTCACTGACAGATTCCTTTTCTGGTGTTGAAATGACTAAAACAAATGACTGAAAAGTACATTTTGCGTGTGTCGACCTCCTCCTTTCTAAAGGTAACCTAAAATAAAGGCTCTTCACTTTCTTACATGAACTTCAGAAGAAAACATCAGACATCCTCTTCAAAAGTTCTGATATGAACAGATGAGACACGTAAGATGATCAAAGGGAGACTTGAGTTAGCTGAAATGCCCTGCTCATATGATGAAACCATAAAATGCTATGGGTTCACATGCTGTATTTCAGATTTAAGACTGCAAAGAGCAGCCGAAAGCTTGCTTAGTACAGATCGTTCTGCGTTTTATTTGTCAGTATCTTTAAAACTACTGAAAAAAAATACAGAAAGTCACTGGTGTAAATGATCAGTTGATCCTGTTTTCCTCTTGGATAGATACTGGTCAGAAGAAATGGGTGTAGTGGGGACAGATGGCAGTGCTACCTTGGAAGTTAATAATCATTCCTGGTGCGTATTAATCATTCCCTGCTGAATCTTTAGTTGCATCTTCAACTACTTCCCTGTTGGGCTCAGGCACTGTCGATGCACAACTTGGACAGCCACAGCTTTGGCTGAAGTATCATTTAGCTGGAGTTGAATTAATATTTGTTCCAAACCTGTAGATGGACTACGCGAGACCCAGAGACACAGCAACGTGCATACAATCTTCTTGAACGTATAGTTTTATTTAAGCTCCGCACAGCAGACCCAACATTTTATGCTGTCTTCCCAACGCTATCTTTAGCTTCCTTTTGACAGCGAGTATAAATCAGTGGCTGGGGTGTCTAACAAAAAACATCATCAAGCATATCTCTGTGTACTTGAATATTCAAACTCGCATCTTTATTCATCTCCCCACGACGGTTCCAAAGTTGCTCATCACCAACTATGGCGATAAACTATATGAGCTATGAGCTCGTTAAAGGCTTCTCCGTAGACGGACAAAGAACTCCCATGAGGTCATGGTAAGATCATCATTTCATCATGCTGAAACGCATCTGCAGCGGCCCCTGGGAGCAAACCCAGCTCAGCTGCTGGCAGCCTGTTCTGATCAACCTATATAGCAATGTATAGCTCGAGAGAAAGGAGACCTGTGCTCCCACTTGCCAGCCTTTGCCCATCCTTTCTGCCTTACATAAAGTAAGTTTTAGGGTGAGTCAGTTTGAGGGAAGAATGCTTTGGGGCCAAATATTTAGTTGGGTCAATCAGTTTGGTGTGGAAAACCAGCAGAAGGGCTGAATCTCTCCGAGAGCTTTATCCCTTTCCGTTGCATTCACTTTTTCACCGGGAAGAAGCTGTTTTGGCAAGCTGCTCTGCCCCCGCGTACACCAGTGGCTGCTCCTATTCCACACGTCCGTGCGGTTCCTTTGAGAGCTTTTGGGGAGCAAAGGGACGTATGGAGAAAATGAGATTTCTTGTAAGTGTGGGCACGAGGGGATGAGATTATGGAACTGATAAAGCGGATGCATTTTGAAAGGTCACCGAGGCAGGGTGGCTGTAGTGCGTGCACATCTCTTTTGTAGTGCGTTATTGCCTGGCAGTCTCGCTTCGAGCTCGTCTGTCCCTCCGGTCTTCCCGATGATGTAGGGAAAGTGTCTGTAGCTGGTGTGGGGCAGAACGGGTCACCCCATCAGCCAGAGGGCAGAGGAAATGAAAGCACGGCTCCCTGGAGCGCCTCGTGAATATTTATTGTGGCAGTGCTAAGCATTTCTATCGAGCTGCCTAGCCTTCAGGGATCTGGAGCTGATTTTGCTGCTGCTGTTTACTTTGGAAAATGCATGCCAGGAACTGTCCCAAAACACAGATGAAACGTTTCGGTGCGCAGCAGTGACAGGCGGCCGCGGCAGGCAGCTCAGCAAAGACCCCGCGTCCATCGTTAACATTCGTGACAGTCGTTGCCCCTAATGAGCCTGGCCAACAGCTATCTGTGGGTCATAGATAGACTGATCACCCCAAAAAAGACCCCAGGGTGCAGGTAGAGGGAGCAGAACCGATTCGTACCAGCTGAGGACCTGCCTGGCAAACTGCGAGCTCTTGGGGAGAGCACCCAGCTCTGCAACCTGCCGGCCGCGCCGCTCTCCCTCCCGTCCAGCTGACCCAGGTAAGCCCACGAGCTCTTCCGCTTGGCCGTGCGCGGATCTCGGGTGCTTTAAATACTTGCCAGTGCTTACACGGAGCACGTCAGCCCTCAGCAGTAATAAAAGTCAGCGATGTGTGTTTGTGCGCCGAGTGCAGATAGCCCGGGTGGAAGGAAAGTGGGTTAGACTCAGGCGATTGCCTTTGTCCACATCGGCGACCTTTTGCCATGCGAATTGCGTGGCCTGCGGGTGGAGGAGGGAGGATTAAAGGTTAAGAAACCTCCCCTGAAAGAGTTAGGGTGCCTAAATGCTTAAAATGCTTCCTTTCCCCAGTAATTCCAGTATATATTAAAGCTAAAACCCTTCTGAGAGGTAATAAAACAGAACAGCGGAGAAGATCATTGGGAAGATTAGGAAGAAGAGACTTAAGAGCTTACTCTTGATGCTTTCAGTTTTATGCTTTGTTCCTGTTTTACTCTGTCAATCTCTCCTAGTGTTTCTCACTGTGAGTTTTATTGTGTTTTTATGGAGCAGAGGCAGCGTTGCAAACTACCAGGGAAAAGCTCGTTGTCGTTTAGTGGAGGGGGGAAGAACATTCCTTTGCACATTTTTCGGTGTTCCTGTTATACATCAAATTTAGAAAGTAACAAGAAGTAGCATGCAGTTTTCATTAATGCTTCGGGGATTTCTTGGCACATATGTTTTCATTTCCAAGCCTTCACGTGAGAGGCAAAGGAGGAGATGAAATTCCTCCTTCCTAGCCACCGACGGAGCACATGTCTTGTCACAACCCCGGGGATCCCTGGACCTTGGTGGCAGGTGGCACGCTGGGAACCGGCTTGTTCTGTTTGCTCTACCTCTAAAACAGCAGCAAGGGGAAATACGAGGATGGTTTATTAGGACAAAGGGCCGAAGCGTGATTGCTTCCCTTATGCGAGTGTTCCTCTTGACACAGTCTGGCTCGTGGCCCATATTAATTTGCTCAAAAAAAAAAAAAAAAAAAGAAAAAAAAAAAGAAAGAAAGAAAAAAAAAGATGATCTTCACATTCTTGGAGGAGTTGTGTATTCCATCTGGATACTGCAAACCTGCTAACCCTGTCCAAATAATTCCCATGCTCACATTGCTCAATGAGTGATTTTTATGCTTCTTGTCAGTTAAATATATACGTGAGCTCCTAAGGCAAGGGCTGAGCGTGAGGGTGTCTTGTGCCCGTCACTGCTTCCTTGCAGCAGGACCGCCCTTGGGAGATGGTCACATGCAGCGTTTGCTCCCTGATGAAATTGCGGCAGCGTGTAACTCTGGTTGGGATAGCTCTCAAGTCCCTCTTGTCAGTAAGTCTGTAGAATTCCCGCGGAGGTGTGCTTTGTCAGCTCAGGTGTGAGCGGCTCTCAAAACTTCAGGACTGTGCTGGCAGGCGTGTGGACTGGGTGATGTTAAAAGTGTTCTCTCTCTCTTAATTTCGGTGTTTCTATGGAAACAGATACTGAACATGAATTTTTATTTCCTGCCTTTTTCTCATCATGGTTTCGCTGGTGGGAAAAAGTGTAACTTCAAATGAAAGCCAGAGCACCCAGGAGTAGGTGTTTCACGGCGAGCAGGACCGGATCCTCGCTGCTCACCCCCCACTTCGCTTTCAGATCGAGGGACGTGGAAACAGGGACTCAAAAAGCTTCGGTTCTTAGTTAGGAAATTATTTCTGAATTTTAAGCAAAATGACCATGGCTTTGGTCAGAGCGTTGCCACCAGTTGGAAGGAAAGGAGGCTGCAGGGGGAGGACTGTGGTTTCCCAGACCTCTCCTGACCAGCCCGACCTGGAGCACCTCTGGTTTGGGTTTCAGCTGGAATAAAAGCTTAGACAGGCTCTGAGCACTGTACCGTTACAGAAATAAAAGGATCACTCGGGTCAAAGAGAATTTTGATGAAAACAGCTTTGGGACACGGGGCTGGCCCGTGCTTGTTGGGGAGATGAAAGCCAACTGCTTCCTGCTGTCTGGAGACATCTGGGTTACATCTTTGTGACCATCCTCCTTGCAGAAGTACAGGGTAAGGAGGTATGTCTTGGGGTCAGATCTGGAAAGAGAAATGCCTCTACAAGATGCCAGTGAAGCATCTTCTTGGCAATAAGACTTTCAGGATTTTTTTTCCCTTTGGCGATGCACTTAATAGACTGGATGTTGCATGTCTGCTTAGCCGGAGAGGGACCTGGAGCTCCCATCCGCGTGGTGGAGGCTGCAGGGCTTGGCGTACCCAGTGGATTTGGTGCTTTTGAGGCATTTCTAATATTCCTGATGGCTGTTGCTCGGTGTCACAGCAGAGTCCCAGGTTCCACTGTGGTCCCAGTATCCTTCTCTTTACTGCAAGGTGTTCCCACTAATGGATGACACCCTCGTTTCATACCAGTCTTGCTGCAAAAGGGGGCAATTCCTTCAGGACCAGCTATCCCATCACCTTTGGAAATGCAGAACAGAATAAACCCCAATAATTTAGGCTGTTGCTAATCAAACTGTGGTGACCCCTCTGGCTACATATAGGGAGGAGGCAGGGCAAAGGAGAGGAGAACAGTGAGCGGGTGAAGGACAGGTTCTGCACTCAATCCCAAACCAGAGGCAGATCACACCGGAGAGGCCCTCACAGGTTGGCTTGTGAATAAATCACTTTGTAGAAGATTATTCATATCTGTGGCATTCCAAGGCAAAGAACAGATCTCAGGAGAAGCGTCATATAGGTCCCGATATCTGCGATGGGAGGGAAAGCTATCCATTGTCCTCCTAGCCACCCTATGAAGGGAAAGCAGAACTGTCCCATGATTTTGAGGCTTTTCCCAAATTTCCCTATCTGGAGGCATGTGCCTGTGTTGGGCTAGAGCCCCTGCTGGCATCTAAGCTGGCATAGCTTGCAGCTCCAGCCACCGCGTCATGGGTGCCTGCTTCTTCAGCAGCCTGCTGTCTCTGGTCCCATCCTCTCAAATGTGAGGGAGATGGGGAGACATCACTGGAAAAACCTATGCTGCATTATTCATACAGAAAAGAAAGAGTTAATTTTTTTTTTCCCTTAGGGCTTACTTTCCTGTAAGTTTTGGTATTTAAAATTAATGAAGAAAATGCGAAAAAAATGCGGATCAGATTACTCCTCCTCAGCTGTTTTGCTTTTTCTGGCAAATTGTTGCTTGTAGAGTTCTGGTATTTTCTTTCCTCTTTTTTTTTTTTTTTCTTAAGCATTGACATCTCTCATCCTGCTCTATGTAACTCTTTCTTGGGAATTCTATGACAAATGGATGGCTGTTACTCCTGGTTCTGCTCCTCGGGGCATCCTTTTGCAAACCACTCTCCCCCTCTGTCATCCCTCCTCCAACCTGTGGGCGTCTGACTCAGAGTTTTGGAGACTCATTATGGAGTTTTCTCATGTGACTTACCGTTAATTAACTTGTGACTCAACATGTTCACATTAGGAAAGAGGTAATTTACAGTTTTACTTTTGCTTTGCCTGTTTCTGCATGCCGCATGGATGTGCGATATAATGCCTTTGAAGCTGGTAACGTTTGTGGGTCAGATGAGGTTGTAGATGCCCCATCCCTGAGAACATTCAAGGTCAGGTTGGACGGGGCTCTGAGCAACCTGATCTAGTTGAAGATGTCCCTGCTCATCGCAGGGGGTTGGACTAGATGACCTTGAAAGGTCCCTTCCACCCCAAACCATCCGATGACTCTATTTGTAGTGGTAATGGCAGTACTGGTGTGCTAGAAACAGGCTCGGGCGGAAGAGATCTTCTGCAAGCCACGTGTTTCCTGCAGAAGTGCAGCTATACCGGAGGAAGCACCGCTGCGGACAGTGACCCGCAGCCCCTGGGCTGGCCACGCCGCGCTGTTCCCCCGGCACGAAATACCGGTGCTGAGCTGGCTGCTGCGTGCCGGCGCGGTTGGGCACCTTCCGTCAGCGTCCCGTGTCTCCCGTGTGCAGAGGGGCCGACCTCTCCGGCTGTTGGATTCGCAGATGCAGAGGCGTTAACAAGCGTGGAGGCTGCTGGCAGCAGTTCATAAACTCTGCTGAGGTTTTGGTAAGTGCCGGGTGTCTGGATGCCGTCTCCCTCAGAGCAGGCAACGGGGAGCGGTGCGGGGCCGTGCAAGGAGACGCTGCAAATGGCTTTCTACTCATGCCTGCAGGCGGACCTGCTCGTGTCTGTCAGCGGGGACCTCCCTCCTTGTGAACTTTAAATGCCCATAAAACCCCCGTGTTTCTCTTTCTTCCACTTTGCGATTTAGGACCGCTTGGAAAACTAAACCAGTTAGGAGAAGGAAAAATTGTTAAACTGAAGCAATTGAGTTGAGCATCAAACTGCAAGGCCCAGGGCCAGCATGCTGACAAGGAAAACATCTAAAGCCGCTCGCAAGCTATTCAAAACACTCCCGCACCCAAATAAGTACAATAAAAACTACAAACCTAATCTTTAACTTTAGCTCACAGCATTGGGGTTATTAAAGTTATTAAAACTCAGTCATCGGAAGGCTCAGGGACTCCGTTAAGGTATCTGCGGCTCATTGAGCCTCATAGAGGAATTTTGCCCGGGGGGATTTTCTGGTTAATGCATATGTTGACTGGCAAATTGCTTTCTGTCTGCAGAGCTGGCTGGGTGAGTAGCTGGGATGCTTCCATATGGAGGTGCTGCTGCTGCTGCTGCTGGAGGTGAAGAGGACAGAGTGGGGAAAAGTTGCAAGTAATTCAAAACCCGTGTGTGATTTAGCCTCCTGGTGCTCTAGCCCAGCTATAAATATTAAACACGGGTTTGGGGTGGGATTGCAGCTTGGCCCGTTGGCTGCTCTTCCCGGCACGCAGCAACCTCATCCATCTCGGAGCCGGAGGGGTGGGCTGCTGGGCGGGCAGCCGCGGCTCGGAGGAGCAGGACGTCTCTCTCCTGTCCTTACCCAGTTTTCCTCTGCTTCCATTAATCACACTAATAGCAGACTGGGGGGAAAAAAAGAATTCAAAAATCTCTATTTGTCTGTAGGAACACATCAGAATTGAAGGCATTTCTTTCTCTCCTTGCCGGTGGGGACACAAAGCCCCAGGCTGGGAGGGAAAGCGCTGGGTTTTGGGGTCTGGGGGATCCCCTGCTGCTGTGTGTCTGGCGGGGGTGCGACCTGCCAAGGGTGCTGCAGGGACACACTGCACTGGATTCATTCCTTCCGAGGGCTGTACAACATCTTTGCAAGGGGCACATTTGAGTTAGGAGTTGTGATGTAACACAGATCTGTATTTCCACTAAGTACCAACACTTCTGCAGAAGCGTTTCCCCCGTTCATTGAGGCACGCTTGCGTGAAATAGGCTTCAATTAATAGGAAAAAGCTTAGAAAGCCAGGACTTCTTTGCTTTTAGAAAGGCTGGGGAGGGACGAGGACCCTGGTGCAAGCCCTTGGGAAGGCTGACGCAGACCTAATGCCTGATTCATAGAATCACAGAATCCCAGACTGGTTTGGGTTGGAAGGGACCTCACAGCCCATCCAGTGCCACCCCCTGCCACGGGCAGGGACACCCTCCACCAGCCCAGGTTGCCCAAAGCCCCATCCAACCTGGCCTTGAACCCTGCCAGGGAGCCAGGGGCAGCCACAGCTTCTCTGGGCAACCTGTGCCAGGGCCTCAGCACCCTCACAGGGAAGGATTTCTGCCTCACATCCCATCTCCATCTCCCCTCCTGCAGCTTCAGGCCATTCCCCTTGGCCTGTCACTCCCTGCCCTTGTCACCAGCCCCTCTCCAGCTTTCCTGGAGCCCCTTTAGGGACTGGAAGGGGCTCTAAGGTCTCCCCGGAGCCTTCTCTTCTCCAGGCTGAACCACCCCAACTCTCTCAGCCTGTCTCCATGGCAGAGGTGCTCCAGCCCTTGGATCATCCCCATGGCCTCCTCTGGACTCGCTCCAACAGCTCCATGTCCTTCTTGTCCTGGGGACCCCCGAGCTGGACGCAGCACTGCAGGGGGGTCTCAGCAGAGCAGACGGGCAGAATCCCCTCCCTCGACCTGGTACATGGGATGCACCACAATCCTGGGTAAATTGGTCCCTTTATTAAATGCACATAAACTCAGAAATTAGTCCATTTAATTTAGGTCGTACCAGGCTAAATTTTGACTTCCAACTGTTGATGGCGTTGCCTGCCAGGCTGCAGAGCACCGGGTATTAGATTCATTAGATATTATGGCCAAGTCACCTGTTAATTGTTTCCTTCATGTGAAGATTAATCTATTGAGCTCAAGTCTTCTGCTATAAAACTGTGTTTTGCGTTGTTCTTTGAGTGCACCATGAGCCTTTTCAACCTACCAGCACTTTGAATTCTTGGCTCCAGAAGTGGGAGATAATTTTTCCTGTATCAGTTTTACAAAGTTCAAGTAAATACCCCTTCACACCTTCCTCCCGAGGAGACATATTGCTGCGGGTGCTTTAGGTCAAACACCACATTTAATAAAGAATATTGCATTTTGTCAAAGCATCTTCTCCTAGACTCTTACGTTTTGGTTATTTGCATCATTTGGTCAGAGGATTTGGAGTTTTCACCAAAAATGCAAACATTTCCAGACAACATTTTTATAAAATCCAGTTATTTCATTTTCTTGGAAGACTTTTTCAGGAGGGGAAAAAAAAAAAAAATTGGAACAGCTTTCCTGGCTAAGCCTAAGAAAAGCTGTATGAGTCCGTGTTACTTACTCACTTGTATAAACGTGTTTAGTTCCACAAATGCAAAGGTGCCGGCACTGCAGGTGTGTTACTGGGTGATAAGTGCTGTTCATACACTTAGTAATGCAGTGTGGAAATAAATGACCACATTTCAGATTATTTTAAACTCCTGACAGGTTCCGTATGGAAAGGAAACAGCCAGTACAAATAGATTAAGCGCAGAACCTATGTTTAATGTATGAAAATCTCTGAAGGCTTCTAGTGCTAAAAAGCACTGCAGGAAAATGCAAAATCCCACGTGTTTGAACTGAATCGTTACAACTTTGGGGATTCTGCAGACAGGAACGCTAACAATTATTGCACAGCCATGTCCTCCTTTTCTCTCCCATCCTCGCAGGGCTGCTGCGATGGATGCGCGTCACTCCCAGGCAGAGAACATCTCTAAGGGTAATGAAAGCACCCCATAAAGCACTGGGTATTGGCAGAGCATAATCATTAAGATGATTTTACTCCATAATGAGATGTTGCAGAGTACAGCGCCATTCAAAACCCTTTAAATAATGTTAACATTGAATATAATAACCTTACAGGGAAATAAAATCCCTCTCCGGGTCTGTTTCTGTCTCTGAAAGGGAATCAATTTTCTTTGCCTGATAGCTTTCCCCAGCACTTAACACAGATGGGGGAAGTCGGTTATTGTTAGGGTTGCCCATGAATTTCCTTCTGAAGGTCAAATCTTTAAAAAATTTAAAAAAAAAAAAATAAAAAAAAATTTTAAAAAAAAGGAAAGAAAAGAGGTCTCGTGACCCCTATCCTGATGGGAAATGCGGATGCCCGGCACATCCCCTCACTTGCCGTTCCCATGGGAAGGACCTGCCATTGCTGCTTCGGTGGGGATGGGGTCTGCGGTGCCGGTACCCGCTGTCATTGCAGTCACGGGGGTGACAGCAAGGCTCTCTCTTAGCCCTGCCATGGTGGGGCACGGTTGCAGGTCTTAATTATACACACAAGGAGCCTGTGTCTTCCTTAAAATACCAGTAAGGAACCGAGTCATAGCCTGGAGCAGAGCAGTTTGGGCTCTGTTTTAGCTGTGGCATCCTTGACTTAGGCAGTCCGAGCCAGCTGGTGCATCCGGCGCGTTGCGTCTGTCACTTCGAGACAAAGCAACGTAAAGGACAAATATTAAAATTATGTATTCCTGGCTGGCAAACCTCCTGGGCCGTCTGCTCTGTGGCTTCGCAGGGAGATCCCCAGCAAAGTGCAAAACCGGGGAGCCCTTTCAATCATGCACTTAATTTCTCTTCTCATGGAGCGGGCAAGAGAGGAAGGGTGCTTGGTTCCCCTCGGTTTGCTCCGCTCTGCAGCTGTAAAAACCATGAGTCAACGTTTTGGGGTGAAACCGTGACCGTTCAGGCCAACTTCTACCCTCAGTGACCGTACCATAACCCCCATGAAGTCAAGATTAATAGCCTTTAATGAGCTTCCCAGGGTTAATAGAAGGCAGAATTTGGCCCACGATGTATCTTCTCCAAAATGCAAGGTCTGGGGAACGTGTACGTCAGGTAATGAAATGCCCGCGGTTGTCAAAGTGGGGGCTCAGGTACTGGAGGGGGGAGCGTTTAACAGAAAAATACACCTCGGAAGTAATTTTCCCCATGAAATCCCGACTGCGGAGTGTCACCATAATGCACCGTAATGACTGGGAGGGGGTGTAATTTTAGAAAGTGGTTTTAAAATGCTGTTCTGGAATACATCTGGATTCTCTTAGGAACAAGCAAAATCTCATCAGGGACCACTTCAAAGACCATTTCCTCATGGCTAAATTATCTCGCGTGAGCCTGCTGTTGCGTGTACATTGTTACATTATGTATGATTTTTGACTGCTCCTAATATGAACAAACTGCACAATATTCCATTAGTGATTTTCAATTTGTTCTGAGCCTTAAGTCCTGCAGACAGCCTGCCTTGCTGGCGTGGCTTTGGAGGTGTACATCGGGGAAAATTTCACAGCCCTCTTGCCTGATGTCCTGCCTGGAGGCTTTGGAAACTGGAATTAATTGTGCTTTTTAGTAAGCATGCCAATGTCATATTTATAGTAGTGCTTCAGTGGCTTTCGGGTTTTGCGTTTTTAGAAAAAATGAATTTTAATGCTGCTGCTGCTGCATACCACAGCTCGGTTGCACAGGTCTGATGGCCGGTCCCGGCATCCTCTCTCTGGGATGTAGGTACAGCGTGCCGCTGTCGCGCCAGGTAACGTCTGCTCAGCCTTTATGTTCTCATTCTCCCTCTCTAGCCGACAGGCGGGCGTCTGTCCTCTGTAAGCAAGGAAAGTGATGCTTGGGCAAAGCACGTGCATGGGCAGGGAAGAGAAAATGATGTCATTTGCTCCCCGGTGAGGTACACCTGAACGGTACAGATGTCTTTTTACGCCAGTACCTTGGTTGCACAACAGTGCATCAGATTAAACCCATGTAGCTGCCTAAAGCCTATGATCTGCCCGTATTTCTCAGCACGCTCTCGTGGAACAGCTCTTTTGTCATTCGGGAGGTTAAGGGAGTGCGGTTGCTGCCCTGTGGCTCTTGCTGCAGCACGGCCCAGAAATCGCCGCGCGCTCTATAGTAGGATTTGGGAACGAAGTATAAATGCACGGTCGTAAGGTAGATGTTTGGTGGGAATCCAGCAGGATAAATCTGTCCTGTTGTTTGTACCACTAGCGAATGCCGTCAGCTTCCTCTCCAAATCAAATCCAAAACCTTTTGTGGGCCAAAATCACGGGGAAGTTTAATAAATCTACAAGCTTCACTTTCTTCCATTTCTATAGGTATGCTATCTCACGTTAAATTCCATCACACCCTTTTCCTCTTTCACGCCGTGGCCTCTAATGCAGATTTTGGGTCCATTCTCGTGCATACGCAGCTGGTGCTGACACCCGGTGCAAAGGGATTACTAAAAAGGTCACGCCTTCTTTAATTTACAGGAGATTTCTGTGGGCTCTGGGTCACATGGAAGTGCTAACGCAATGCATCTGCTCACCTCGTGTTGACTTCTCTCACTTGGGCCAAACTTTTGCAAGTTGATAAAACGCATCAGTACTTCCCTAATATTGCTCTGCCACAGAAGCAATTGCTTCGGCTGCCAGAGGGATATTATTCACCTGCCAGAGGGATGTAGGATGGAATATAAAATAGGCTGTTTCTGAAGATGTAACCCATGTTACGAAAAGGCTTGAAAGTCTTGATGTTGCATCATCTTCTGTCTTTTTTGGCATATCATTTGCACCACGTTATCATCCCTCTTATTCCCTCATGCGTCCGTCATTGGGGTGATCAGGTCTGAGAGCATCCCCCTCGCTTGTCACCTCGGGGCTGGCCACGCTTTTCACTGTAACGGGCAAAATCTCCCAGCTCCAGCCGAGAAAGGTGCTGGCACTGCCTGCAACGCCGTGCCAGGGCAGCTGGTTTAAGTAACTCACGTGGCAGATAGTAGGAATCCGAGCTAAACTGGAGAAAACCCTTGCTAATGGCGATGGCGGCATGCTCCACACCCAACAGCCACCGCCAGGGGAAACTCCCCACCTGCCTGTTTAGCTACAAAATACTAAAGCCCTCCTTTCTTTCCAAGATCCCTGGAAGCTGTGCCAGGCGCTCGGCGCTCTCAGCTCGCTGGTGTTCAGGGGTTCCCCTCTGCAAACTGCGGCTGAAGGCTGTGTGCCGTCCCTCGGTGCGCTGGTGTGAGCTGGTACCTCACATCTGCTTGGCACGGAGAAACTAATAATGGAAATTAGGGTAGGGTAGGGTAGGGTAGGGTAGGGTAGGGTAGGAAGAGGAGAGGAGAGGAGAGGAGAGGAGAGGAGAGGAGAGGAGAGGAGAGGAGAGGAGAGGAGAGGAGAGGAGAGGAGAGGAGAGGAGAAGAGAAGAGAAGAGAAGAGAAGAGAAGAGAAGAGAAGAGAAGAGAAGAGAAGAGAAGAGAAGAGAAGAGGAGAGAAGAAAAAGAGCCAATTCTGTAGCCTGCTCTTCCCCCCAGCCAGGGCAGGGAGGGCTGCTGGCTCCTTGCACGTGTGCAGGCAAACACTGCTGTAGAGTGCTGAAACGCGGAGGTTAGAAATACCAGCCTGGGATGGGGAATAACCACACTGATTAATTGAAGCAATAAAAGTCAAACCAATCTTTTACTAGCTTGAAAGGGTTTCAGCTGTACCTAGAAGGATTCTTGAAAGTGGTTCTGGGATAAAAAGAAAAATAATTTGCCAGGAGAGCGTGACCACCCCCTCTCTGAGCATCCTCCTCCCTGCAATCCCCTCAACACTTGCACAAGAAGCTTCATGGAAATGTGGGAGAAGGCTCCTGTTTGCTTTGAGTCATTCCTAGCCCTGTTGTTCAAGATTTCGGAGACCTTCATTCTGGGTCCATGTGCAAGGGAACAGGACAGTCTCAGTTTTCCTGCCCAGAATGACTATTGTTAAGATTTAGCTTGTTGTAGTTCTTCCTGAGAGCAGAATATTGGTCAATAATAAAATAAAAAAAAAAAAAAAAAGGAATTTAATTACAGAGAATATATTCTCTTTTTATCAGTTAATAATTTTGTGTGCAATCTGAGTCACTTTTGTGTGAATCAAATATAATCATCCTCATAACACAAGGTAATTAAATGAATCATAAAGCAATGGCAATTACCTTCCTTCTCCTTGGGAAATGCTTATCTGGGATTTTGGCTGTCCTGCGGGAAGCTGGCGATTCTGGAGGTGGGTGTTGTGTGTGCAGCACTGCTCGGCAGATCGGGTGGGGGTAAATGGGATGGGAAATAGGGATGAGCTTCGGATGGAAAATGAAAGCACGGAGCAGCAGGAGAAATTTGTGATTCTTTTGTCAGGTTTTCTGGTCCCTGTGTGGCCAGCGTGGAGGGGGCTGCCACTGAGGGATGTGCTTAATGATGGTGACCACTAACAAACGCATTAATCAGTAACCAAAATGGGCTGAGTTAGGGACTAAAGGCCAGGTTAGATATCTAATGGAGGAGATAGTTGGTGTTAAAGAAACCTCTGGTGGTCTTGGGTCCTGGATTCCCAGGATGTCCCAGCATCTGGTAGTGGCTTCCTGGAGGTTGTGGGTCTACTGCCCACCTTGGGCTCTGGTACTTTGAGCTAGGCAACAACCCCATGCCCTGAGAGGGTATAAATACTGCTGATGGTCACTGCTTATCGTCCCAGACACCGCCCTGGCCCACGCAGGGAATGAGCCTCCGCAGCTGGTGCTGCATCCCCGCTCCCCAGTGGGATGCTCTGGTGCTACAGGGGCGGCAGGGCGGGAGCCACAGTCTGCAGGGACAGGACTGAACAGGCTGTGTACAGGAAGAGGAAAACAGAAAAGTGCCTATTACTTCATTTTATACATATTAAAGAAGAAACTTTTACAGCCCATCAACACACGAGGCCATTTTGTTCAACCTGCTTTAACGTGTACCGTGTATGTACCCAGCAACTCCATCTCTGCCATTTTTCAGCGATCCAATAAACCCAGAGGAGATTTTTTTTTTTTTTAATTGACTCCAGTATAGCTTGAGGTACACATTTGATATCCTGACATTACTTCTGATTTGATGTCATGTGCAATTTTCTCAAAGCTATTTGACTTCCAAATCAGCACTTCTGGCTGTGCTTTGTTTTTCTGGTGGTTTTGGGAGGAGTTTATACCCCCCCCCCAAATTTTGCTATGCCATAAAAATTCATGACTTGTGAATGTTTAAAGAAATTAGATTTCCAGGTAACTTGGGTTTGCTCAAACTGAAAGCAGAGGGTATAAGTAAATCTGGAAGAATAATGGATTTTTAAAGACATTTAATAGCCAAACTGAGACAAAGTAGATTCAAGTGAAATCAGATGCTTTCTTTTTTTTATGTTCAACACAAAACATCTCATTATATCCTAGATGAAATCTGAGAGGTATTTGGAGGTTAGTTAATCTTGCTGTTTAACCTCTTTTCTTTTTAAAGTGAATAAATTTTGCCATTTATGGCAAATGAAGCGTCAGGAGGAACCATTCTGAATTTGCTAATTTGCTAAATTCAGGCAGAATTCATATATCATTTCATTCCTCCCAAAACACTGTTCTTCTGCTAATTTTTAATTAATCTCTGAATTTATGGTCCTCAGAAGGAAACAAGTGTGAAGAACAGACTTTCAATTATTTTTTGCTGAGACCTGGCAAATGCAGCGCTGGGGAGGGGCTGCAAGATGCCGGTGGGTCCCGCGGGAGCACAGGAGAGGTGCACGGCACCTCGGGGGTCTTGGAGAGGTTTTGCACGCTTTCTCCCCCTGCCCCACACTGACGCAACCCCTCTCTTTATCCGAGTCCCATTTAGAAAAGCACACAAGAGAAAAACACAGCAACATTAAGTCTGTCTTGAAATCTGAACGGTGGTGGGGCCATCCACTGAAATAATCTGATAAAATTCATGTATTTTTGATAACGTTTCAGATGTTATTTCCAACCTGGATATTTGCTAATTCTGTTGAGAAAAAAAAAAAACCCAAACCACAGTAGGAATGAGATTTTTCACAGCTCTTTTTGCTCAGTGAAGAGAAGTGAAGAAGATGAAATGTTTATGATCTCTCACAAATCAATATAAATCTGGAAAGTATTTGACACATTCATATTTTTTATGAAAGAGTATGAGAGGATGGAGAACACTAGGAAAAAACAATATTAAAGAAGGCCGACACCGTCGTTTGTGATCTGATCGGATGTGACTGACGTACATCAGCTGGGAAACCTGGCAAAATGTGACCTGCAAACGATGAATTGAGAGGCGAGGTGAAGCCAACTCCCTGGTGGATTTCCTTTTATTAAAACAAATTATATTCATGTTTTACGAAGTGCACTGCAAATCTATCGTATAACTGAAGAGTAAGATGGTTTTTATTCTCTGGCTTGAGAATACACAGCTTTATTTACTTTAGGTATCTGAGATTTGTAGCCGAACTGTGGTGAGGACACATTGCAATGCCTGCAATATCCATGTTCCTCAACGGGCACAGCTGTAGGCACAGCTGGATGCAGAGCATGGGGCCACACAATAAGGCGGTCACCTGGGCCAGGGGACTGTGGCGGAAAGGTAAAATGTGGGGTTTTGAAATGCAGTTGGAACTGTGGTGGCACCATATTACGTAAAACATAACTCTCACTCTGTTGGGTTGTTGTAAAAAAAGGGATCCTCGGTACAGTTTTACACAGTTTGCCTACTTTGAGATCGTTTTGTAATTTAATGTCTTGCACTAAAATCAGCCAACGTTTTGACAAGGGTTGGGAGGAATATTTGACAAAATGTTGGTGAAGTTTGACAAGGCTTTGACAAAGAACCAAGGAAAATCAGCGGTTTTGGCTGAGCTCTGCTCTGAGTTTTGGATTTGCATTCAGAGCAAGGACATACATAGACAAGGACATTTTGGCAAGAGCCAAATCACTGCTCATTTGGACCACTGCAAACCAAAAACGAGAACTGCTGACCAGGAACCACCTTCTTTGAAACAATGGAGAGGAGGGAGCAGGTACTGATGTGCTTGATGGAGGAAGGCAGCGGAGACGTGGGCAGGTTCTCAAATGCTCCTCCCTGTCACACAAACTCTGTTTGTTACTAATGCAACAGAAAGGGTTTTAAACTAATGCAAAGTTTGATAGACCTGTCCCACGCCTGCTTTTCACTCGTGATTTTAATTCAGGTGATTCTGGTTCTTATAGAGTCGGTTTGGTGTTTTAAAGGATGGAGAGTTCAGGGAGTTGCAGTGTGAATCGGGGATCTTCAACATCCCTCACCTGCGTTGTGGTGCAGATGATGTATTCATTTAAATAAAGCAGGGATGGAAAACTTTGTTCTTACTGCGAAGGCATTGAAGGAAACAAGAATATATGTGGTTTGCATTCAGAGTTCCTCTGATTTACACGACGCATATTAGTTACGAAAAATGGAGTACAAAGAGACCAGGAGAAAATGAAGGTATGATTTCCTCTGCTGCCACTCATGAGTTTGTCCGATATCATTTCGAAAAACACAAGACTGCTTAAAAATATCCTGCAATTGCCCACGTCTTTGTTTTCTGTTGGAGACGTCTATGGCTTCTAACACTCTATACTCTCGGCTTTCCCGCAATCTTCTGGCTGTTTAGCACCGAAATAATGTAATCCAATTTTCTTTGTTGCCATAAAGGCCTTAATTATGGCTTCATGGGATATTGTAATCAGAATCCATTGGATTTTCTCATATGTCAAAGTGACGTCTGCTTCAAATTCATCAGTGTCCTTGTGTTGTTGTAAGCACTCAGATAGTCTGGAGGTCATGCCTCGCTTCATGTGTCACTGCTGAAGATGAATTTATTCAGCGTTGGTTCTCCTACAGCAACATAAACTATCAGCTTGCTTTGAATTTTTGCCTTTATCTTTAGGTTATTGCCGCAGAAATGCGATAATCTTTCATTTGTGCCAGCGCCGATAACGTCTTTCCCGCTTTGATTTTTCTGTTGACATTTGCAGGAAGAGTTTTCATTTCGCTCGACCGTACGCTGTGAGTTGACCTTGGACGGTGGGGTGCGCAGGGGGCCGTGCGGGCTGCTGCGAAGGTTGGACACCGCAAAGGTCCACCGTGGGCGTTTGCAACCTTGCTTAATTAACACAAGCGCTTTGTGTCTGAAGCAAAAAAAATGCAAAAATTTTTTTCAGAGACCACCGTTTTCCTGCCTTTGCCAGGGTACGTTTTTATCACAACTACATTTTTATTGCAAAGATGTTGTTGGCTTGACTCCAGCACATGTATTTCCAAGTCACCTCCCCAGGTTTATTTTGACCATATTGGGGCGGGGGGGGGAAGAGGAAAAGAAGAAAACATTATTTCTGATGCCTCTGTAGGATCTTTTGCATAACTTTTGTTTTTCCAAAATGGCCGAGCTTGGCTGGGAAGGCTGTGGGGCACAGAGGTGGTGGGGATGGAGCCAGGCTTTGCAGGGCTGCCTCTGCCCGTGGGGGACAGGCGTTTCGGCAAGCAGGAGGGTTTTCAGCCCCGGCGCGGGCATGGAGAGGCAGGTTCGGTGCTGAGCATGTGCCCTGTGGGTGAGGCAGCAGATGTTGGAGCAGAACTGATGCACCCGAGCAGGAGAACTTTCCTTAGGGCTGTGAATTTGTTAAAATTTCCAGCAGCGCGCGTCGAGCCTGGCTGAAGATAAGAGACGATAACGCGCTGGGGGCTGCAGCGCCGGGAGGTGGGCTCGCTCCACCCGAACCTTGTTAGCCAGAGCCCTCCCAGATGCAGAATGGTGAGCTCTGGGCTAGTTGCTTTCCTAGGAAAGTGAATTAAATCACTTTTGTTATTTGGTCATTTCCAAAGTGTCTTGCCCAGCACAGCTCACGTGGACAAAGAACGGGATCTGTATTTCTCCCACCCGACCTCCAGTTTGCCCTGGCTGGCTGGGGGGGGTTATCCTCCTGTTAAATACTGCTGTAGGATTTCCCACTAGGGTTTCCAGCATTGTTTAACCCCCCCTTTTAAAATAAAAGCCCAAGATAGATGATAGCTATTTCCCAGGTTTAATCACTAAATATATTGTGAATTATTTTATTTTCCCAGAAATACCATTTTGAGTGGTGTGTGGCCGACCCCAGGGAGCCCGTTTAGGAGCATCCTTCCCAAAGCGAATCCAGCTGGGTGTGAAATGAGACCTTTTGTCCGGCGGAGCCGCGGGAGGGGGCTGGTACGGGCAGATCGATACAGCCGTGCATCTGAAACAGCCCAGCCAGGGACCTCGCAACAATAGGAAACAGGGTTTAACAGCTCCACACTGAATGCAGCCAATTGCAAATAATAATAATTTTAGCAGGAGCTAAAATTGCTCCTCTTGCTCCTGTTTTAGCAGTTCAGCTGAAGCCCTGAGCTGGAAATGGTGCCCTTGGATGTGGTTAGTCTTTTCCTAACCTAAGCATGACAGTAAAATCGCAGCCCCAAGCAAACCCATCCAACCTTTGGTATATTTGTAAACGAGTCCCCCCACGCAGCCTTGCTCTTATTACTCTAGGTGGTGTTACTCCATCCTGCAAAACAGCCCATCTTGGTTCACAGCAGCGTACTGCCTTCACATCTTTTTGTATCATGTTTCAAATTAATTAATCCCAATTTCTCAAAAGTCCTGATTCTTCGCTCCGAAGTGTTGCTGTACGTATGATGTTCGTTTTATTGCGGCTTCCGCTATTCGCAAACCTTTATTGCCGAACGCAGTAAAGGCGAAGGCAGCTGGTGTTTCCAGCAGGGGAAATACCAATTGTTGTTTGCATATATGCAAAGCGAATGTCTCCGCAGGCGTTTCGGGAAGGGAGGCAGGTTGTGGGGGTGCACAGGCCAATGTGTGTTGGGGGGACAACACCAAGCTGGGACCTCCTCTGGTCTTCTATCCATCCGCCAGCTCAGGTAGCATTGCCATAACCATTTCCACTGCAAAATAAATGAAGCTGAATTTTGGTGTTTGTTATGTTTGGTTTTCACTGTACGTGGCATTTATTTTCCCGTTTTATTGCCTTGCAGGTGTAGGAAGCCGCTTTGCGGTGAGCAGAATGCTTTCACCCAGCTTTGAACTACGGTCTTTGCATCTTCCCAAGAGGAGCTGTATGCAATTTGTTGGTCAAATACTTCCTCCTCAGAGAAAATGTAAAATCAGATCCATCAACATTATTTGCACAGTCTTCTGTTACTTACCAAGATATTTTGGGGGGCTGAAAAAAAGCATGTAAAATTCGCTCTAGCATTTCCCAAGTCCATCACTCTGATATTCGGTTTCAAGACAGCGTTTCATTTGTGTATTTTAATCCTAAAATGCCAGCGAGGAGCTGTGATGCAACTATTTCATTTTTATGGGGAAAAAAAAAAAAAAAGGTTGATGATGAAGGAGTGAATGAACTTGAAATGATTTTTCCCCTCCCATTTTTTCAGACCAGCAGGAAAGCGAGAGCCCAGCTCTTCCCAAAGCTCCATCTGGGGCAGCGTCAGGGAACGTAAATCACAGCCGCAGCTCCACGCGAGGTGTTACCCCCACACGGCTTTATGGCAGCTATAATTTAAGCCTCCACAGACTCTGAATCTTTTGCAGAAGTTAAAGTGCGTTCACCCTGCCTTTCTCTCTCGCTACTACTTGTTTAAAACGCTGCTCACGCTTAGAGCATCCCTGCTGGTTCAGCTGCCTGGGAGTGCTCGCCAGCCCGACAGGGCTCGCAGCGCCTGCGCCCCACGCCGTGTAGCCTGTAACTCGGGGGTCTTCCCATCTGAAAAACATGAAGGGTTATTTGATTTCCTAACTGGCTTTTGATTTGGAAGTTGTCAGATGAGAGGTTTGCGTTTAAGTAAGAACTTAGCATTTGATTTATTTGATTTGGAAAAAGTTCCCATCAAAATATCCCGTATTTCCTTGGCTTTGTTTCTCCCAGGCTTTTTCAGTCTTATCCTTTTTGCTTTAGCGTCATGACCCTGTCCTTTTCTTCCTTCTTCCACATTCCTCGCTTTGTCATTAAATCTTCAGATTATTAAATAAAGTCATTTCTACTTGGTGCATTTCCCCTCAGCTTCCAGCGGTCTCCTCTGGGAGATGGGGATCTATCTGAGGACAGCACGTGTCTTAAATAACACTTATAATCATACTTAAAGAGCGTGATATATGGTAATTGCTGCCGTTAGCACGCTAATGCGTCGTTCGCTCACGCTCGGGCTGTGCCATCCCCAGCGCGGTTGCCAGCTCCACCAAAACCTTCCCAATGCACCCACTGCTGGGTTGGGGGTTTTTTAGGGTTTGGTTTTTTTTTTTTTTTTTCTCTGAGTTTTTAATTGTGGAGTGGGCACAGAAGAAGGCAGCATATAAAAGATTAATGGTGCTATTGATCGCGCCAGCGTGCTCTAACAGCTCGGCATGCAAAGCTGCTGTAGACATCTGAGGGCTACCGGTGTTCCCGTACATGAAAGCTGGAGCAGGCGTGTGCATTTGTCTGCCCGACATCGTTTCTTGTGGGTTTTTTCCCCCTTTATATTTCTGCTCATGTACTGCGTATGTAAAATGTAGCACTGCAGAAGGAACCGGAGGATAATGAGGGTCAGGTGGCAGGTTTCTTATTTATGAAGAACCCCCTTGTAGCCTTCAAAATAATTTCCAGTGATGTTGGGCAATCAAAGCCAAGGATAAAAATCATAAGATCAAATAAATAGCGTAGAACTAACGAAGCTCTATCTGCATGCCAGAAAATGTCAGGAAACAAGGGATGGGCATGCAAATGCCTCTTCATCTTGCTCCCCGGGGAAAACTTCAGAGAGACTGAAGGTCATCTTAGACATTGCGGATGGGTATAAAGTGATGCCGGAAGAAAGAATCACAACAGGAGCCTTTCTCTGGTCGGCAGGATTTGGTCCCCAAAGAAGCCTCACGTCTGAAATGAGCTGGGGCATAAACACAGTTCTGGGCTGCAAACTGGAAGGTGTCCGTCTCTGGTGATGGTGGGCTGGTGGGACAGGTCTGCTGGTTAGACACTGGTCTCCTATCAATAAATATGAGGGAGGGGAGAAATTGTTCTTGCTTCTGGGTGTCCCCAAAACAGCCTCCGTGATATATTTGCATACAGCCCAAATTAATTGTATTATTTAACGGTACTCTGGAGGATGCATTCAAAAATATAAAGAGCAATTCTGCGCTGACAGCAGGGATGAATTAGGTGACCTGCTTCTCTAAAGTATGAGATTTCAGATTGCTGTATCAGCTCCGTGTCCCAGGGTAGGTATTTCATACCGCATCTTATCATACTCTGAGTTGTCCAGCCCCGGCGTGGTGTTTGGTTTGGCTGCTAACAGGTACCCTTTTCTGTCCAAGTTCCACCTGAGACTCTGGAAATGTACCTGTATACTTCATATAGACAATTAAAAAAAAAAAAAAAATATGTCTGAGAGGATATCTTGACATCTTTGATGAGCACCTTGAGCAATAAATGTATAAGCCTTTTAGTCCTCTCATTTATAAACAGCTTAAAACAGAGCAACATTGAAAAAACGAGTAAGACAAGAGCATCTGACAAAAGCAAATAAATACCTGATTTAATACAGGCAAAACACATAAGTGAAAAGGCTGAAACATAACCCAGGTCTGGAAGAAGCCTCTTTTTTACATTGCAAGTACCCTGACAAGTAGCACGTCCGCGCGAATGCATGGATGCGAACTCATAGTCTCACACAGCAACTACAGAGCTACAAACTTTGAGTTTTCCTACAAACTGGCAAATATTTAGACTTCAGCACCAAAGTCAGCCAAAGCTACAATGGAGTATAAGAACGATGGGGAACATGGCCCCAGCTGCCGGGAGAAAATGCTGAATGAATGGTTAGACGCTGTGTATTGCCACAGTATGTAAATGTTGGAGCACTGCTTCTGCACAAAGATAATGCATAATTTTTTTGTTGAAAACTTATGAACCTCCATATATCAGAAGGAAATATGAATTGCAGAGGCATCAAAACCTATTGAAAAAATGACATTTTTTCATGACCGTTATTTAAGTCTGGGGGATCTGATAAGATTTGTGAGAAACAGCTCTCCTCCCTCTAACATGGGCAAGAAATTTGGATGAACTGGAAACTCCATCAGCTCAAATTGTGAGACAGGTGAAGCTCTTTTCTGTTGTTTTTTTGTTGTTTTTCTTTTTAAATTGGATTTTCTCTTCTTCTGTTTCTGAACTATCTCCACCCTCTTCCTTACGTGAGAAGATGTGATCATGAAGGTCATCTGACTCGGCTCTCAATGCAGTCAAATTTCACCACCTTCACGGAAAAAGACCCAACCAACCCAACCCAAAACTCGTATTAAATTTTCCCCTGCAGAGACTTCCAAGGAGCACGGCTGTACTCTGGCATTGGTCAGCCCTTGTTTGCCTCAGTACCTGGCTCAGTCTGAAGGACTCTGTTCTCTCCTAAAGAACTCTCTGCGTTGCTTCCTTGTGCCCAGCATCCTTCCTACCACCGCGCTCCACGGCCAGGGCACGGGCTGCTTGGCTGTGCGTGCATTTATCACCGCTGGGGATGAACAGCCGGCCAGGTTCGGGTGTTGGAAGAGCTGAGCGTGCCCCCGGGCTAGCTCAGGGCCAAGGGCTGGAGGCCCAGCAATAACCCGGGGGCAGCCCCTCCGGGAAGGCGTCCTGTTTCAGCACGGATTCGTTACCGACGTTAAGCTACCTCTTGGCTGCTCTCCAAAATGTAAACATACTTCAGGGCTGGGACTTGGGAAGTAATTTAAAATGTGTTAGCTCTAATGTTGGGAATTTGGGACTCCCGAAGCCCAGGGCCTAAAAGGAACATTGTTTGCCGTCTCATTAGCCCTTTTGCTGAACTCCGGCAACAGCTTCCCTGGATTTTCCCACCAGTATCTCTTTATCTAATAGGGCTGAGTTGGAAAACCTGTTGCAAGCATTAAATATTTTCTGATCAGTCATATGCTTAATTGTGGCTCTGTAGGATCATATTTATGGTCTACAGAGCTATTATGACTGTTTCTTATATTACAGCTTTAAACTCTGAGGACGCTGCCAGCTGCAGAGGTGAGCTGCTCGGGGACATGAGCGCGGGGTTTTTCAGGGGAAAGCTTTCCTTCCCATACTACATTTCTGATTTTCATACCAATATTTCTGAGACTGAGCGCTCAGCCCAAGGTCCCTCCTGGGGACTGGTTTGGGGACGTTCGGTAATTCCCGCGCGCGTTGAGCTCAGAGCAAGGACTGAACCGGCCACGAGGATCTCTGTGCCGTGGGGACATCTCCCTCCTGCTCCTGCCCACGGAGAAACATCTGGGCAGCAGTTTCATTCACTTGTGTCCTGCTCTGTTTCTTGTCTTTGAACTATTATTCCCCTGCAAAATAAGCTGAAAATAAAGCTGGGTATTCAGCCGATAATCAAGATCACTGCCTTAGAGCTGATGGATAAAATGAAGCTGTGGGCCACTAATTTATCAGAGGACTTCTTAGAAACACGAAGGACAGTGGCCAAGCAAGTTTCTGACTGTCCACTCAGCCATTGCAGCAGCCCGTGAGTGCACACAGGGTAAAATCCATCCATGTTATCTGCTCTCAGCAGTATTTGAAGGGAGACTGTTTTCCCGCAGCCTCGGGGACTGGGAAGGGCCACTGGGATTGCATTTTTCCTCTCCCAGCATCAAAGCTGAGCGGGTGCATGCACCGAGTCTGTCCCATTGAGTCCTGATTTGCAGCGTGGTCACAGGAGGTGTTACCCACCGCAGGTACCAGGCTGGGACCCTCCACTGAGCACATCCACCACCGATAGTCCTGGAGGAGAAGTGCCTGTCATCTGCAAGATGTGCAGGAACAGGGGCGGGGTGTATTTGGGAGGGATGCTCCTCCAGCACACAGCGAAACTCTTCTGTTTGGGGTGTTTTGGGGAAGAACTTGCTCCAGCAGCAGAAAGCCAAGTCTGGCAACCCCACACCAGGATCTGCAGCAGGGAACAGGTCCAGGATGTGCAATGTCACACGTGTGAAGGTGTGCCCACGCATGGCTTGCTCTCCTCTGCACTCCAGGAAAGCCGAGAGGGTGGAGGATGAAACATGGAGGGTGGAATTTGAAGGATGGAGGGTTGAGGATATAGGATGGAGGATGGAGGGTGGAGGATGGAGGATGAAGGATGGAAGGTGGAGGGTGAGAGGTGGAGGGTGGAGGAGTGCATGCCAGAGTTTCAGGGCTGGTTTTGCCAGCAGAAGCCTGCAGTTTTCCAAAGCTATCTTAAGGTGGCAGGGTTGCAGTCTGCTGGAGGCTGAGCCCTAGGGCTGGTTGGTTTGCAATCCGAGGGGAAGAAAGGTATTTCAGAAAAATTATCATTTGTCTTGCAAAGCAGGTTGAGCTTTACAGGAAAGAAAAAGATCTGAAAGAAAATTAGCCCATACTAATTAGAAATGTGCCAGCATTGAAATATTCAGGCCGTTACAAATTTGTGACTCCCTTTGAATTCTCTGCGCCAGCAAATGAGCAGATGGTGAGTGATCTTCTGCAGCCGGCGTCCTGCCCTGCCTGTGCAGACCTGCTACAGCCAGCGTCCCACCCTGCCCGTGCAAACCAGCGCTGGGTGCACGCCTCATCCGGGGCTGGGTGCTGCTCACCCACAGCGCAGCAGACCCTGTTCCACCCTGAGGCTTTCCCAGCTCTTGTGGGACATTTCTCTTCCTTGGCGCTAGCCATTGTGACCAAACACACTGCAAGATCAACGGCACTAAGAGGTGGAGGAAGGGATACGATGCTCAGTAGCATTCTTGGAATCTAGTTGCTGGGAAGGTGAATCAAATCGCATGGTTTCGGTGCAGCACTGGAAAATTAGCTGGAAATGGCAGCCGAGCTGTGTAACGCGTGTCAGGGTCTCTGGTACCCATTAGGGCACTTGTGACCCCTTCACAACCTTCCACATGCTGCCAGAGTAGGATGGATGTCTGAATCCAGGAATGTTTTGTTTTCTGAAGAAAAAATGAGATGGAATCACACGAGTGTTAGTTACACTGTTATCACTGGCTACGTATTATTTCAAATAGTGGTAAATTCTACCCAATCTACCTGAAGCCATTTCAGTTCATTATCTAGGTCCAAGGCTTTCTGCATGTGAGTGTTTACAGCATTTAGAATAAAAGTTAATATAGTGGGAAATAATCCTTAGCACTTTGGTGGAGCTTTTGATGTGTGTACTTTGGAGGTGAACAGCCCCCATAGCAGGGCAGGAGTCACAGCAATGTATAGAGGAGATGCCACGACTGGGGTTCAAGGCCAGCTACTCCTCCCCAGTTTACACAGCCCACAAAAGAGAGCATCATCTGGACATACCTGACCCACCCTTTGGAGTCAGAAGGTAAAGCAGAAGTGAGGAAAGTTTTACGCCATAAAGAGCAAAAATTAGGAAGAGCTCTATTTTAGTTACGATTCCTTCTCTCCACCCTCTGGGAAGTAACACGGATGTGTCCATCGTACTATTGCTGGTACAGTGACAGCAAACGCTGCCTTCAGCAAACCCTGGCTCTGATCCCCGGAGAAGCCCCCCAGCAGGCAGACAAGCCTGCAAGAGCTGGGGAGATGTGCAGAGCTTTCAAAATGAAATGCTAAGTGGGCAGACCCTCCGCCAGCTGCCCTCGGTGGAAGATGCCACCATTAGTGGTCCAACCACCGCTAACGGCGTGCGGTCAGCTGTCACACGCGGGGCTGTTGAATTGCTGCCGGTGCACAGAGATCCCTGGTTTTCGGAGGCGAGGAGAGTTCCTGGAGGTGCAGAGCTGTGCTGCAGTCCTCTCTGTGGGCACGGGAGGCTTTGCTCTTTAACTCAGCTCAGAGCACTGAGCCGGCTGCCTTTCGGGAGGAGGAAAGCAAGTATGGCACAACCAATTTCTTAATGTGTAACAACTAAAAAAAAAAAAAAAATTAAATAATTTGGGGTTGTGTTTTATCTGCTGTGACTTTTCACAGTGTTCAATAAGCCATGAAATTTCTCATTTCTCAGCACGGATGCGGTGGGTGACTGCAGCGTGATGCATTGCGGGCTCCCTGCCTGCCTACCCGCGCCTATTAAACACCCATAGCTCACGCTGCCCATACCTTTATGAGCACTGAGAAACCCAGGTGGAGATGAGACTGGCTTCCAAGGATGGAGAAGAAAATGCAGATTTGGCTCTCCGCTGGTGTTTAACCTCTTCTTGTCACAGCTGGTTGGTGAGCCAGCAAACTGCAGAGGTTCAGCTGCCTCCTGGGACCACCAGCATCTGCTGCTGTAGAGTGTAAGAGGGAAGGGTGGTCAGTGGCAATCCTTCAAAACCCCTCTCCTGCTCCCTGCCGAGGGTACAAACCCTCTGATAAAAGGACAGCAGAGATGGTTGTTTATGCATTTAATTACAGTCACTTGACCGTGGCAGGATTCTGCTGCAGAAGCACTGAAAGGACAGGTGCATCCAGGAGCTATTCATGTTTTCAGGTTCTTTAGGTCCCTCTCCGGCTCATACAGAGAGCCAAAGATACACAATGTCCTAAATTTCATCTCTTGTGTTTTTGGACTGCATCTGATCTCCCACGAATGTAGATATCCTCTCCTGCTCCTAATTTCATTAGCAACGCCCTCTTGAGAGCCCATCCAAATATCTCGTGTAACATCAGTTCGGGTGCAAACATCCAAATGACTCGAGCAGGAGGGACGGCGTACCCTGGTTTTTATCGTCATTATGCACTTCCACTGGCTTGGAGCAATCAAGTGTACCACTATCAAGGACATTGACGGATTAGCCTCATCAGTCCCCTGCTGTGACCGCCAACTTTCTGTATATTAATCAGAAAAAATAGCTCCCTGATTGCCATTTAAATTGCACAAAAGATATATTTGTCTTGTGGTAGTCCATGACATTTCAACGTGATGCAAAATCGCAGCCTCTTAAAGGACCTTTGTTGCTGTGTTTCCCAAGAGGTTGGAAAAGCAGAAAGCTCGTCAAAAGAAACATTTTGCTTCGTTCTGTTGGTCTCATGCTGAGTGTGCATCAGTATAAGAAAAACAGCAACACCTCTCTGAGGCTATCGTGATGGCAAGCAGATTTTACTGGGTAATATTAAACATATATACTAGTTAGTGTGATGTGGCTTCTGACTTGGGTGCTCCATGTCCTCCTGCTTTTGGCCGTGGCACTTGTACTGCCTCGTTTTTCCTTCTGAGCTGGCAAGAAAGGCAGTCTCCCCCCTATAACTGGGATGCCCGGGGTGTAGAGTTGCAATAGTGTTTGTTTTTCCTCCTCCTTTTCCCTCTAGGGCTGAGACTAGTCACATTATATTAATTTCTGGACACTTTATGAGTTCATGGTCCCCTTCCACTGTAGCCACAGCTGCTGTTGTACATCACAGCCTCACAACGAGACATTGATCTATATCTGAGGTTCAAAATTTGATGATCAGATTTGACTTGTGTGCATTACGCACCAGAGATTCAGATTTTTTGAGCAACCACAAGAACAACTGGAAGGTGAGACAATAAATACGGAATTAACTGTGTAGGATAAGCCTGATGCAACAGGTCCAGGAGTGCTCCTGGAGCATCCCTGGAGGAGAAGATGCACGTGAGAGCATAAAACTTCTGCAAAGTGCCAGGGTGAACCCAACCAGCGTGCACGTGAACCCATCCACAAAGTCCTTGCTCAGTGCTGGGTAAGAGTCTAGAAAAACATCTGGGAGGTTTTGCAAATCACCTGCGAGCAGCAGCAGCAGCAACATCTCCCAGCAGGACTCCTGTATCCCCACGCTCTGCGAAGGTGTGATGCACAGGGGATTTGGGTTTGCAAGGGTGTTTCACTGCCTTGTAGAACTATTTAAAGACTGAAAATCTTTAAAAAAAAGAAAATAATAAATCTGTTATTCACAGACCACCGCGTGGTGTCTGTGTAGCACTTCCTTGTAAACCGGGCTCATATGGTCCCCTCGGGCGGTGATAGGTGAGAAATTACAGGCGATATACTTTAATGTACCCATATAAATCATTCATTTGAAGAACGACTGCACCTGCAGGAACACAACATGCTTGCCCTGCGTTAATTACTGTGTCAGGTAACGCCTCTGCCACAGGAGCTGCTCGGTGTCGTTAATGCCACGTTGGCTCCGGCAGCGCCGTCTTTTCCAACCATTCATCCTGCGAGCGGGTCCAGCCCTGGGTGGGTCCCTGGGACCTCGTCTGCACAAGCCCAGGAGCTGCCCCTTGCCAGTTTTTCCATGTGTGAAGTGAAATCACTTTGAAAAGTGTCTAAAAGCTGCTGAGAAGTAGCTGATGGGGTTTTCCAGGATGCTCCAAGAGACAGGCATGTCCCAGGCACGGGGGATGCTCTGCCTGGCCTCGGGGTGCCTTGCTCCGGGGGGTCCACCTCGTACCCACATTTTTTCCCTGCTTGTACAAAGCCCATGCAGCTGGGTGACACGCCGGTTCCAGTCCTTCAGGAATTTGTTTTCTTCCCTTTCTCACTAATATTTGCTTGCTTCATTAGCTGCTTATGTGCTCTCATCTCATTTATGCACTGACCTTGCAGACTCCCATCCTTTCCGGGAGATTACATTGCAACCGTATTTCAGATGATCTTTCAAAGATCCTGTTCATAATGTAAAAATTATACATCAGGCCCAGATATAATATAAGAATTTATTTTTTTTTTCAGAGAGAAAACAGCTTTCAACAGACCGTGGAGTGATGTGAGAGGAAAGATCTGTTTCCATCAAATTTTCTTTATTTTGCATAAAATTCTACAATAAGCTACCATCAATTTTTGTTTTCTTGGACAAATAATGTCTCCTTTTCCACCTGGAAATTTTGTCTGTGAAGATTTGGGGAATTTTCTGTACTTTTCCAAGAGTCTCCAGATATGTCATGGACTGGGGAGTGCACCTTCCCCAGCATGGGCTTTCTGGTGCAGCTCTGGCCGAGAAATCCCAGCCACAGACACGCTCCTCTTTGTCCAAAAATTTCTAATGACAATAATCACTAATGCTAACACATGACAAAGTTTTTATTTTCCTCAGAAAGCCAGAAAGTCTGTTTAAAACTTTTCTGAGTGCATCGGTTGCATTAATAAATGCTTTCCCCATGGCTGCCAGATAAAAAGCAAAGATAAGAAACAGACTCACGCTTAGTGCCTTAGACCCCAGCAGAGAATATCTAGAGTGGAAAGTTAAAATATTATGGCTCTTTTTTTTTTTTGCAATTCGCTGGGCAGGAACCACGGACCCATCCCGTGCTGCCCATTACCTGTGTGTTTCCCACATGATTGATGTGCTTTTTGCATGCAGAGAGGATTTGCCATCTTCGGTGGTGGGGCTCCCACAAGGCAGCTGAAACTGCTGGTGGGGCAGCGGGGGGTGATGTAGGATGCCGGGGAATGCGTGAAGCTATGTTAACTGGACAGGCTGCAGTCCCAGCACGCCGGGAATGCCTGGGGCTTACGTGGTCCCAGGCAGACCCCGAGGCAGCAGCCACGCTCTTGGAAATCCTACAGCGGGTACAATGAAGTCTTTGCTCTGTTTGCTGAGAACGCTACAGAAAATAGAGTAAAAAGTATATTCCCAAAAGATGCGAGGGGTTCAAGAAGAAAAGAAATTCCTGGAAGAATTTCTGTGGTATAACCTCAAATGTGTTTTTTGGGGGATGCTGCAACCACGACTTGCTAATGTTGCCGCAGCCCCATGTCAATTAATGAGCAGTTAATCAGCCGGGTGACCCATGCATACCTTGGGCACAGCTTTGCACAAAGCTTTAAGGACAGGAATTACCGTGTCTGCTTTGGCCACATCCAGAGCAGGAGGGCTCCGGCTGACACCGAGTTATTCCTGATCCGCTCCCCAGCCCGGGGGCGATGGACAGGACCCACCAGCACCCAGCAGCAGTGAAAAGGTTTTGCTCTGATTGAGGTACTTATTCTTCTTTAGGTGTAGCTTCAGCAAAATGGGCTAAATCCCTGTGCTTTTACAAAGCTGCCCATGCAGATGTGTCCCCTGCTGAAGAGCCTGGCTTGCTTTTTGTGCTTGCTACAAATGTTCTCCAAGGACGTGAAATAAAAGGGGACTGTTTGCTTCAGCTTTTTGAGATCAAAAAACCCACCCCAGCTCACACCTTTTTAACAGATGAAGTAAAACGAAACCAGCAATAAAGAGCAATTCTAGAAAAGTGTGGGAAATGCGGTGCCTAATGGGTTGGTATGAATACCAGTATGTGTGTCCTAGGAAAATATATTGAGACTATGAAAAGCTCAGGATCATCACAGAGCATCACTCTGCTCATGTGCTGGAAAATTTGTTTTTATTTTATGGGGACAAATGTCCTGTTTCCTATTGACTAAATTCCCCCAAGCTATAGAATTGCCCATTTCTACTTTAAAGAAGAAAATATGTTAAGTAGATCTCATAGCTGTTAGCACACGCACGTATATGCTAAGAGGAATTCAACGTGAACCTGGTTCTTCCTTTCTCACGGCACGTTGCACCAGACCTCCCCCGTGCCCACTCTTGCAGACGGCTGACTGTAGCTCTCCTGATCGACCTCCCGCCATATCCATCCCCAAAGTCTTTCAGCAGAAGACCAGAAGGGCTTAGAGCAACTCAGTCCTTGTGAAGCCTTTGTGAGGGGAAGCAGCACCATGCCCTGGTGCTGTGCTGCTGATGGGTTCATGTACCATGTCCCTTCCCCGCCTTGCTCTGCCCAGCCAGGCGTGCCATCGCCTTTCAGCTTCCTCTCCTAAAACACGCTCGCCCCTGCTCCCCTCCTGGTCCCTCCCTGAGTTTGCTTATCTTTGCTCTTATTTTCTTGGACCCATGTTCGGCTTGTGCATCCTTTCTTCTGCCAGGGAAACCACAGGACGCTGAGTTATTTATCCATCCAACTATTGTCTGCATGATAGCCTAAATTCAGAAAAAGATGACATAATTTGCTACAAGTGTCTTAGTAAAGATTTCAGCTGCACCAGCTTACATGCAGTTATTTCAGTCCGTATTGTGTCATTCTTCCTCTTATATATGTATTTCTACGTGCATGACTGTAATGGCATTGAGATAGAGACAGAGACACATGGGCACGTACGCATTAGTCACAAGCACAGCTTCGAAGCAATTAGCTCCAAGGTCAAGAATGCATTTGTATATGCCAGAACTGCAACAAGATGTTTTAAGCAGCTATAAAAAAATAAACATGATTAAAATCAATTGCTGTCTATCTCCATTCCGTTGGTTCATGAACCAGTCCTCTAATTTGATTAAAGTTTTTAACAACAACAGAAAACTAAGGATGATTTTCATAAAGGTATTTTTATCTTGTTATGTACCATTTTCAGCTGTTTCTTTTTCCCTGCATGGGCAGAAGAGGCATTGGAGAGGCATTTAGCTCTGTGGGTTATTGAGGGAAGAGCCAGGTCCCCCATCAGCACATGGGGAAGGTGCTGGTAGTGCCAGACAGCTCGTCCTGGTCACCAGCACGGTCGGTGCACGCTGTCATGCCAGAGACCAGTGGCGGGGATGTCCCCGTTTACCTGGGCTTTTGGGTTTTTCGGAGTACAAACTCCTGCACGATCCCATGTGATGCTTCTGGCCCTGGGTGCTGATGCTGTACGGAGGGTGCAGAAAACGGTTTTCTCTCTGGTAGCACCTTCCTGCAGCAGCTCCTCGTTAGCAGAAGCTATAGCATCTTCCCTGCCCTTGCAAACTGTTATGCAAATAGCGCTTGCTGACAGCATAAATACATTCATTTTGGTGTCGCACTAATTGATTTTAGCTCATTAGCAGTGATTTTGCCCTAATTTGATAAGGAAGTGTGAAAGTATTTTTCCCAACAGCAGGTTTGTTATTTGTTGAGGTATTAAGAAAGTGTTAATTAGACACAGTTCTTCTGTCATGTTGATGGTTTGGGGAGTAGTCACCGTACAGAACGAATAGGCTCCACGACAACTGCGCCTGTTGCTCGATGCAGATTGTAAAATTCAGTTACTTATGTTAACGTGAGCAGCACGTGACACATATGGCTGTGCGGCAAAGGCGGCAGCGTGCCCCTTTGTCCCTTTTTTATGTGAATTTCTTAAGCAGGAGGCAGAGAAGCCAGTGGTACCCATCCCAGTGAGGAGAATATTGTGTACTCTTTGAGTGAGGTCTTCTTCCTTAGACGTAGCACCGTGCCCCATCGTGTACACGGAGACTGAAACCTCACTACAGAAATGATCCTTCAGTAAACCCAGCCTAACGTTTGATTCTTCAGGCTCTATGCTCAGGAGAAACTTTCCCCTGTATTTATTTCCCAGGGGCATAGGGCTGTCGAGGTCCAAGATCCTGCCGTAGGAGGGGTTTTGTATTCGCTGGACCAGTTGTTTGCATGGGCAGAGCAAACCCCTGGTTGGGGGGCAGAGAGATGTCTAAGAAATGTCCCTATTTTGCCACTGAAATGGCAAAACAGCGGCTTAATGGCCCTGGGATGGATCGTCCCAAGTGTTTCTAAGGATCTTGTGCATGCAGAGGTTTTGAAGACTGGAATGTCTGTTTTACTGTTCATCTGGATGTTTCAAAAACTGTTTTCATTGCATTTGAAATAAAGCCAAATATTTTCAGACTTACACGAGCAATGAAAGTTTTTAAAATAAAAGTTTCGAAAACATTGTTTTCTTTCCAAAAAGAGAACTTCCCAAAGAAATTTATTTTTTTTTTTGTTCTGTAGAAAATGTCATTGACATATTTCTTTCATGAAAAACTATTACCATATGTGGGGAAAAAAAAAACACAAACAACCCAACTAGTGAAAAATTGGGCATTGCATGGGTGCTCGCAAAGGGCCTGTGGCTCGTGGGCAGCGTGAGGCAGCGGCTTTCTCATACAAGCCGTAGAAACAAACCAGGGCTGTGGTCTGGTGACACTCAGCTGGTACAGACAGGCACACATGGAGGCATTTTAAGCTCTCCTGAATCAGAATGAAATACTTACCACGAGTATACGATTGCACTGTTTTCAAGAAATGACACAAATTAATGATGAGGCTGGGAATGTAGATTGCTCACAGATGGCAACTGGAGACGGGAGCAGTGGTGGGACACGGGCTAATCAAGAGGAGAAAATAAAGGGAAAAACATGCAGTGGCTTCGTAAAGTTGAGTAAAAGGTAATTGATGTGAAAGCACTGGAGAAATCATGAGTTTTTGCTCTGCTTTCCACCACCGGCTCCCTGGAGGTTGCTCTCATCATGGTAGGTCAATGCCGTGAGGCTGCTTTCTGTCCCACCACCCCTGGTACTGCTGGGTCGCCATGGGGGAGCCACTGGGGGCTTTGGCTGAGCCCCACTCTGAAAAAGGCTGGTTTCAGATGAGAAAGGGTGAACTGGGAAAGGGATGGTGGAATAAAAGCCCTGACACCTCTGTGGGCATTAGCCACTGCGTGGTCTCACCATGCTAATCTGATGCCAGCTTAGCCCTTGGCCAGACAGTGGTCTGAAACGGTGGTGGGCAATATGCCTGTTTCTCTATGTTACACCCTTTTTAAAAACTAAATTTCTACATTAGATGTTTCCTGTACTTGTTTCTCCCTTTGCCAGCTGCGGGGTTCTGATGAACTTTAGTCTGGATTTAGGTACAAGCAGAAATGGAAGGATCCATTGCTCCTGGCAAAGCACCTTGTCCCAGTCTCTGAACTGATCCATGCTGGACCATGAATATGCTTTGCAGCAACACGTCAGAGCTAACTAAGTGTGACAGCTTGACCAGTGACCCTAGACATCTCTCTTAAGTTTATTTGTTCTTTTTTTCAAATAATTTTTGGTACAGCAAATGTGAAGGGACCGAAGCCGCAGATTGCAGATGGGTTGAGATTCAGACCTTAGTTTTGGGCAGGAGAGCCTGGACTGGATGTTTTCTTTTGATCGCTTACAGACGTGGGCTCTGACTCAAGAAAAAAATGAAGTTTCACTAATTTTCTGCTAGGAAGCTGAGTCAGGTTCGGGTTGTGTCCTCACACAGCATGACAGTATGGGCAGAGACATGCACATGGAAAACAAGGAGGTGATTGGTGACAGCCAACACGGCTTCACTAAGAGCAAATCATGCCCGACAAATTTGGTGGCCTTCTATGATGGGTTTACAGCGTCCGTGGATAAGGGAAGGGCAACTGACGTCATCTACCTGGACTTGTGCAAGGCATTTGACACTGTCCTGCACGACATCCTTGTCTCTAAATTGGAGAGACATGGATTTGATGGATGGACCACTCGGTGGATAAGGAATTGGTTGGATGGTCGCACTCAAAATGTTGTGGAGAACGGTGACGAGTGTTGTTCCTCAGGGGTCGGTACTGGGACCAGCACTGTTCAACATCTTTGTCAGCGACATGGGCAGTGGGATCAAGTGCACCATCAGCAAGTTTGCCGACGACACCAAGCTGTGTGGTATGGTCAACACGCTGGAGGGAAGGGATGCCATCCAGAGGGACCTGGACAGGCTGGAGAGGTGGGCCCGTGCAAACTGCATGAAGTTCAACAAGGCCAAGTGCAAGGTCCTGCACGTGGGTCGGTGCAATCCCAAGCATGACTATAGGCTGGGCAGGGAATGGATTGAAAGCAGCCCCGAGGAGAAGGACTTGGGGTATTGATTGATGAGAAGCTCAACACATGAGCCGGCATCGTGCACTTGCAGCCCAGAAAGCCAACCGTGTCCTGGGCTGCATCAAAAGAGGCGTGACCAGCAGGTCGAGGGAGGTGATCCTGCCCCTCTACTCCGCTCTTGTGAGACCCCACCTGGAGTACTGCGTCCAGCTCTGGGGGCCCCAGTACAGGAGAGACATCGAGCTGTTGGAGAGAGTCCAGAGGAGGCCACGAAGCTGATCGGAGGGATGGAGCACCTCTCCTATGAGGACAGGCTGAGAGAGTTGGGGTTGTTCAGCCTGGAGAAAAGGGGGCTCCGGGGAGATCTAATTGCGGCTTTCCAGTATCTGAAGGGGCCTACAGGAAAGCTGGTGAGGGACTGTTTATCAGGGAGTGTAGTGACAGGACAAGGGGGAATGGGTTCAAGCTGAAGGAGGGTCGATTTTGATTAGATGTTAGAAAGAAATTCTTCACTGTTAGAGTGGTGAGGCCCTGGCACAGGTTGCCCAGAGGTTGTGGAGGCCCCATCCCTGGCAGTGTTTAAGACCAGGTTGGATGGGGCTTTGGGCAACGTGGTCTAGTGGAGGGTGTCCCTGCCCATGGCAGGGGGGTTGGAACTAGATGATCTTTGAGGTCCCTTCCAACCCAAACCATTCTGTGATTCTATGATTCTATGAGAGGTGCAAGTAACGCCCTAACAAGTGCACAGAGACTGTGTTCAAACAAACTCTATTTCAATGAGCTACCAGCAAAGCAGATCACTCGTGCTATTAGCAGAGAATTCATGCTTTTTGAACCTCACTCTTACTGTTGTCTGTTTTTTAGTCTCCTCTAGTGTTGAGGTTATATTTGGCTGACAGCAAAATAACAGGTATATTTTTATGACTATTTCTTTTGGCTTGATAAAACACATCTGTTGTCAAAATGAATGTGGTCGATTGATTGGTAACATTATCATATCTCCACATTAAAGCCAGTGGCATTAAATGGTATATTTTTCCCCAGCATTTCCAGTCCTAAACTTTGTAAGCTGCTGTATTCTCTGTTGAGAGCAATTATTTCTACTAGGTCAGTAACACTGAGCAAGGGGCTTGGGAGGTGGCGCAGCAGCGGGCTACTGGGAAAGGCAGAGGCATTGCTCTATCTGGGGCTGAGACTCTATTTTCCAGGTTAAAAACCTGTTTTTCACAATCCATCCCGTAAGTACCAACAATAATAACAAAAGTGCAACACCTACAACACCCTCCTTCAGTCCTGTCTTCTACCAGACTCCAAAAACTGTGGTTTCTTAATCGTATTTCATGTAAATTACTTTATTTATTGTGTCTAAAATTATTTTAATGAAATGCATTTGGAAGAAAAAATAGCATTTGCAGCAATAGCTAATAACATCTCCATCTCCAGCAGGAGCATACAGCTCAGGTAAGAGCAAAGTCTCCGTAAAACACAACCCAGCAGCAGTGCAGACTCAGCTTCTGCTAGCAAAGTCTGAGTCCGTCTGCACTGCAAAACAACCGCGAAGGGATAAATTTAGCTTTTTTGGTAAAACACTATAGCATAGTTGAATATATTTGAAAGTAAATATTTTGAAGAGTACTTTCCAAGTGTATATGCTCAACAAAGAACGTTGCGAAGAATCCAAGAATGTTGCTTTCTGGGTTGCATTCATCTCTCAGTTGCTGTAGCAGTGACAGGATAGCTTTGGAACGGGAAGCCTCCTGGGCTTTTTTAGGGAACACCCACCCTTTCTGGTGTTTAACCTCCCCAGCCCTCACCAGACGGTGAGCCACCACTGTAGCAATGATTCAAGCCAAAGGTGCCTGATCCTGACCTTGCTCACATCAAACCCAGAAAAATGAGAATAATCCCTTAGGAAGAGCAAAGGCTGCATCAGAGAGAGGGAGTTGCAAGTTTGTTATCCTGCCAAAGATGTGAAATTCCTGAGTGTGCCGGGTTGCCATCAACTGAAAGCTTAAGCTCAATATTTTTTTCAGAATGGAAATTTCTGCTAATTCTGCAGCAGTGATCTGAAGGCAAGAAAAGCCTACAGCCACCCTTGCCCCACTTTCCTCTCTGAATATTTGTTCTGGCAAGGCCAGAGAATATTGTATCAACGTATTGATCTCGCTAAATCTTATTAAGAGGTGCAGCAGGTTCAGGCATGTCTCAGAAATACGTTTGCACCCTTCCCCTTGCTTCTTTTTTTTTCTCTTTTTTTCCACTGTATCTCTATTGAGCTGAAATCTAAAAATAAACAATCTGTAAATACCTCCCATGTATACATACATATTTTTGTCAGTGAGTTTTGAACTGAAACAAAGTGAAAGGCTGGGTTAAATGTGGTTACCCAAGATAATTCCATCTGGGACAAGAGTCTGGCTTTGTCTTTTCCGCCAAAAGGTAAATTTAGCCACTGTGATGGTGAAATTCTCTTCTCCACAGAATGGAAAGAGGCTGCAGTCATCATACGGAGTGTGGTCTGGTATATGGAGCTCTGCTCCAGGGAGAGGATGCCCTAAATCCCAGAGAGACCGCTCCTGAGACTTGTAGCACATAAACGCATCTCAGTGCATTATCGTACCAACAAATTTGCTGACTGGGCTTGAGAAAAATTTGGTTAATCTCAAAATGTCTCAACATGGAACAGGTATATCCTGCTTTTCTGTCTGGTGCCAAAGGCATAAAAAAATTGCACTGTGATTTGAGATCAGCACCCAGAAAGCACCGTCCGAGGGCAATAGCGTCCACTTCTCCTCTTGCACAGGATGATAGACTGTAATGGCAATGTCCCCATCAGCACAGGCGTGCAGATACCAGTAACTGCAGAGGTAACCTTCTGGGGAAGTTTCAGCTCATTTCACTTTGTCATGCAGATGGAAAGATGGGCAGCAGATTACAGCAGCGACCACACGAGCGCATGACTGAGCCTCCGACTGCCTGATGTGTCTGCAGACCTCCAATGCCTCTTGGGCAGCTCGAGGTGGGACCCCTCTCCTCTCCCAGGGCTGGGGTACTCCCCCCCCTTTTCTTTTTTTTTTTTTTTTTTAATTTTCTCTCTTGAAGATGGATTTCTTTATGTTTTTAATCTACTTCTTTCATCAAAACCAAAGCATCATGCTTGGCCCCTTTCTAAACACTTTACTGGAGAGGCAGTTACAGGTGAGAAACCCACTGACCTGAACTTAATGTCATCATTAAGGGACGCAGAAATGCAGTTGGGACTTGATGGTTGCCTTGCTTCACTCTCTTCTTGCACCCCTAACTCATTCCAGCGAAGCAGAGCAAGCCTCGTCCATGGTCATGGTCTCAATCTGCAACCACAGTTGCCAACCCATTAAATTATCCCCATTATCAGCTAGGGGAGCACATTTTAGGTCTTGTTCCAGCTGAGGTGTCAGTTCTTGGACCAAAACCAGACCCAAGATCATAGTCATCCCTTCCAGAAAACACAATCAGGGGGGGAAAAAAAAAAAAAAAGATATAAATAACTGAAATAACATCCTTCCTTCCACCTGAGCATCAAGTCAGGGTGTATAGCCGTATGAAAACTGCTCAGCCTCAGGTCTGATAAAACAACCAAAACCCAGTGCAGAGATGGGAAACGGAGATGGGAAACAGAGGTGGGAAACAGAGGTGGCCTGAAATGTCTCTGATGAAGATGTAGGGAAGAAGGGCAGATTTTCTTGAAGATGTACTAATGGGAAATTGGGTGTTTGGTGCTTTCAAAAGTCTCACCAGGTGCCTGCAAGCTAGGGCTTACAAATCTATACTAAAGAAAAAATGTTTTTTATTTAATTAACTGTCCAACTTGGGTATTCACAGCTCACCACCCACTTTAAATAAAATGGTGAATAAAACAAATTGTTACTGTACTCACAAAACACAAAATAAATCTACACCGGATTTTACCCTCAGATAGGCACAGCAATCTCCTTGTGACTTCAGCAGATGTTTGTTGCTACGGGTGGAGCAAGAGCCTAAGAACTTATTGCCTATGGTCTGTTCCCTTAAACCTGCCGCACCTCAAGGACATAGGGAATTCACAGTCATCAGTAAATATACATCACTGATTTGGACACATAAATCTTGGAAAATGGTCATCTCACCCCACTATTGGAGCTACCAAAAAAAAAAAAAATTGACTCAGAAAAGGCAAGCATTAAAAGAATTATCATCAAACTCTCTGCACATTGACCCCCATCTGTCCCCAGCTTGCCCATCTACACGCTTTCCTTAGGAAGGAGCTCGGTATGAAAAAAATATGGATTAAAACGTGATAAAATCACCGGATGACCTATTACAAATGACAAGGTTAATACTCTCCTAATCAATCACCATACATTTCACAACACGACGGTTCAGATAGCTGCAGAAGGGATTTGTGCATTCATCATCAAGAAGGCAAAGGCTATTCCCCCACCTCTGCAGACCATCTGGGTCTAATCTAGAGCGAGGGGCCCCATTGCCTTCCCACTCACCATCCCTGCATCCTTTCACTAAACAAACTGACGTGTGGGGTTTTTTAAAAGCACTAGAAATTCTCGATTATTGCTCCGGAGCCTGGTAAAGATCGTATCTTTGACAAGCTGCGAAGTAGCTGTGCTTGGACAGGACTATATGAGTACTGGGCTGATGGTTACATGAGTATGGACATCAAATGTTCAGCCCACCAGAGCAGGAACTCAGGGACGGAGTCCCACCACCACATCTAAAGTAGCTTAGTCATTAGCTACCAAACTCGGTCATGAGGCATCAGAAATAAGGATTTGGGTCCATCTCCTCCATGAAACACTTCTCGAGGAGGGCTGTAAACTCCCTCCTGCTGGTGGCCATTCAGTCCAGGTTGATGAAGGGTTTCTCTGGCTCTGAGAAATTCTCAGTTCACAGTGAACCCAATGGCTTGTTCAATTCCTGCATTGCCGAGGTCTGTGGTAGGACAACAATTTGGGAATGAGGAGGCTGTCGGTGGGAGGCTGGGAGGACCACAAGGATGCTCTCAAGAAGGTTGGACAGTGTGGCAACACTGACAAAGTCCCTACCTCCTGGAGCAGTGTCTGGCAATGATGGGGAATAAACTGGGATGAAGCCTAGGCTCGTAAAATCAAATTTTACAAGACTGAGCTTCCAGGCCTGCGCACCATGGGTAAGATTTGCAAACGCAGCTGGAATAATAAGCAGTGCGGTTGGAGAGCGTAATGCGATTGGACACATAGTTACTTCCATGTGTGTCTGCCAGCCAAACGAGGGGGAAAACAGCAAGAGACACTGCGAGCAGCTTCGAAAGCTGAACAGGCACAGGATGCCTGATCAATGATGAGAATTGGAAGACTTCGACCCTGGCAGGGGCAGAAGGCCACTTGTAGTCAGTCAGCATCGTGGTGGAGTGTCACAGCGAAGAGTTAATCGCTGTTCCCTGTATTATGCATGAGGCTGTTGATTTTTGCACACTTTTGCCTTTCATCAATGAAAACATGGCGAATGGGACAAGAGGCTGCGTGTCATCTAGCAGCGGAGACAGCAGCTTCCCTCCCAAGGTGCCCAGATGTGCACAACTGGGCGCATCAATGGCAAATGCATCCTGTATTTATTTATCACTCGCATAGAAAAATGTAAGTTGGTGTCAGTGGGCAGGAATAGGTTCATTACTGTTCTTCTGTATTTAATCTTAATTTAATTGTGGGTCGAACTCTGCTCAAGCACCAAAGCTCTGCAAAGTCTCTCTCTGGCAGCGCAGGGACCTGCGTAGGAGATTAAAGCTTCGGAAAGTACGTTGCAACCAGCAGTAATTTGGAGGTAGCTGTTACAGCTGGAAAAGCATTCAATTAGTTATGAGTAATGAGATAGAACTAGTCAGCCTCTGCTTTTCCTTTTTTGCTCTTGCTGGGTATGGCACCTCCCCTGAATGAATAAATCAATTGTAACTACAGGAGCAGTTCTTCTGGTCCGGGAAGCTGAGTATCAAAAAAGATAGCTCAGCGATTTAGGTAAAACAGGTAAGTAGGAAAGTGGCTGATAATGTTTGTTTCGTTCAGGCAGAGAGATTTTAGAGCAAGGACGAGCCAATGACCATGGTGAGCTCTGCTCGGGCTGCGGCGCTGACGTACGGCTCATGTCACGTCATTTATTGCCTTGGTCCTTTTGCCAAGGCTTTGCGTTACGTGAAGGAAGAGCAAGAAATGACCCTGCTGTGAACGGCAGCAGAGATCGGAGCTGCTGCTCTCAGCCCAAAGAGTGTTAGCACAGGGGCAAAGGGTGGGAGAGAAGCGATGAGGATGTTTGTACACAAATTAGTGCTGGATCTGGTGTGTGTCTAATAGCTGATGTGTCTATTTTTATATAAAAATATAATATTTATTATGTGATAGTGATTTCTGGATTCATTGAAGTGCAGGTTCCCACAAACATCCCAAAAATGGGGAAGTGGAAGAAGACGGGGCGTGAGGTGGCACACATTGAAATTAAAACAAGCGAGGTTTTATTGAAAGAAGAGCTGGACTTTTGATCGTTATCAACTTTTCTTTCTACAAAGTGATGTGCTTTAAACGAAAATGAAAAGTTAATGTTTGCTGGGGACTCTACCACACCGCCTCGTTTCTACTACTGATAGCACCAATGCTCTAATTAAGGTGATGTGTGTGCACACTTAAATATACACACCTCAGAGGGAGATGTTACAGCATATTTTTAGGCTTGAAGTAAAAGTTATTTAATGTGTGCTGATTTTTGTAACGCAATGCCCTTTAATATCTAATTTTCTGTGCAGAAGTACCCACTGCTGATAAATACTTGATTGCGCTGAGGAAGTACCCGGTAATTATTGCTTTGACTCAGATAGGCGCGTTATCCAGGTGGATACAAAGGTATGGATACAGGAATTTATGGGACAAATAAAAGCAGTGCTGAAACAGAACTAAAAAGAGCGTCGTCATGTTGTCAGTCATTAGCGGAGCCGGTGCAAGCAGCAGCAAGGAGCCATGTGCATCCTATAGCCAAGACTCAGAGGATGCCCGTCCACCCCCCTCCGGTGTTTGCTGTTTGCTCTTCCCAGCTGTGCATGTGGGCAAACATAAATCCCAATAACTGCTGGTGGTTAATCAGAAAAATATCTCTGGACAGAGAGTGTAAACAGCTCGGCGAGTGTATATGTTCATAGACCACAGGAATGAAAGCAATGCGGGACACGCGTGCCAAGAACCTCTCATTAGATGCATTAAAACTGAAATAAAGTCCCCCCGTGCTTGGAAGGGGACTGGGAGTGATGTACAAGTGGGTTAAACCGTGGGGGCACCCATGGTACGGACCGCAGGAATGGCGTAATCAAGCGGACCGTACGGCCGGTGAAAGGGTGGTTTGGGTTTGTGTGTATTGACGTGAGTGCAGTGATGGTAAATAAGGCTCAGCAGTTTCTTTAACCTTTTTCTTTCCCAGTATGCAGCTTTCTTACCATAAGAAACTGGAAATCATTTGGCAGGTTGGAATGGCTTTGTATGCAAGACATTGTTTCAAAGCAAAAATTTCTCCAGAACCTTGAATTAAAAAAAAAAAAAAAAAAATCCTGGAAATCTTTCTTTCAGCTGCTCCTTCCAAGCCCTAGCTGTGCCAAATTTCTGGACTGTTTTGATTCTGGTTCTTTTACGACTTGCGGATGTCGAGATCAAAACGAAATCCCGGTGCTAGTGGCTTTGTGCGGGTTTAACATCCCATTTCTTTTAACTCAGCTCAGAAGTGAATGAAAGAGGAGAGCCCCGCATTATTCCCAGGGGAGGGCATTCAGGGAAGCAAGAGGCACCGTGAAATAAAAATCAAACCCTTTGGGGCATTTGAAATGGTGATGAAAGGAAGAGGGGATGCAAGCCTAGGGAGATGTGAGGGGCGAGGGAGGAAGGTGGACGGTGTGACAACAGAGGAGGCATGAAAGGAAAAACGGGCGGAGAGACGAGAGAGAGAACAAGGCGATTAAAGGCAGATGCTGTCTCGCAGGGCCCTCTCCTCCGCCATGTCTACGGAAAGCAGTGAGCACGCGAGCTGCCCTCGGAGGGAGTCTCTGTCCCTCCTGCGCCAGCAGTACCCCCTGCTCTTTGCGAGGGTTTGTGGGGATCAAGGTCCTGCTCAACTGCAGAGGCACCTGATCCTCGCGGGATTCTGCGCCGCACATGTCCGGCTGAGCACAACTCCTCCGTCACACGGGACACGAGCCCTTCTCCGTGCCAGCCCAGGTGCTTCCCTTTCCATCGGCAGTTTTCCAGCAATCCCTGGTGAAACCCAGCACGCCGAGCCGTCCTGACTGTCTGCAACTGCTTGGTTGGGTGGGACCAAACCTGCCCAGGCTGAGATGCCCCAGCAGCGCTGGTGGAGCAGTGTGCGTATGTACAGGGGCTAGGAGCTCTCCAATGCCAAAATTTGGGGCGTTACGGCCGCAGCGTGGTTTTTCTACACCTTACCCTTGGGGCTGGAAAGAAGGGCTCTGCATCGCATCCTCACCACCATGCCCAAGCCCCAGAGCATTTCTAGCAGATGCCAAAATGACTTTCCTCATGCCCAGGGGAGCTGGAAGGATGCTGGGCAGTGACAGTGTCCCAGGAAACCCTCTTTGGACCTGCAGCACAGCCACCAACCTCCCTCCTCCCAGTTTCACCCCACTAGCTTAGAGGAGCTACCCATGCACGCAGGAGTGACATGCACATAGGGTTAGAGCCCCAAGCTCAAGGAGGTCAAATTCAGGCTTCCAGACAACTGCTTGCAATCTACATCTAAACACGAGGACCGGAAAGTCTCCCAGGACACGTGCTGCTGAGCTCCACGGTGGTTCCTGCCGAGCAAAACCAGGCTGAGAGCCAGCAACGGGCTGCCGAGGCTGGTGGGACCCGCTGGAGGGCAAAATGAGAACACGATGAGACAAAGGAAATGCAAACAATGTGGGAAAACGCAAAAAAGTGTCTTTTTTCTCCTTTCTTTGAAAAAACAAGCCCATGTCTGCAGGGTGAGGCTGTGCGGAGGGATTATCTGTGCCCCTTGGAGGCAGGCAGGCTGCTAGTGGGGGCTCTGGGTGTGAAAACACCCCCATTTTCTCACTCTGAAAATAAGGGAGAATAGGCAAAAGCTTGAAAATAAAACCAAACAGGCACATAAACATCTTGCCTGCCACGGGGCTGCATCTTAATGTTGCTAAGTTTTCGCATGCTGCAGTGGGCTGTTAAGGGGATGGTGCATCCAATGGTGTCCTTACCGTGGACGAAGCAATGCGGGGTAAGAAGAAACAGGGAACTTTCTCCCCAATTAGAAGGAACCAATGGTGAATGTTAAATATTTCCTGCATTTTTGTGTGCTAGCAGAGAAGTCACTCACCCCGCGGCCAGCCTGTTTGCGGCCGTTTTTACAGCTGCCTTTATGGTCAAAGGGGAGAGCTAGCAGACAAAACATGTAAATTAAAGCAGCTCAGGAAAACTTCTGGAACATATTTATGTGCATTCTCGTAAAATGTGGCAACATTTTAATCCGTCACTTAATGTTTACATAGTTTTATCTTCATTTTCCATTCTTTCGCAGGCGACCGCGGCTCCCACTGTGCCTGTGGCTGGGGCTGCTTGCTATTAGAGCACATCCCTGGGCCCGAGGCAGTTCTTTATCTACACAATACAGTAAAAATCACTTTTATTTTCCACCTCAGGGAGATGAGCCGGTGCGCACGGCAGGTTTGATCGAGCAGAGGTTGCAGAAGCATCTCCTGTACGCCTGGCTGGCTGGTGCCTCTTCGGTGAGCTGTGGGTCCTCAGGTGGAGGATAAGTGTTGCTGAGCATTAAAAACGCTGCCGAGGCTGTGCTGGGAAGCCCAGCTCGTTTTCTGCTCCCTCTTGCAAAGCTCAGTTGCTAAAAATAGTTTGTCTTGTTTAAAGAATAGTCTGTAAGAAGCCCTGAAATTCCCTTGCCGTTTAAAGACACGGAGATAAAAGACTGAAAATTATGACTAGACAATATGAATGGTCTGGCTAAGTAATTTATTACTGTGAACAAACCCCTTTTTTCCAGAAATCCCCACTGCGTGCTAACATTTCCATCAGGGATGACACAACTCGCTCGTTGGCAGAGCAAAAGTAGACAGATACACACAAATCTCCCCGTGCGGATGTCCTTCCCCGTGATGACAGCAGCACTAAGATCCATCACGATGGATGAACGGTCCTGATACCTCTTTGATTTATAATCCAGCTGAACCGCAGTAAAAATGAAAATAAGACTCGTAGGAGTTTCTCTTGATAAATACCAACGTTATCATCGCGGCCCCGCTGAGGTCACTTATTTTCTCCTAGTGATCGGCAAGGGCCAAGGAGATATGATGTGGGCCAAGATATTTATGAGAATATGTAACAGTGTCTTTATTAAGATAAGAGGGAAACTTTGGGAAAGAGAAAAAACCCACTTTATTTTCCTTTTAGCAAGAAATTACTGAAGCTACAGTAGTCCTAACGCAGGGCTGGAAGGGAGGGGGAGGGAGACGCCGGCGCAGACCCCAGTGTTTCCCTTGGCAGACCAGCGACGCCGAAATACCGTGGGCAACATTTGCAAATAACAAAAGTTAGCAAATACAATGCTATGGTTTCCAGGGAAACCCAACCTTGGCCTTTAGTCCCATATTTCAGCGGGTTTCATTATCCTCTCTGGATTTAGTATAATGAATTGGCTGATGATGGACGCTGCTGCCTCTCTGCTGCCTCGTTTACAGAGGTTTCCGCCGTAGCCCAGTCAAGGTGGGATGCTGGTCTCAGCGGAGATGTGCCATGAGCACCAAAGGCATGGGTGGCCCTTTGGAGGGGTTTCTCCCGGGTGCATATTGGGGGTCCTCGTGAGTCGGTTGAGTTTTTTTCTTTATTGAAGGCTGGCTGTCTGCTTTCTGCATAAATAAGAGGCATTTATGGCTTTCTCGTACCTTCCCAGCACTGAAAGCCTCACTCAGCTAGCCATGTGGAAGAGGTTTTTTGTATTATACCATCCATACCTTGTATGGGTTCTTCCAGCTGATTGCTTTATTAATTATCCATAGAACCAACGATACTAAACACGGTTTAATGAGCGTCTCCTGATTAGGATTATCTGCTGAGGTTTCTGCATGGACGATTCTGTCTTTATAGCACCGGTTCCTGCTCCAAGCCAGAATTCATAAAGTACAAAATCTGGATCAAAGCCACTCTTACCGCAAAATCCTTGCTGAAATATCTTTTACTTCATTCCTTTTATAAAAGACTCCCAGGAAATCCAGACCAAATGGGAAGTTCTCGCTAGTCAAAAGTACTTTATATATATATACACATGTAAAAGCTAGCCTGAAGCAGAAGCCAGAGGCTGGGGCAGTCCTGTTGTTGATATCCTGGGGCCAATCACACAATGCTGCGTTGGGCTTGGAGGGGGTTCCATGACCATGAACCTGACCCTTATACACCCATCCCCACCTCTCCCAGCACAAATTGCTGGAAATAGCTTTTTATTGCCATTTTAACCAGGGCAACGGAATGGTGAAGAGATTTCCAAAGGCTGTGGGTAACTAAGAGACACAGAGACACACAGAGAGCCTACTATTACCCCCAAAAGGCAATGGGAAAAAAAGTACTCCAAAAAAGTGACTGCTGGGGTTTTTTGTGGGGGTATTTTTTAATAGATTAGTCTATAAATGTGATGCCTGAGGTCACTTAGATAACGTGGTCTACCATGCTGGTGGCACCTGGATATCAGCCCACCCTTCCTGAGTAAAACCAAGCCAAGCACCTCACAAACTGAAGTGAAACATGTTGCCATTCATTTCATTTTCTCTTCTTAGCAAAAGCCCAACTTCGTGCAATATATTCCAAACATTTAAAAAGATGCATTGAACTGCATTAAAAGTAGCAGTGTAAATTTTCACTGTTCTGCTTCGCTGTATTTTGAAGCTATATGTCAAAAAAGTTTTGGAATAGACAGTTTGCTTTGGCTGAATATTTTTTATAGTTAAAAAGCAATTCTTGAAACATATCAGGAAGTAATTTTTCTGACTGATATTTCACTATGAAGTTGTTTAAACTGAAGGCTGAGAGTCAGTGCTTTAAACTGAGGCAAACATGCTGGTTTCAAAATTTCCCATGCAATAAAGTAACAACATTTTTAAAATCACAATCGAAATTTTCCCACTAAAAAAAAAAAAAAAAAGGTGAGTATTTTTCCAGAAAAGCCATTTTCGAGTGGAAAATCATGCACAGGTCTGGAAATGACAGGTGCCAGCATGGGTCTCCCCACAGTGCCCCTGAAATGACCCCCGGTCTTGCCACAGCGTAGACCCCCCAAAAGCCCAGCAATGACTTCTGCAACTCTCCATTGGGTTCAAACTCCAATGGATTTGGCCTTCTGAATGCCTCAACTAAGTCTTGGCTTTCTCTGTTCTATTTTTCTCCTAAGGTGAATATATTCAGCTCATGACAATGGTGACCGTGGCAGAATCATGAGCCCACCCTGCTACTTCCAAAGGAGCAATTCAAGAACCTCCAGCTGCCGAAGATTGACTTGCTAGCCTTTATTCAACAATTTGGGGGGTGATCTCCATCCTGCTTCTTGCCGACTTTCCAGCTCAAACCTTTCTGTGTTTTCTACAATGGACAGAATACACTCTAGGCTATTATTTTGTATCAATATAATTTTCTGTCCATTCTGGAGCAGTGAGTCTATTTTACTGAAGCTTCAGACTTCTTGAGAGATAACTTATGCTTTAAGGAAATGCATTTATTTACTTATTCCATGTTTAATTTTGGAAATGAATAGTATGAAGGAAAGCATGAAGAGAAAATATTCAATATGCAATGATCAGTTACGTTGACTGATTCAAGCTTTTTGTAGATGGAGTCATGTGTTATTCATTAAAGCCATCTCAACAAATTAAAAAAAAATAAAATCTCTTGAAGCAGGTCTAAAGGATTACTTACATTTCTTTCAGTGGGAAAGCCTCATGGAGACATCTAAATATCTAAAACTGCAGCTCCTAAAATGTCAGGATTTGCTATTGGATGTCACAGGCTGTGTCACTTGTACCTAAAGTTAGACTCTGAAGTTAGAAATAGCTTATGTAAAAAGAAAGTCTGCCAAAACGTACTCCTCTTGAATTGAACTCTCCAGTGTGATGCACATATATTTGCTATAATTTTTACAAGTCAACTTGCTACTGATGTCCTCTGACACGGGCGTTGTGCAGATGGGCCACCATGCTCTTCTCATGCCCGTGGACCTCATTCTGCTCCTCGCAGGCTCACTGTGTGTGTTTCCTGGGTCATCCCAGGGAGTTCAGTGGAGCAAACGGTGGTGTGAGATGTTCTGTAATGAGACCACGGACCAGCAAAGCACATGTGCAAAGCTCTTAACTTCGGTGTCTTAAACTCATGTCTCAGTGTTTAAGGGTGGAGGCAGTGACAGAGGGTGCTATGTCCAGCTTTAGGATGTGAAACCCACAGGAGTGTCTTCTTCCCCCCTTTTAATTCTATCTGATCCATAGGTTATGTTAAAGCTGCTGCAGGGAATTTTCATTTCTGGGGATGCTTCATGAGATACATCCCAAAGAAAATCTTCCAGGAGATTTGCTTTTTCCACATGTTGGTATGTGAGCGATGGCAGCTTCACAGGGGCAGAAAGTGGGCAGAGGACCATGGGAGAAGATGGAAACGCAGCCCCTCTCACCATCACTGAGATCCTCATCTGCACCTACCTGTGCTTGGGGAATTGGGGCTCCAAAGAAAGGATGCTCTTCTTTTAAATCTTGGCCACCTCTGCCTTTTTGCTTCCCTTTTGCAAACCCTCTTAGGCAGTTCTTTTTCCTATGGCGCTTTGCAGTGTGGGCCAGGATTTGAAAAGGACTCATCATTTTGAATGCCAAGGGCGAAAAATGTTATTTTAGAAATTAAATGCTCAGCACATTCAGAAAACAAATCCCCTTTAAGGTGTCTCCTGAAGTGGTTCCCAAAAGGAAAGTGTTTGCAATTAAGTCATTTTACAGAAATGTTGGCTTCTGTGCTTTGTAACCAAACTTCTTTCATCTTCTCTTGGTAAATATTGGTAGTGGATTTTGGAAATTCAAGCAAATTTACCATTTCACCTTGTAAATGAACTGACAATGAAACAATATGCTTGAAAATGTCAGTTATGTTTTCTCGGTTAATTATGTGGCTCGTAGTGGTTGGAGTAGCCTATAAAATCCAAACCGACCAAAGAGCTCAGATCAAATCTGGTCTTCATTTTTGGATGCGTATGGCTGGTGTCTCTGTGCAATTAGGGTAATCCTAGAGTACACAGTTTACTCTTCAGGCTGGTTCCTTTATGTTTCCCATATGTATTTAATTTTGTAAGCAATGGATTTCCACTTTTCCTGATTTTGTACTCTTTTCTTCTAAAAACAGCAAAATACGTAATCACTGAAGGGATTCTCATGTGATGGCTTCATTCTGAAATAACATCATGGGGACAAAGTTCAGAGCAACCCTCACTTGCTCTTAATTTATTGCAGATATGATTAAAATTTTATGTGAGGTCTTTTTTCCTGTACTTCGCTGCTCTGTGTTTTCATCGAGCACATAAAAAAGGATTTCTGTAATTTTTGCAGCATTTTAGCAGTGCAAAGGCGCTCACGGAGGAATTTGCTTTCTGGAAGGGACTCCTCTGAAAGCTTCCTGTCAGTTCAGCACAGTTTTCCCATCTTGAAAGAAAACCAGAAAAGGGATGGGTAATAAAGAGACAAGAAATGCTAAGTGCAGCACCTCTGAAACGGCCGCCCTGTAAAATCGGGGTGAGTTACAGCCAATTCCTCCCTGCTGGGGCGTCTTGTCTCTTTTCAGGTGGGAGGGTGATGGGTCTGTTTGGATTTTTAACTATTCCATGCTTCAGAATTAAGCTCTTTTCCCTTACGTTTTTATCAGTCTCAGGAGCAGCCAAGCTCATTCTTTATCTTCTTTATTTGTGCATCACCACCATCATTAGAAATGTAAGCTTGGCTCCGGAGGGAAGGCTTATAAACAGATTGCAGTAGCTGTTGTTCAATCTAAAACACACTAAAAACATCCTGTAAACAACAGGTAAAATAACAAACGGCACTGGGAATCATTTAAATAGGGCTTCTGTGGCTCGCTGCTGCTCTTCTTGGGAATTTCCAGTTTCTTTAAATGAAACTTAACAGCAAGAAGCCTTTTATTTTGCTAGTGTTTCCAACAGCTCAGCCTTTTGCTCTTCCTGTGGATTCATTCTCTGTAGAGGCATGGAGATGTGGCTTTTACATCCCTGGCCTGGTGATTTCCTCATATACTATATAATATTCTGTCTTTTGTGGGTAATTTCAGGTGACTGCACCCTGTTTCTTCATCACGCTTCTCTCATACGGAGAAGCAAGTTGGTCAGGACCAGGCTTGGGCAATTGGATAGTCTAGACGAGGTTCAGTTTTGGGGTAGCAGTCTAGCACATTGCATTTCAACACAGAGCTATATTTTATACCCTGAGAACCCAGCGCAAAGGTCCTTGCGCTGGATCGAGTGCTCTAACGATAAAGTATTTTGCATGTTTGTAATATAGCATCTCCTAACTGAGCATCCCCAAGTGCTCCGGAAATATTAATTCAGTCTCACACAGGTCCCTTGAAGCACACGAGCAGTGGTATTGCCATGCCAGAAATACGGGCACTTAGAAAGGCTGACGAGAAACACGTTAATTGGGCTCTCGCTGGGGTAATTGCAGCAACAGCCCTGGCTGGTGGGAGAAGGGGAGGAAAGGCTCTGCTCCACTTCTCCGTGGGGAAAGCAGAGAGCGAGCATCCATAAGGATAACACAACTGCTTTTACATGTTTCTGAGCTGTCATGAGGGAAATGCATTTACTCCTTTGGTTTTGCTTCCTTACTCCCAATGAGGTCAGGGAAACCACATTTCATTGCTCCCAGCTAGTAACACTTTGGATTGCGGATGTTATGAGCTAAACTGACGGGAGTTGCATTAAATTAGCGATAAAGTCTGTAATAGCTTTTGTGCAGGGGTGATTGCATTTCAGTGCCTCCACAGAGAAGTTTATTTTCCCTTCCTATAAAGGAGCAATAACCCATCCAGGCAGGGAAGAGCTGGTGCTGGGTCTCTGGTCCTCCATCAGCAAGCTGGCAGCCCTTGGGAGAGCCGCGGCCACGAATGCTTAACTTCACAGCAGAGTTTCCCATCAGCAGAAGAAAGTTGGGAAGCACGAACCCAAGGAAGATGGGGACAGCCCCGAGCTCAGCGTGCCGATGCAGATCCTGGCACGCCAAACTGGAAAAAGCAGGAAATCATTCAGACTGCAATAAACTTGGTATTGTTTTCGAGGAAGGGGATTAATTAACTATCTATGGAATAAGCCAGATAAATCAAGCATGACAGGCAACTTCCAAATAACTGAGTACTTCAAAGGCTACTTTGGAGTGACTGCAGCGGGGCAGGGTTGCAGCCTGGGGTGCCCAGGTAGCGATTCAGGCCATCGCCTATATGGCTTTGTGTGGAACCATACAGCGATGCGGAAAGTTGCTGCCTTGAAGGAATGATGGGCTGGCCGACCATGGGAGGATCCAGGGGGTTCAGAGGTCCTCAGGGCCCAGGCTTGGCTGGGATGCCCACCAGTGCTACTCCACTCCCATTTTTGTTCCCATTATGTTCTCTGGGGGGGGGGCTAAAGGGACCTAACGATGATCCATTAATTAACCCCTTGGACATGCCTGTGAGCTAAGTGCTGCTAGCACCCATCCTTTTCCCGGCCCCTGGGGATGTTGTGCTGCCAGCAAACCCTGTTGCGGAGGAGGAGATCTCGGCAGAAATACTGTGGGAGGCTGTATTCACAAGCAAAGTGCTTCCACGCTAAATGAAAAATTGGAAAGAAACGTGTCTTATATCCAGGATCCCAGTGAATGAGCTGTGACTCATGAGTCCTGAATGAGAAACTTGCTGCCATCTGCCTTTATTTTACCACCCCGCCTGACTTAGCTCAGCCGGGCAGTAACAAGCTGCTATTGATGCAGCGGCGGCAGCGGGGGGGGTGGCATCACCTGGCACTCTCCTAACAGGACACCCCCCGCTTGACATTTCCCCTTGGCTGCAGCGTACAGAGAGCTCGGGGGGGCTGGCAAAACCCTGGGAGGCTCAGCCGGGTGGTGTTGTCCCTGGAAGTCCCCAGCATGGAGGTGGGGGACTGCAGCATCCCCAAGGGATGATCCGTGTCCTTCCTTGCCACCCATCCTTTCTCTGTTGAACCAATGGGCTGAGGTGGACCTTCGCTTCCAGTTAACCACAAAAATAAATAGGGAAAATACATTATGCATGTACAGAAAGAGTCTGAGTTAATGAAACATAACTGCGGTCTTCCGGACTAATGTAAGATTTGCATTTTTCTAACTTTAGTAATTTGCCAGACTTTGGCTCTGGCTTCAGTGAAAGAATAATTACTTGTTTTCATAAAGAGGAGTGTTGATTTAAAAATGCTAGCTTCACTTTGTGAATTCAAGGGGAAATGCTTTACTTCATATCAATCAAGCTCTTTAAAGCGATGCAAGTTCATTTCACGCTCTTCTCCTTAATTTTGGTACCCTGTGTTCAGCAGCAAGAGCAAAGCACAGAAATAAAATGAAGCCTGTTTTGCAAAAATAGCGTTTGCAGAACAACGTGGAAGGAATGGAAGCTTTAAAGCTAATGCCTTGCTTTGTCCTGCCTCGTCAGAAATAGGAGAGTGATGAAATGGGGAGTATCTTGTGCAGCTAGTCCAGGTGCCCAGCTGAAACACCACTTCCAGGCGTCCTGTGTGCTCTGTGGGGACAAGAGAGGTACCTCCAGAAGACAAAGCCTGCCAAGACTTTGGCCGTCATCTGGAAATGCTCCGCTCCTGGGGAGTTTGGGGTGCCTGGTCCTGTACCTTTGGCATCTCCGGGGACTGCTTGAAGATGATTCAAATTTCTCATTGAGAGGTTGGGGAACCTGCGGGTGGGTCCCGGGAGGGGCTGGAGAGCATCTTCCAACCCACATGGTTGCTGAAGGACAGGTGAGGACCAAGGGACAACATTCACACTAATCATCTCGCTGCCTTCAGCCTTGGATCAGGGAATGCTCACTGAGTCCACCCGCACTGAGGGTGTTGGGAGTTGCTTTCCACTGTAAAAGGTCTTTGACTCTATTTATTGCTGAAAAGTCTCATTCTGGAGAGTGGAAAGGCCTCAGGAAGAATTACAAAATTAACATGAACCTTAAAAAATGTACCTTATAGTATCTGGCAAATAAAATTCATCTGTCTGGCTTAGCAAAGCAAGCACTTAGAGGTGAGCTGTGAGGGGTTCAAGATGGCAACATGTGGAAGAGATTTCGGAAAGTTCTTTAATCCAGTGGAAAATGGCATGAGATCGTGCAGTCGGAAAGGTAAATTCAGACTACGAATAAGGGGCGACATTTTAACAGAAAAGAAAATACATAGAGAAATAGCCTATGAAATGATTTGGAGGGGCTGTTCTCTGGCTGGGTGTCCATGGTCACCCCAACAACCGCTGCTCTTTGCTAATGTTGTATTTTGGACACCCAGGGTAAGCATCTCAGTTCTTTGGATAAAAAGCTTCTGCTTTTGCTTACCCATAAATCAGAGGCTGACTTTTTTTTTTCTATCCAGGTAAAGCTCACTTTGCACACTGGAATATAGGATGCATTTTCCCTTTTCTCATCCTTACTTATCTTGGTGCAATTCTAATTGTTCCTGTAAACCCTGATTCCCAGAGGGCACGCTGCTAAACCGAAAGGACTCTGTCCACTTCCAAACCCGATGGCTGCAATGCTTCACTGTGTTTTTAAATTTCTTTCTTAGCTAGTGTTTTGGAAACTTGCCATTCTTTAAAGTGGCTTCAGCTCTGATATTCCTATTTATTGCTCATGAAAGCAAAAAAAAAAAAAAAAAAGACTGCTCCTCTTCCTCGTCTCCTTTTCCGAGACACAAAATGAGCAGTCTTCTTACCGGCTTTTGTAAATGATCACCGACTGACATCTCCTATCAATGCGCTTCCAGGAGTGACATAGCGTAAAAAATAAGAAAGGACCAGGAGAAGAGCATCCCATTCAGCACGTCTCCGCGGCAGCCAGCCGTGGAACACTCAGCACCCACGCATCACTGCCTGAGAGGTAGCTCTCCTCACGGGGAAAAAAAACCTAAAACAAAGAAAGAGAAGGAAACTCGCCACATTCAATCTACTGTTCATTTTAGCAGTTATGGAACAATAATTGTGTATATTCCCAATGGTCGCAGGGGCGATGATTGTAGTAGATATGGGCCAGAGAATACAATTGCAGGGCAATTTCTCCCTGTCCTTAATGGACTTGTATTGTACTTGTAGGCAGTAGAGTGTCCTAATCTCTTCCTAGCGCGGTCTGTCTCACGGTGGGGTCAATGCAGGGACCCTCTCAGCTTTGCTTGGTATAACAAATTCCTTACGGGCCAGATGCTGCCACCTTTATCCACGCGGAGTGGTACCTACCCTGGGGCCCCATCTGATGGGAGGGGAACGGGCACTGCAGGGATGCACGGAGCGAAGCGGGACGCTGCGGGGGGTCCCTTGGAGCTGTGCCTTCTCAGCTGCTCATTTTAATGGGGGTTTATTTGTGAGCTGAGCAAACCAAGGAATTTCTCCTCTTCCCTTAAGCGAAGAGAGAAAAATAACAACCCAGTAACACACCAGTTGAAGAACACATCTTCCTAACCTGTGTCCTTCATGGATGTTTTTCTGCACAAATTTTGGCTAATTATGTTATGAAAGACCAAGGGCTCCTCTTCAAAGCCTTTCTGCAGCCTTTCCCAAAGATGTTCTTTAAAAACAAATCAATGCTGTTTTATCCCTTTGCCTGGAATAAATTCTGCCAAGAGAGTAACACAATAAGGGAGCATCACCTTTTAATTTTTGCTGTGTATTATTACTGCAAAGTTGCACTGAAAATAAGATTCAGTAAGAATTGTTTTTAACTCTCCACCAGCACATGGAGAACGTGATGCATCACAGCTATTTGCAGGCATTTAGCACCACTAGATGCCTTTTTTTATGGGGAACAAAGACCTTGCTTTAGGCTAGTGATTGCTGTGGAGGAAGAAATAAGGTCAGTGGGTTGCCACAGCAAAATCTTCAATTTTTTTTTTTTTTTTTTTGGGCGGGGGGGGGCAGGGGGGAGCTCTGCTTTCTTGTTTCCTTCCAGCTCCTAAAATATTCACCCTTGGTCACTGACCTGTGTGTCGATGCCCTTTCCTGGTCGTTGTGCAGGGCACTGTGCCGCTGCCTCCTGCAGCACTCGGGAACCTTCTCTCCTTTCCCCTTGCAAACCACGGGGGAGATGTCCTGGGTCTCCAGGGACAGTCCCTCTCCTTCCTTTCCATTCTCCTTCCTCTCCATTTATTTACTCGTCTAGCATCAGCCAGAGGTATCACCCCCATCACAGGTATGATAGGAAGTAATTGGCGGTGGTATTCAAGGGATTTCAAGAGCTGAGCTGCTGAGCACTTGGAAAGATCCACCTCATTAGGTTAATTGAGCAATTATGGTTTCTGCAAACCGTGAAGGAAAGATGGGACCTGAAAATCATGGAAAAACACCGACTAAATGGCTGTCTTTTCTTTGTGTTATTTACATGACCTTAGGGATAGACAGTGGAATCAAGGAGAGAGAAAAATGAGAATGAGAGTGTAAAACCAGCCAGCTCATGGAAAGGCCAAGAACCTGGTAGAGGACCCACCCTTGTCTTTTGCCATACAATGAGACGCTAACTACCTTTATCTCAAGTTCAGGGCAACATTTGGGGAGAACTCCTTTTATTCTGCCATTTCTTCCTTTTTTTTAGTTAAACGTTTGGCAGTACTTAGAATATTCATCCTGAAATGTGGCTATACTTCTATTTGATGTTCCCCTCGTATTGGACAAGAGACTTGAAATCAGAGTTGGATTGGATTTGTAAAGTTTTGAAAAGCTTTAGGAAATGTGTGTTTTTAAAATGGATGCTGTTAAAGCTATTCCAACCCAACTGGAAAGAAAGGACTTGTGTTTTGTGAAGCATGTCATAGGGTGGCTTGGTATTTGCCATGTCAAATGTTTAGAGCCCTGATACTTTTATTGTAAAACATAATGATGGAGCACTGGGATGATGGGAGGGAGAAAAAAAAAAAAAAAAAGGAAATATGGAGCAGACCTGTCCTTTCAGAGCCATTTATGTCCCTTTTTATGTCCCCAGCTACTTATTTTGCTGGTGAACCTCCCCTTTTCTGAGTCTCCCAAGGCACACAGAGGTATCCGCTGTTGCCTATCTGCCCGAGTCCCTGGGACGACTTCTTGCGCGTTACGCTCCACCATTGCCATTAGATCCTCCCATAAACGTGAACATTTTTTATGTCTGTCACGGGCCTCCTCTCACGTAGATTGCCTTCAGGCTGAACTTTTGTGTAATATATTTTGACACCCCATATGGTCCCCACGGTTCTCTCAGGCACAAGCTGAAATCTTGCTCGTGTTGTTGGCAACTGCCGATATCTGGAAGCAGTCTGTCTTTTATTCTTCCACGGCGATATTCACATTTGGGAAGATTAATGTGATGATCAGGCACTGGCAAGGAGATGGAGTAGATGACCTAATAGGTCTTTTCAATCTCTAATTCCTGCGTTTTATTAAGAGGAATTCTTTGTTGCCGTGGCACTAATTTGTCTGAGCTGTCACTGTGGAGGGAAGGCAGAAGAGGTGGCACTAACAGTGTCATCTAAATCCATCTTTTTTTTTGGCACCTCTGCCCCTGTGAATCAAGCGTACCATCTGGTGAGCAGGCAGCTTGCCATCCCAGCAGATGGGCAGGAGTGTATCTAGCTATGAGTCCATGTATGATTATCAAATGTGTTGTTGGGCGAGGATTTCCAGCAGGAATATCAAAACAACTTTTCGTAATGAGCTTCTGGTTCCCCGGGTAAAGAGATGGGCCATTTAACTCCCCAAGAAACTGGCCAAAATTCAGCCCCTGGGCCGAGCGGCGTTGGGGCTGGCAGGGGGAGGAAGGCCAGCGATGCTTCCCCGCCGCGCCGCTGGGTACCGCCAGTTTGCCGAGTGGCAACCGGATGCTGGCGGCCAGCGCTACCTGCGGCACCACGACGTGATCCCTCCTGGAGGCAGATCAGAGCGGCGAGGGATCCCGCTTCTCCTCTCAGAGCTGCAACCCACGTCCAGAGATCTTCGTGCAGAAAAATGCACACTTGGTGAAGAGGTTCTTCTAAGAGGGAACTCATAATTAAAAAATTAACATCGCAACTGCTATCCACACATCTTCCTTTTACATATTTGCCTTCAGGTCTCGTTCCTGGAGCTGTGACATAAACACAGACAAGGCATTATTTGGTGCTACAGAATATTTTTAGCAGGGCATCTATTATTACAATTTCTTTAATCTCCCATGAGATGTGGAAAGCTACTTTTCTCTTAACATCTAATTTATTTCTTTTGATTTTAGAGTCATCGGACAAAGCCAAACGCTCTCCACCTGGTGACAGTGTGAGCGTGGGGGCTATCACTGTAGGTGGCTTCACCAGATGAGTTATGCTGGGCATTGCTTGGGATGGGAGCGCTGAGGTTCATTTTCTCCTTCTCCTCACATCAATCACCTTTGATTTAACCAAATCTTGTTGTGCTAGGGCAAATGCACGCTCATGCAGACGGTCTTCGCTGCCCATCAAGTCTGGAGTCATGGCTTTCCGTTACTCCAGGAAAGATGGTTAGGATATGCTGGTGCTGCAGCAACCTGTACTCATCCAACAGGGTTTATTAGCATGGGCGCTCTGCCACCCAAAAGTGGCTGAATTTAATCTGGGTCCAAGCTGGCGCGTGATGCAGCGCAGCTCTGCCCGTGCCATGCTGTGCCTGGGCTAACGAGCCTGGGCACCGCTCGCTCGGCGTGGAGCCGGTCCTGGTCTGCAAAGCGTGGTGCAATTCATCTGAAACTGGATAAACTGCTCAGGAATCATGTCCAAATGGAAATTCACTTGAATGGCATTTTTATTATGCAACTGTGGTGCTCAGAGCAGCAGTTACTTTAGATACTGAGTAAATAAGGACTGCAGCAGAAAAATCAACAGTCATTTCACCCCTACTGACCTGTACCATGAACCCTCCTGTGATACAGACCTGGGGGAACATTGCCCAGCTCCACAAGTGAGACCCCCACTGATTTCAATAGACACAGGATTTCGTGCTAGGCTTTCATGCAAAAACATGGAGTAGGTAGAGTTAGACCTCAAGCAAAACAGTTTGAAGGCAGATGGGAGTATACGGTCTGTACTCTAGCCTACAGAGGTGAGCGAGGAGGAGCAGCATCTTCAGCAGTGCTCTTGTCCTTAGCAGAAGGGTCATGTTGCGAAAGTGCTTTCTTTTGTTTTGCAACACACAAGCAGAGATGGTTTTGATAATGAGGGAATTATAGTTCTTGCCTCACTGTAGCCAAAAGGATCTATGTTGAATGGGATCCTGTGTTGTAAATCTTTTTTAATGCTCTCCAGATTGCTTTTGAGGCAGTTTCAGTGACCCTTTGTCAGGTCTCCTTCCAACACACCTTCTTCCAGATGGCAGATCCTTGTGCCCTGGCACCATCCCTTCCCCAAAGTGAGCCAGTGCAAGGAGCTGGTACCCCTCTGCTGGCTGAGGTGGCTGCCCATGGGACCCCAACAACTGCCGTGGTCCCAGCCACCACCACATCCAGGGACATCCTTCAGGAAAACCTGCCAGAAGACCTCCCTGCTGGCTGGCCATGGTGAACTGAGCAATGCCATGAGCTGGAAACAGCATCAGGGGAACTGTAAGACTATGTAGTTTCATGAGAAACATGTTATTTAGGGGGCTTTCCTGTCTGGGTCTCTCATCCTCCATACATGCAGCTTCTTCAGCAAAGAAGTCAGCTCAGGACATTTCCTTGATCCTGCTTCTCAGTCCAAACTCTCAAGGATCTGCAGGAGTACGATGAGTACCATGTTTGGGAGCAGACCTTTCCTTTGCTCAAACCCTGCTGGGATAAATATTATCCCATGAAAGCCCTGCATGACTGCTGATGTGGTCTCTCAGCGTGAGAGACCATGGTCCCCATGCTCTCTCAGAAAAGACATCCTGTAGTCCTCGTGGTCCCACACTCCAGAAAGATGCATGAACACCTTCCAAGGTGATGTGTCTTAAGGTGGTTTTCAGGCTAGAATCAAAAAGATGAAATTATTTCCTTCCAAAATAAGATTAAATATGGCTAGAAGACTGGTTGTGGTGACATTAAAAAGTAATATGAGCTTGTGCTACTTGTTATGGCAAATGGAGATGCTCTCAAGTCCAAGAGCTCCAACTGGAAAGCTGGCCATGGTGTTCCCATGCATACCAGCCTGCAGGAGCTGGACCAGGCTGCTGCTGGGGGAAATCCCAGCCCCCTGGCCTGGGATGCTGCATTGCCACCAACCTCGCAGGCAAGGGCAGAAGCAGGTCTGAAGCCAATGCAATACCACAAAATTCTGTTGACTTTGCAATATCAAATCTGCTGCTTGGGGTGGCAAATAGTTGAGTTCTTCCCTATTTTTATCAAGGACTATGTGTACTACAGGCTTGAACAACTCATTTTTTCTGCTCCATGCCTTGCATCTCCTGGAGCTACGAGCAGAAGGTGGCACTCAAATGGATGGTGGGCTCCCACCGTGGTGTTTCCTACAGAGCGTAGACTGACATGTTTCCCCAAGCAGAGGATTTCTGTGGTCAGAGAAGGTAGAGCCAGTCCCTGAGGGCTCAATATACGACCAGATCTGAATTTAATGAGCTAAAATAGAAAAATAAATAGAAAATAAAAAGTAGAAAATAAAATAGAAAGAAAGAAGAGACTGTGTCAAATGGTTTTCATTAGCACTGCAAAGTTGTCCAGCCAGGAATGATTTCCCAGTGGAAATGCAAAAAGTCTAATTATACAGAAATGGTGAACACCAAAAGAAGAACAATTTCCAGAAACAAATCTGCCATGCCGCATATCAATGTGTTAAAGGCGTCTTTTCCAGACTGGAAGCCAGATCGATTCATATTTATTCCTCAGACCAATGGAAATTGTGGTTCTATGTGTGGGATTAGGGTACAGAAAATACTTTTTGCTAATAAATAATTCACTTTGGCAAAGCAAATAAGGAAAAAAAAAAAAAGCAATATAAGGACCTGAAAAGGTTTTTGGGTGAAACAAAGAGGTAAACAGCACGACTGGGTCTTCACAACTAAAGCTCCTCCATCCTGTTTGATTTTAATTTCAGATATCAATTAGAGGTTAGCCAAAGGTAATTGAAAAATAGCTGAGATGTGGAATTAAATAGCAACTGCCCACACATCTACAGACTTCAGTCAACCAGCCCCTGAGCGTGGATATGTTTTTTTACCACAAGCTGGGCAGATTTGTTCCTGCCTTATTAGGAATAATTCTCCCAGAGTGCCAGAGCCCTTTGCTCCAAGCTGAGAGTCTAATTATAATAAAAGACCCCCTTGAACATCACTATCCTGAGTGTATTTGGAATTAGGGACCAGTCTCAGCCAGGGAAGTAGCTGCTTGTAAATCAGAGGGTGAAGCTGCTGAGCTCCCCTTGCTTTCCAAGCCCACGCACAGCGTAAGCTCTTCAAGCATCGACTTGTGATTTTTTGCACTTTTGTGAAATGCCCGTGCTTATGTGGGATATAATATACTGACACATGATTTTAGACATAACAACAGACAGCCTGGGTGAAAAAGAGCCAGATAAACCCATACGAAGTCATTCAATAACAGAGGTCCTTCCTCTGGTATTCTTTAAAGTCTGCATGGCTGTTTTTGCTGCCAAATTCACTTTGTGATGTTGAAAACTATTTTTTTTTTTTTTTCCTTATCAAGATAGTTATTTTCCACTTGGCAAACACTGAGTTTTATTAGTTATTCCTAATGGAGCCTGAAATGATTACAGCTTTTTTCCCTCTGTTTATTTCTCTTGTATGTTCATCACAACCAAAATCAGCTCTTTTCTTAGATCTGGATGATTTCAGTGAATATTACCATGGGGCTGGCTGGCTGGGACAGGGGACCAGATTACTAGAAGGGTTGTCATTTTATATTTTGTGGTGCTGCAGCAATTCTGTAGACACCGATATGTGTTTGTCTTGGTAAGATACCACCAAAGCGCTCCCGAGCATCCTTCAGAGGCACCCTTGGATGCATGGAGAAATGCTGATGAAGATCCCATCAGCGCATATAGGATAATTTGTCCTCAGGATTTGGGAAAATACCCTTCCTGCTCTCTCCTCAAACTTATGGCTCCATCCGTTATCAATCAGCATTGGATTTTCAGCCATTTCACTGCTCCATGCCCTAGCTTCCGACGTGTTGTGCCACCTCTCCTGTCCTCCTCTGCAGGACTTGGACCAGCCAGTGTCCTGGAGCAGCCTTGGGTCCTCTCCGCATTTCCATGGACAAACAGCCAACCTTCAGCATGTTTCTGCCTACTGTGAGTTTTATAGGGAACCTGATTAATGCAGTGTCACTGTGCAAAGACATATTGATAGATCTCAGCGTTCCTAGTCAGACAGATCCTCACCTCCAGCTCTGTGACCTGAACAGGAGAACCAGCCCAGCACGTGGCTGGACGTCCACTAGAGCCACATCCTATGATAAACAGAGAAAAAGCTTATCATGGATTTTCTGAGAGCAGAATCTGAGCTTTTAATCCAGGTCCTTTTCCTCCATTGGTAAATCATCACAGTGCTTTTATCCATATTATCCCTTGCGATGGACTTTGTTCTAGACACACAGCTCTGTAAGCATAACCTCCCACAAACAACCCTTGAGATGACCTTGGCAAACTGATAAATGCCTAAATCTGTGTCCCTGCTCCAGTTTTCCTGCCCTGCTGGAGCACTTTGGGGGTGGGTTCGTGCCAGCCTCAGGAAGGACATGCCCTGAGCTATTTTGTTGTGTCCGAGAGGGCCAGTGCCAGCTGCTTCCCACCTCAGGGCATCTCTGGAAGGGAGGATGGAGCTCGGTGCATCCTGGAGCAAACCTGGGTGCAAACGTCAACAGCTGAACTGAGTCCCGTGCAGCAGCCCATGAAATTAATGCAGAAATTGCCGCAGGCTCTGCAAGGCAATTTGCAACCCCAGGATGGTCCAAGAGCAGAGGTTAAACTCCCAGGACTGCTTCATAGAAATTACTGAGATTTATCGTGCACTTTTGCAAAGTGAGCATTCACCGTGTTTATGAAGTTTTTTTATTTATTCAAGTGCTACATATTTTGTAAGTACCTGTGTTTAGGTAATTTTTCATATTTCATAGGTGCCCACATCTGACGAAATCTCAGTTCTTATGGAAGCTCCTTCAAATTCTTCACGCCAGGATGCCTGGGAAGGGGATGGGGGGCACAAAACCAAGGGCTGGGACTGCTTGAGAGCACACTGAGAGGCTTTCCCTGCTGATGGCTACAGCCCAGCCATTATGAGGGGTGTCCGAAGAGGAGACCATGCCCCACCTGTGGAGAGAGCTCTGGGGTTGCGTGGAGCCCTGCAATGCTGCTGGGCCACCCCGGGCAGGGCTCCCGCCGCAGTGCCTGGATCCACTCGCCAGCATGGCAGGGGATGCTCTGAACCGCTTGCAAGGACTTTCCGGCATAAAGCTCGTTTCCTTGGGTGGGAAAAAATTAATTAATCCATGGCAAGCATGCAGGTACATTTAGACCTTTCAGGAATGAGTCACGGTGTTAGGAAGTGCAGTGCTTCGAGGGTCCTTCCTCCCTGCAGAGCCCCATCAGCTGCCTCCCTCCTCACCGTCCCGTGGCTGTCGAGGGCCCTTGTCTATAAAGCGAAGACCCCAATAGCTGGAGTCGTGTTTCATGAACATCCTTTGAAGCAAACACTCCCCCCCAGTAACCGGATTAATGCTATTTTAGCCTAGGTTTGTTTTTTGAGGTCTTTTTTCCCCCTTTTTTCCCCAGAAAATCCTTCCTAGTTTAAATTTTTCACTGCTTGTAAAGTGTCCCATTATAGTGCTCCGGGCAGGAGGAGATTAATGTCAGGTCCCATTTATGCATCACTTTGGATCAGAAGAGCTTGGCCAGCCCTTTGTAACACTTCGTTCTTCTTGGGGGGAGGGATTAAAAGTTTACCATTGCAAAAAAATACCCCATTGTCACTGCCTGAGATATGGCTTTTAGAGAAATTCCCTTTGCCATAATAAATTATTTATTGCGGTTGGCTGGCTACGAAGCAGCTGAAGTGGGTGATCCCTGCCAGACTCATTAAATGATTCCTAATGTTGACGGAGGACTTTATATTGTGGTTATAAAAGCAGAAGGTTCGGTATTTGCTGGAAGAGCCTCTTTCCCGAGGGCGAGCGCGGAGGACGGAGGAAGCTCTCCAGCGGTACCCATGTGTAAGCAATAAGCAGAGGAATGCTCTCGGAAACTGCAGCTTGAAGGATTTACTTTGGCATTGGTTTTGGTTGCCTGGGAAAGGAGGGAAGCTCTCAGGGAGGTGCTGGGCGTGGGGTTTCGGCTCTCTTTCTGGGCTGGGAAAGGGAAGTTTAAGGCCAGAGCCCTTTTGCGGTGCGGTACCGAGGCACGCTGGCTCTTTCCCACCACGCTGGATGCTGCCGAACGAATCGCGCGTGGAGGCATGAAAACATCAAGCTCCTTGTTTCCCTCTGAGCCAGGTCCTGGTGACTATGAAATGGAAACGTGGTTGTGCAGCAGGGTATCGCTCCTGCACACAAAGGGGTTTGTGCAAACCCCGGTGCCTCCCCGGGGCCCCTAACACCATCTCTGCCTTGGTACCAACCGCCTGGGAGCATCCCAGCTGGAGAATTGCCCCCAGTACCTCCTGTTTTCCCATCAGACCAGTCATGTTTTGCTCACACACGATGCTTTCAGCAGCCAGCACTGATTTCCGTGGGAAGCTCAGGCTTGGTGTCACTCCCTTTGCCGCAAGAATGATCCCAGGCAGCACCGACACTTACAACCAGCTCAAAGCAAGCCAAGGAGGAAAGAGTGAACCAAACCCAAGGTACGGTCTGAAAATTATTACGGCAGTCTGACCGACCTGAGCTTGCAGTGACGTGGATGAGTTTCGGTTTTCTCATCTCATTCAGGATGGCTGCGCAGGGGTGAGAGCGGGCAGGAGCTGCCTGCAGCGTGGCAGTGCGGGCAGCGGGTGAAGCCCATGGTTTCTGTTGGGAGCAACAGCGGTGAAAAGAAGTCTCAAAAAGGAAATCTGGCTTGGTTAAAGCCTTGGTTAAAATAACAAGGAGGCAACTCTCCGCTGTTGGTATTCTGAAATATGTTTTCTCCTTTCTCTCTCGATCCTGGAATTCCATCTCTCCAAGGTTAATATCAATCTTTGTCCCCTTTTTGTATTTACAGAACATCTTTTCTTTCCTGAGAGGGACTGTGGCTTTTGGCTGGTAACTGTAGGATCGGAGCTTTAATACCCCACGGGTGTGCAGGTAGGTTTGCAGAGGGATGGCAGGATGCGTCAGCATCTCTCTGCTGCCGGCCGGTGCTCCCTTATGATGGGAACTTTCACTTGCTCCCTCAGGAGCAAGTGCTGGGAGCATTCGCAAATAGCAGGAGTGTGAGGAAGAGCAATTAATCCCTGGCTGACGTCTGCCAGCACAAAGGAACAGAATAAAGTGCCCGGCCAGGGAAAGGGGGAAATGGCAAATCCATCTTATGGACTTTTTTTAGACTCAGTGACTTGAATACTGCACTGCGGTGTAAATCTTGGTGTCTCCTTTGAGTCATTTCTGGGGATGAAAGTGGAAGAATAGCTTTTAGAAATGGCAGAAATGAGAGGTTCTGGCCAGGGAGGTGGAGGGATGGAGGGGGTTTAGCGATGGGGCTGCCAAGCGGACAGCGATTTACTGTGCGATGCTCTGCGCGTCCCTGGCTCCAGGGGACCAGGGCTGTATGAGGATGCCTTCCCTACCTTTTTCCCTCAAAAAGTAGCTTAACAGAAGATTTTTGGTCAGCTGTAGCTTGAGCTTATTGCAAATGCACCTGTGGAGCCAAGATGAATACATCAGAGTGACAAGTGATGCAGCAGCCCTGGATTTACACCTATATAAATAAAATCTGTGTCCGGCTCCCGAACACATGCCTTCACTGCTGCCTCTCCTCCTCGTCAATGGGCTTGGGATGAAAACCATGAGGAGTCTGGAAGACTCCAGGTGAGATCTCCAGTCCCACTGACATAATTATCCCTTGAGGCATAATTAGGTGTCTGAACATGGGTGGAGCCAGGGTATAACAAACCATCCCCTGCCTTCTCCCAGGCACGTGTTCAAAGAAATCTTGTGTGAAGGGGATGGTGGTGCGGTAACTCACAGATGGAACTGTGACTTCTGTTCTTGCCCTTCTAAAAATGCCAGGGGAGGTAGGGACCACGTGCCAGGGGCTGCTCTGAAGCACCAGGCTGAACTGGGAAATACCTGACTGGTGGGAATGGATCCACCCATTTAAAATGTGTGACTGCAAAAAAAAAAAGAGAAAGAGAAAGGGAAAGGGAAAGGGAAAGGGAAAGCGAAAGAGAAAGAGAAAGAAAGAAAAAGAAAAAAGAAAAAGAAAAAGAAAAAGAAAAAGAAAAAGAAAAAGAAAAAGAAAAAGAAAAAGAAAAAGAAAAAGAAAAAGAAAAAGAAAAAGAAAAAGAAAAAGAAAAAGAAAAAGAAAAAGAAAAAGAAAGAGAAAGAGAAAGAGAAAGAGAAAGAGAAAGAGAAAGAGAAAGAGAAAGAGAAAGAGAAAGAGAAAGAAAGAAAAAGAAAAAGAGAAAGAGAAAGAGAAAGAGAAAGAGAAAGAGAAAGAAAAAGAAAAAGAAAAAGAAAAAGAAAAAGAAAAAGAAAAAGAAAAAGAAAAAGAAAAAGAAAAAGAAAAAGAAAAAGAGAAAGAAAAAGAAAAAGAAAAAGAAAAAGAAAAAGAAAAAGAGAAAGAGAAAGAGAAAGAAAGAGAAAGAGAAAGAGAAAGAGAAAGAGAAAGAGAAAGAAAAAGAAAAAGAAAAAGAAAAAGAGAAAGAGAAAGAGAAAGAGAAAGAGAAAGAAAGAAAAAGAAAAAGAAAAAGAAAAAGAAAAAGAAAAAGAAAAAGAAAAAGAAAAAGAAAAAGAAAAAGAAAAAGAAAAAGAAAAAGAAAAAGAAAAAGAAAAAGAAAAAGAAAAAGAAAAAGAAAAAAGGAAGGAGAAGGAAAAAAAGGGAAAAGGAAAAGAGAAGAGGAGGGGAAAGGGGAAGGGGAAGAGGAGGGGAAGGGGAAGGGGAAAGGGCTCCTTTGCCTCTCCCAGCAGGACTCCCAGCCCAGTGCCCGGGGCCCCTGTCCATCCCGCGGAGGGGCCGGGGTCTCTCCAGCCCCTTCCCTCTGCACATCCATTCACCCGGGGGGCTGCACCCCGGGGTGCGAGGAGGGGTTGGGCAGTCCCAGGGGCTCCTGCAGCCCGCACTTGCGGACACGGCGCTTGCTGGGGACCTGCCTTTGATTTTCTCTTCAGAGGATTCCTTCTCTCCGCTTGAAAGGGTTCTTATTTTGTGAAGAGGGAGCGGGGAGCAAAGCTTAAACACATACTTACATAGGGAGTCACTCCTTAATGAGCAGAGATCTGAAAAATAAGCCGCAGCCTGGTCACGGAACATCTCTGTTGGGTTTTTCTCTTTTCTTTTTTCCTTTTTTAATTGCAAATCTCTCCAGTCCTGAACCTTCAAATAATTCTGCGTCTTCTTCCATCTTCTTACGTATCTAAACTGAGTCGCTCCTATGGGTCACACAACTGGGGCTTCAGCATCGTGCTGTGCTGCTGGGGACGATGGGCACACAGAGGGTGGGGGGAGAGCTGCTGCCCCGCTATCACCCAGCCATGAACATTTCTGCAAATATCAAACAGCAAAAAAAAAAAAAAAAAAAAACCCAAGAAAAAAAATGTTTATAACTCTACCAGCAGCCCTCTTCCCAATCTGCAGTGAATTTCTTGATTACTGCCTCCTTACATTTCCACTGGGAAAAATTCTTATGGTTAAAGCCTGTGTTTGAATTCCATGAAATAACATTTTAGAATAGACTCCTATTGAAAAATTGGGGGGAAAAAAATAGAAAGAAATCATCTACACAAATTGTTCTCCTGAACTATTTTCCAAATGGCCTTACTACTGCTGTTTCAGATGTGATTTCTTTGCCTGACATTAGATACACTTACTGCTCACTTGAAAGCCAGGAGAAGAATTGCAGATGTTAACAGTCATCTCTGAAAATATATTTCAGATTATTCCAAATTACTCCAGTGGAAGAGAAATCTGAGGACATTACCTTTAATATTAGAGCCGCAGGAACAGCAGAGAGGCCCATTTCTATTTTCTATCCCCAACTGAAAATATGAGAAAAATACATATTAAGCCCACCTTTATTAAAATCTTTTCCCCTCCCCATCCCTGCATCCCTCCCACCCGTAAGTGTGGTTCTCATATTTATTAGCTCAGGAACTTGCTGCTGGGGAAATTTGCTTCTCAGGTTGGGAACCTGCTCCCAGTTCACATCCAGTTTGAGGGATGGGCTGAGATGGGCATCGCTGATGTGGGAAAGAGGCACAGGCACCTCACCAAGCAATAGCAGCATCAGCATCCTCGAGGGCACGGCAGAGCCCAGCCGTCGGGATGGCGGAGAGCTGAGAATGGGGTGAGAGGCTGTTCTTAGCCAGGGCAGAGCTGCCCTCCCCTCCACATCTCTCCCTCGGCACCAGCCGGTTCCCTGCAGCCCTTTTCCTGGTCGCCAAGAGGTGCTGGGTTAGCTGCTGCATCGCTTTAAATGCTCACCCCAGGATACGGCCGTGTTCGACTCATTACACCTGATACGCATCTAGCAAACCCCATTTTTTTCTCATTTGTGTCTCAACTTTTATTCTAATTATGGCTTGATGGGGTTTCTTTTTGGTCAATAAGCAAGGGAGAACCACTGCTGTTCATACCCATCCCGCGCTGCCTCCCCGGCCATGCACCAAAGCAACGAGCCGCCCCACCAAAGATGATGGGAGCATGTGAAGGACGAGAGAAAGCCCTGTGTTATACTCTCAGTGACTGTGATTTCAGAGGAAAAACACTTCATATTGTTTCCATGGGGCAGGAGTGTGGCAAACAGCTCCAGGAGCGGTGCCAGGACTCCGGCAGCTGGAGGATGCCAGGACAATGCACTTGGGAAAGAGGAGGAACCTCCCAGCCACGGTGTTACCAGCCCCATCTTCTCCTGTGGCTTCAGAGGTACATGCGTGCATTAAATTCAGCCTTCAAAATATAATTTTAAAATATCTGAAGATTTATGTGAACTACCACAGCTCCCCACTAGAGGTATTTTTATTGTATAATTAAGAGCTGAAAGAACATCCTTAACATCATATTTATCGCTAACCAGGCTCCTTGGTGAACGCCAGCATTGAGACTTACTCCTCCAAGAACAACTCATGACCACGGATAACTTCTCTGCACACTAATAAAATTAAGTTTTTGGGGGTTGTCCTGTTAATTACTTCTCAAGCCAAGATGCCCAAGGATGCCAGCCTTCAACCTCGTGCAAACTCTGGCTCTGAGCATAAATGCTGACTCAGCACTTTACAGCAGCTCGTATGTTTGAAATGGCCCCAAAGTAACATTTCTCAGCATTTTTTCCTCAGTTCTCTGGTAGCCTTGGGGCTTTGCATGTGCTACCATGCTTTTGGGGGGCCAATGGGGACGGCATTGGGGGCACACATCCCCATCGGCCCCCTAAAAGCACAAGATGAATGTTAATCAGCTCAATATTACTGTACCCATCATGATATGACTCTGTGGCTAATTAAGCCATCTTCTCCTTAACCTACTGGAAAAAATGTCATAGGCGAAGCATTTAGGATAGAAGAATATGAAGGAATGTAATGTTTTAATTTGAAAAAATAATAATCCAGAGGCCAGGAAAAAAAATGTCATGTGTATTACATGCATAATAGCTCATTATTGAAGCATTGTAGAGTCATTATTTTAAATAACTGTATTTCATTCCAGTGGCTGGGATGGAAAGCAGTATGTATTTTGTGTAAAATAGATTTGCATTATTATTTATTCATGAGTTTTCAAAGGATCATTATTTTTGATGGACAGCTTCTGTCAAAAGATTTATATATGGGAGCTCATGTTTTCCCATAATAATGATTAATCAATAAACATTTGAAAACGGTGCTTAAAATTCAGTGTTACCAGGATACACATTTACCTCTAATTAGAAGCAGGTTTTCATTCGGGAAACCAGATCACTTTCAAATTCCATCTAATTGCACGCAAACCAAGGTGGCAGGTAACACGTTGCGACGTGCCTTCTCGCCCATCGGCTGCTGTGGCAGCATCCGGGGCACCCACTGGGTGCTTTATCCCCCCAAACCTGGGACCACGGGGGTGGCCGGGAGATGCTGCACCCCCGGGAGCATCCAGCTGTGCGTCTGTCCGCGTGCACTGCGGCTCCGGGAGTGATGATGGGCAGCTGGGGGAGAAACGCCACATCTGGATGGCAAAACTCCTGGTGCCAACCCAGCTGCGCAATGTCGAGTTGAACAGAAAATACCGGGCTGTTGTTATTTTTAACGGATACCCCACTAAGGGTGGGAAACAAGCAATTGAAATGTTTTGTGTAGGTAAAAATCCAAACCCTACTGCAGGAAAGGAGAAAGCAGATCCCGTGCCTGCTGCTCCTTCATATTTCATCCTGCTACTGTGAAGCAAATGTTGCCAAGAAGGAAAAGACGTTGGGTTTCTCATCACTCCCCCAGGTTTTCTCCCCATGCTGCCTTGCGGATGCTGGGTTTGCGTTGTCGGGTATCGCCTCTTGCTACGTGACGGCTGAAAACAGGGATGTTGAGGAATCGGCCATCGTGTCCTGCCCTGCCCCGTTATTTCCACCCTCTCTGGTGCGGGTGCTGCTCAATCCAGGGTGCACGTGTGCTGCAAGCCAAAAAAGTGGGCACTGCACCCCTCTTTTCATGCCTCTGTGCCGAGTCTTTTGGGAGCATCAGTACATACGGTAAATCTGCTGCTTTTGCATTTCCCTTGGCTTATATTTAATGAATTTTCAAGACAAGACGTCTCCGAAAGTAAGCGATGTCAGACTGCCTGGTCCATCAAATGTGTCACTGCCTTTGCAAAGCGCGGTGCAGGCTGAACGCGTCCCACCTCCCAGGCACGCAGCCCTGGCACTGAGCTAAGTGATAACAGGATGGACCAAAAATCATGTGAAATCCTTCCCTGTTGCAGAGGAAGGTTTTTATAACATTGCTTTCCCATCCTGGAAACCAAACAAGGTTCAGCACGGCCAATGCCTTGAGCCAGCCCATCAGCTGACCCATGGATTAGTTCACGGAGGGGATTTCTTTTTTCCCCAAATCTTGCTAACCCACAAAGCCAACATGGAATGGTAGTAACTTGCATTTTGGCATTATCCATACTTGGGCTTGTAAGACCCCAGATGAAGCAGTCAGGTGGAATTGGCCACAGGGATTTGGAACTTTTCTCCATGCAAAGCACACACTTTTTCATGTGCCAAATTACTTATCCTTCACGTGGGCTGGTGAGGGATGCAGAGATGTCATGCAAATGCTTGTGAGCAATAACAGCAACAACAATAACCATTGTAATATTAAAAAGCCAGCTGGTAATTGGTGCCAGCCCTGACGAGGAGCGTGGCCATTACCTTCATTATCCTGCCCACTAACAAAGAAGATTGGCACCACAGAGCCAACAACCAGAAGAAATGTGTCACTGTCACCCGGCTTTTCATTTTCAACAAGGAGCTTTTGCTCTTGGGGATGTGCTAATCCTCAGGGCTGTGAGCAGACGAAGCGGGGGAACCCCTCGGCGAGGCAAACCTGGGCCCAGAAGGCAGCCAGAGCATCCCCGGTTGGGCAGGCAGGGCAGGCAGGGCAGGGATTGCCAGCTGTGCAAGGGAACACCAGCCCCATTTCTCCTGGGCATCCATGAATTATTCAGCATGGCAGAGCTGCTCTTGCTTTCCCTTGTCCGCCCAGCACATCCCAGTGCCCGGCTGCATCCCTGCTCACCATTTACCCTGGGAATTACCAGGCAAACCCTTCCTTCAAACTAACATGCTCCAAAAGCTCCTTTTCTGCCCATAAATCAGCCTCGGATCATACATTTCATTTAATTTTTCCATTACCATAAATGGAACCAACTCGAGCCAAGGTATTTAGGCTGCGCCTTGCCCGTGCGGCTGGATGTTGCTGCCGCCGGGATGCAGAAGGGACCCTGAGCCAGGAACCCAGCCCCGGTCCCCGCTCTGCTCCCGGCACCCCAAACCCCATGGCAGGGGAACCTCCATCAAAAACGTTCTCCGAACATACAGATACCCTGCAGCAAATTTCCCTTCAAAGAAGAACAAGATTTCCCAGGGTAACTCTTCTCCGGGTGCCCCCACCCTATGCAGGAGGGAAGGTGACTGCACAGAGGTTTTCTAATGGGTTGGGAATTTTAGTGCTGAATGTTTTTAGAATAATTATATTTTTAATAAATTTAGGACCTGAATAGGTGCCTTCGCTAGTAATAGCTTCTATTTTGTGTGGTGTCACGAGCCTTTTTAATGTACCAGGGCGAATTCTGGAGGTATTGTGCCAGCAGGAAAAACAGCCAGAAGTCACAGAAGTCCCATCTATTTGAAATGGATGCTAAACTCTGATCATGAAAGTCATCTTTAAAGAAATATGTAAAAATCCTGAAATTCATTTCAAATTAGCTGACATGAATATTTTGTACCCTAACAACTGTACAGCCAGCGAGATGGCTCAAAGGCAGAAAGAGAATTGACCTGAAATGCTCATTAAAATGACAATGAAATAGGGCTTTAAGAAAAGATGTTCTTTTCTCTTCTCTCCAGCACGATGTGAGACGGTGGGAACTCCAACTCTTTGCACATCCTCCCCTTGCTCCATTTCAAATCCCCTCCTGCCAGTGCTCACAAGAGGCGTTCAGGCTGCGTCAACCCTGTGGGTACCCAGCGCCGAGCTCGGGGATGGTGGGGGTTTTTTGTAGCACGGTTGTTTTCAGCGCTGGGGATAAAATTCTTGATAGGTGGGAAGGTGCTACCTCCATCCCTGATTTTGGGGGCTGCGGAGGTCGTGGTGGGGTGCAGGATTTCAGTGCTGTCCTGCTTTGTCCCTAGTACTTACCCAGCACAGGCGTAACCCCGAGCATCCTCAGGTGCATCGGGAAGGATTTCAATGGCAATATCAAGTGTCGTTCCAGGCTGCGGCTATTAAAAGCTGGCTCTGAGCCCATAATATAATACATTGCCATTAAAGGAAGCACATTTGTCCTGCTGGTAATATCAACATTTTATGAATGAGTGGCTTCTGATATCAGCTAATTAGGAGCGGGTTTATTGCAGCATCTGTCACCTGGAGTTAAGCAATTTATCCTGGGAGGTTCCTCACAGGGAGGGTGCTGTCAAAAGCTGGAGGTGGGGAAGGTGCAAGAGACAGGGAAACGGCTGTGCCTCGGGGAAAAGCCCCACTGAAAAAGTACGGAAAGCATGCTGGAAAATATACGAGCAATTAAATGCATTGTGATATCCTAATTGCCTGGCTCACCAATAATTTTGGAGAGATAACCATGGCAACGGCAGGATCATACACTTGTGCCGTGGCTGGACCACGCAGAAAAAAGTGTGGAAAAAAAAGTCCCACGCAGGACGTTATTTGCAGGGAGCTCTTGGAATGATGTGTTAGGGCAGCTCTCTGCGATTTCTACGTGTTCTGCTCAGCCTCCCATTCCAACCAAAAAGAAAACCAGTCCTCTTCATTTACAACACATCCCATGTTCAAAGCTTTTTACCCTCGCTGCAAGAAGCAGAATAAAAAACAGACGTGTGAGATTTTGCCCTAACCCACATCCCTGTTCCTGCCTTGTAGGAGAGCTCAACACTGGGTTTGAGTCCAAATTACCCAAATTCACCGCTGCATTTTAAGCGGGCTATAAATGTTGGTGGTCACAATAAAAAGCCTGGGGTAACCCAAAATTGAGGTTTCCAGCCAGTTGGGGTTGGAGCAAAGAGGGGTTTAATCTCCTGAGAAAGGGTGGAAATTTAAAGGGGTTTGCGAGGACTCCCTAAACCTGCCCAGAGGACGTGCTGGTCCTAATTTTAGGCTTGCAGATGCTCTGGGTTGCAGATGCTCATTCCCCTGTGACGTGCAGCTCCATCATCCCTCGCTCCCAGCGCTGCTGGCTACCCCTGTCCCCTTCCCTTTGGGGCCAGTGCCTGCCATGTGCCCCACCTCCACGTACGTGCCTGCCCCCTTTGTTCTTGATATTTATGGGCAGGAATTGTGGGGGGTTTATGTGGTTTCTTGCCAGTTTTTATGTTTCTGCTTCCTATTGCTGGCTGCACGAGTGGGATTCGACGGCTGGAGCCTGCCTGGCGCAGCATGGATTTCACCTGCTCTGCACATACCTGGTGGTTTGCTCCTCTGCCCACGCTTCTGCAGGAACATTTCACTGTCATCACGAGTGTGTTAAACCCAAGGAATTACCTTCACGTGTGTGGCACTGCTTTAGCGTCATTATCCCTGGCATGCGGCGTTTTTTCAGGATGTGCAAGGGGATAGTGAGGGCTTGTAGGTATCATCTCGTTAAAATAAACTGACTTCAAAGGATGCCACAAAGTTTTCCATCTTTTATCCAACCCATCATCTTTAAAATTACGCAAAGGTTAAAATGCAAATATTGATTTTGGTGCTTGATGGTGGAAGGGCTGGGGCAGGGTTTCGGAAATGGGCCGTGCATTTCATTTCCTCTGCTCTAGGACAGCACGTTGCTGTCAGTGTTTCTTTTATTTGCACATCTGGAACCAGGCAAAGCGCACAGCTGGGAAGAGCTGCTGGCCATTCCGGGTGCTTTGCTTTCCTCTGGAGAGCTCAGAAAACTACCCTCACTAAGGAGTAATTAAGCAGGATAGTTAATAAAGTCATAGTAAAAATGAAATTAGAGTTGTGATACCACCAACCCTGACCATATGGGGAAGATTTTGGAATTTGTTGTGTTTTCAACAGTTTAGCCATTTGTAGAAAACCACGTTTAGAAAAGAGTTGTGGTAGGTACAGCTGGGAGCACAGCCTCCCTGGGGCCAAGGCATCTTCCCATGCCGGCTTTCCCAGGGCTCAGCATCATGTCATTAAATTCAAGTAGCTCGAGCTGCTCCTCAGAGAAGTGCAATAACAAAAAAATCCATGCATTACAAAAATATGTGCGCAAATACCCACCCGAATGCAGCCACCTATGGAAATGTATTCAGGTGCAGGGGGAGCTGGGCGACACGTTCACCTTTTCATACTTATTTGTGCTTCTGTGATACCGCCTGTCTTGTTATACAAGGCGCAGGGCTCATGGAGATGGTTCTTAGCCATTAATAAAAGTGAAATCATTACAATAACTGCATTTTTACCCACGCTCAGCCCTGCCAGTGGGCCTTTGGCAGCTCAGCGTTGCAGCTAAGCAAATACTGGATAAAAAAAAAAAAAAAGGAAAAAAATCTCATTTCATCTCTCTTAGCCTCAGGTCAGGGAGACTTTATGACCCATCTCCATATTAAAATCCAGTTAAGTGTGACCTGAGACTCAGCTGACATCATTAATATCGTGCATATGTTGGTATTTCATCTTCGGTTACGCCAGGGTCGGGGTTAAGCACGGCTTGGTAATAGCACGGCTCCCACCCGCAAGCGACGCTTAGCCTGGAAGATGCTGAGCAGGTTTGCAGAAACATCTTGGAGTAGGGGTGTGCTTTTTGCGAGCATTAAGTGTTCAATCAACCCCTCACTGAAAGCGTTCCCCGCGATATGCGGCTGCAAATAGCCGCGATGGTGTGGTGCGGGTTGTGAGAGGTACCTCCTCGCCCTCAGGATGCTCTGCCTTCAGAAATGACGTGCTGGGAGGAGGATATCATGGAGAGAAACAGTTTGGAGGACGTGATCTCTATTTTCAAAATGCTGATTTTAGCATGGACGTGAGGGAAGGTTTAAATATGTTTCCCAAACAGAATTACCAGCCTCCGTTGCCTGATGTGATTATAACCTTCTCTCTTATTTGCCCACAACTGTTTCTTACTTCTTTCTTAGTGTAGTGACAGGACAAGGGGGAATGGGTTCAAGCTGAAGGAGGGTCAGTTTAGATTAGATGTTAGAAAGAAATCCTTCCCTGTGAGGGTGCTGAGGCCCTGGCACAGGGTGCCCAGAGAAGCTGTGGCTGCCCCTGGCTCCCTGGCAGTGTTCAAGGCCAGGTTGGATGGGGCTTTGGGCAACCTGGGCTAGTGGAGGGTGTCCCTGCCCATGGCAGGGGTGGCACTGGGTGGGCTGTGAGGTCCCTTCCAACCCAAACCATTCTATGATTCCATGATTCTTGATGCAAGGGCTGAATCTCCAGCTGCTCAGCATCTGCTAATGCTCCGCGCCACCACAGACACAGACCCCGACTCACAGGACGTCACGGCTCGTCTTCTCCTACCATCGCTGCTTTTGGGACCTACTTTTGGGGTCTTCATTCTCAGTAAGGAAAGGAAGCTTGGCATATTTTTAATATCATGAAACACACATATTTAGCCGGCCGGTTCTCAGCATGGTGTGGGTCCTGTCAGACCGGGTTCGTCTCGCCACGCAGGGGCTGGCAGGCTTTTCCCCATCGGGACTGTTGGACGGCTCCAGCATCTTTAAACCATATTTTGCAGTGAAATAAATCTGGTAAATACTGATAAAATCAGTTCTGTCAAATAAAGGTCTGATAAAGGGCTTATGCCGGAGCGAGGCTTTTTGAAAATGTAACCCTGGGGATGGCCCCTCCATGAGTGATTTGAAAAGCAGAGCGAGGGCTGTGTGAATGTAAATACCAGAAGATGCCAAACTCAGGTGTGTTCGCCCATCTGAGATCCTGTAAATCCTTGTTTATACAGGAAAGCTTTCCTCAGGGCAGAGCCACAGTAAGTAACAGGAACACTTGCATGAGTAAGCCCCTGCTTACTCTAGCCAGCTAGAATTTAATTCACTTGGAATAAAACCCACAATAAAACAACACAATAGCCAGACAAATAAAAGAAGAAAAGTGAAGTTAAAATACAGCTCTATAAACCAGTACCTATAAACCAGAAATGTTGGGAATGGAGTTTTTCAATGGGTTGGGAAATGCACTTTTAAGTTACAGCATTTATTTTGCTGAGACCTGTGACAACGTAGCAGGTCGCCTTAAATAACGGTGACGGCACTGGTGGTGACAAGCAGCATCCCCATCCTCCTACCTTGCCAGGGTTAGCCGCAACCTCCGGCAAGAACCCGGCGTCGAGGCACCCCGGCAGCTCCTCATGGCCAGGCGTGCTCTGAAGGTTGGCACGGGGTTTTATAACCTGTTTTATGGGAATTTGGGAAGCAGAGGCTCCCACCGGTGAGCACATCACGCACATCCTCGGTCCGTGCTGTGCTTGCGTTACTTCTTCTCCGCTTTCATCTGCGCTGCAGTTGAGGCTGAGCAGCAATAGGAGACATCATTGCTAGATTTCCAACGAAGCACTGAATCATTAGGGACTGAAAGTAGGATTAAGCAACACAGCTAATTAATTGTAACAGCTGACTTCAGTGCTGAATTTGGAGGACTGCATTAGACTAATTCCCCAGTGTTGATATCCTGGGGGCACGCTCTCCTGAACACAGAAGGATACAAAAGCCCCTCTCCAGGTGGCTGAGCATATCTTAAATAACCCAGCCATGGTCAAGGCAGGTAGGGAGAGTGGCAGAGACTGCCTGGGAGCATCAGCTGCAGTTTCCCTGGCCAGACATTGGGAACCATTAATCTAGATGGAGGCGATGGAGATCGTATGATCATACAATCCCAGCCTGGTTTGGGTGGGAAGGGACCTCACAGCCCATCTAGTTCCAACCCCCTGCCACGGGCAGGGACACCCTCCACTAGCCCAGGTTGCCCAAAGCCCCATCCAACCTGGCCTTGAACACTGCCAGGGAGCCAGGGGCAGCCACAGCTTCTCTGGGCACCCTGTGCCAGGGCCTCAGCACCCTCACAGGGAAGGATTTCTGCCTCACATCCCATCTCCATCTCCCCTCCTGCAGCTTCAGGCCATTCCCCTGTCCTGTCATTACAGGCCCTATTAAAAAGTCTGTCTGCATCTTTCTTCTAAGTGCCCTTTAAGTATTGAAAGGATGGCCGTGGTGGATAGGTAGCAGTGACACGAAGGATATCATGATGTGCTGAAGTAGTTATATTGGGATAAACATCCTATTTCAGGCCACTTACACGCAAATATGACTGTGTGTCTAATTTAGGTGGATGCTCCTGAGCATCCCTGAGCACGAGCAGAGGGAAGGAACTGTGCTCAGGGGTGCGTGATTCACCTGCCGGAGCCACAGAAAGGGGTTATGTGCACTCACTGGTTGGGTTTGAAACGTGTGGAGGGTTTTCCTGACCCTAGAAATCAGAGCTCCCCAGTGAGGGGGCTTGGCCGCTCCCCCTGACGCTGTTCTGCACCTCCTCGTGCTTCCCATATTTCCAGGGCTTTGGCACTCTGACTGCTTTTCATTAAACAACCGGCCCGCTTCAGAGACCAACATTTTATGACAAACGAATACAGTCTGAAACAAAATGTGGCTTTTAACTACCTCATGTTTTCAGTAATGTTTTTATTTGAACCATTCCTGGCATTCCTTTCCTGTGTTTTTCTGCACTGAACATTGATTTTCATATGATGCTGGGAAGACGTTCGGAGTAGCTTTACCCTGTCCATGAGAATTCCCTCCAACATCTGCAGCAGCAGGATGGGCTGAGGACATGGCTTTATCACTTGCCCCTGCCTCGAGACCAGGCCAAGGAGGGCTGGGGACAGAGTGCCAATGTGTTTTTGCAAAAAAGAAATATATCCTAAGAGGAAGTTATTACTCAGGATTGTTCAGGAAAATGGACTTTGATCACAAGGCAACAAAAAGATGCTTGGGTGTAATTCTATGCGGCTACAGTGAATCAGGGTAGATAATAATTTGCACTGGTAATTCATTTTCAGAAGCAACACGGCGCTAATGAATACATAGAAAGCGTCTGCTTTCTGTAGAGTGGGCAGAAGGAGGCTTTTTGGAAGGGTATTTTAAAGGTAGAAGTATCATGGGATGGGAAAAAAGTATAAAAATAAGCACTTGAGCAAAGCCAGCACAAAGAGGTCTACACACACAGCCTATTCACGTCTCTGTTTTTAATGGGATTTAATTGATTTCTGGCAAATGCATTGCTTTCATGAAGAAACACATGGTATTTCTCACCTTTCATTAGCTGGAAAAGAATGACAGGTTCAAACCTGGTACCACCTTAAAACCAAATAAACCTCCCTCCACCAACGCATTTCACATTGTTTTGCTACCCAAACCGCTCCCCCCGCCACCCCCGGCATGGGGCTTCAGCCTTCCATTAGCCAAATCCTGCTGGAGCGAGCACAGCATTACGTGAAGCTTCAGCAGCCGGCCAGGATGCTGCTGCAAAACAGCTGTTCTTCCTCACCGAATTCAGAAACTTCCCTGTGTTTCTGTTAACTGTTTTCATCGTGCAAAGTTACACCAGAGAAAACATCGAGCTTACAGAGTCATAGAATCATTTGGGTTGGAAAAGACCCTTAATATCATCAAGTCCAACCATTAACCCAGCACTGCCAAGCCCACCACTAAACCATGTCCCTAGGCACCACATCCACACGTCTTTTGGATACCTCCAGGGATGGGGACACCACCACTTCCCTGGGCAGCCTGTTCCAGTGACTGACAACCCTTTTGGTGAAGACATTTTTCCTAACATCCAATCTAAACTTCCCCTGGCACAACTTGAGGCCGTTTCCTCTTGTCCTATCGCTTGTTACCTGGGAGAAGAGACCGACCCCCACCTGGCTACACCCTTCTTTCAGGGAGTTGCAGAGATCGATCAGGTCTCCACTCAGCCTCCTGTTCTCCAGGCTAAACACCCCCCGTTCCCTCAGCTGCTCCTCAAAAGATTTGTGCTCCAGACCCTTCACACATGGTCCAAAAAAGGATCACCAAGGACCACCTCCTGGTCAAGGACCACCTCCTGGTCTTACACAGCAGAGTCACAGGCACACTGCAGAGACTCGAAGGGTGCAATATTCTGCAGATGCTCCTAGGGTTGCAATAGAGCAAAAGCTGCATCACTTGAAATGTCCTCATTCCTCCCGGGGGCTGACTGTGGCATCCCTGGGGCCTGCATCCCTCCCCGCTGGCTCCCGGCTCTCTGGTGGGACGGGGACCGAGCAGGGTGCACACCCTGGGGACAACGCTGCCAGCCCCTGGGGAGGGATGGGGACATTTTAAGCAATGCAAGTTTTGCTCTAGTGCAATGCCAGGAGCATCTGTGTCTGTGAGAGCACAGCAAAAGCCGGTAAATAACCTTTGCTTTACCTCTGGGAGGAAGGAAGGAAGGAAGGAAGGAAGGAAGGAAGGAAGGAAGGAAGGAAGGAAGGAAGGAAGGAAGGAAGGAAGGAAGGAAGGAAGGAAGGAAGGAAGGAAGGAAGGAAAGATAATCCCCCCTTCCCTGGGCATGGAGCTGCTTGCTGGGGGAAGGAAACACATTCTGGCCATCCCTTCCCACCCAGGCCGAGGGCTGTGGCGATGCCAGGGCAGCCCCGATACCCTGTGGAGCCGGTGCAGAAGCAGTAGCACAAGGGGTTGGCCTGCCCGCTGGGCTTTTGCCTGCCCAGGACAACGCTGGCTGCTCCTCAGCAATTTTGGAGATACGGTAAAATGTTGTGGTTTGCTTTTGGAGCTCCCTGTGAGCAAGTCTGCTTCAGAGAGACCTTTTTTTTTCAGTGATGTTAAGCTAGAGCAGTGCATTAAATCCTGTTTTGAGATCAGATCCAGGCAGGGAGAGCTGAGCAGCTGCAGGTCACCTGCTGGGAATTGCACTTGTCTCAGGAAGGCTGAGGAACACCATTGTGAAACCCCAGGGTTTGATAATGGGGGGAGGCAGGGAGGCTGTGGTGTAGCATAGCCACTATTTTCATCACCCTTCCTAATACAAACCTTCACAGGTCTCCCCTAAATTCATAGCCCCATGGAAAACCTTGGGACTGCATGGTGGGCTTCCATCCATGTTCCTCAATGGCTTATCACCAGCATTAATAGCCCGTTAACTAATTAACCTCTGTCGTCTTGTTTTTTCAGGTGTAAACTCAACGATGAGGTGGTACGGAGATGGTGCAGGAGTAGGGAGGGCAGCCCATGCAGGAGGCAGGGCTGTAGGGCCAGCGACCCTGCGGTGAGCCTCCCGGGGTTGCCAGCTGCCCATCAGATGCGGTACAGGACTAAGGTTTGTGTACCATAAATAAATAAACGAGCAAATATTCTCGCTAGCCCGTGCTTAGGGAAAATAAACAAACGGCAATCTTCTCCCAGCTGAGAATGAACATTATGGGCGGTATGTTAATAATTCACCTCCAGCTCTTGCCAGCTCCTCTAGGTACTCAGTGCCGCCCGGGCGTGTTCCCGCTGGCACCGGTGGAGCCTGGTGGGGTGAGCCCATTGCAGGCACCAGCTTCATCTATACCAACCTGGGAACAATTCCCCTTAAAGACAATTACATGTGCTTCCACGTGCAGGGACTCCAGGATGTTTGCTGCTAGCAAGTTATTTTAACCTTCCTTGGCGTGAATGCTGTCATTTCCTTTCCTGCTGGGTTTTCCAGCCTTTGGCCCATAGACTATTGTTTGCCCAAGCCACCCAGGTGTGCCGAGACCCCCCAACACCGCACCGGAGCAGCTGCCGGGGCTGACACCCCGAAGCCACGCTCAGCCTGGCAGCAGGACTGCGCTGGGATCAGAATCTCAACTAATTTCTCATTTTAGTGAGAAAAAGCAGAGGACATTTCCATTTTGCAAAATGCATCCGCGTCCCTTGTGCATAACCCCGTCCTCCTGCCCGCCTGGACGCACGTGCTGGTTGCACCAGGGCTGTGCTCTGCAGCGTAACAAGCTCATTAGGAAACTTCTCATTAATTACAGCAGGTTCTGGATCAGAGTTGGTTTGATATCTGCAAACGTGACCCAGATGGAGATGCCAAGGTGCGGCGCGTGCCCAGGCTGGGGACCTCCCCACCACAGCCCTACCTGTGGGCACAGCGATGGGGGGCCAAGAGCCAGCTCTGCTTTGATACTCCATTCAACCATGAAACATTTTTTTTTCCTTAAAAATAAAAAAAAAATTAAAAAAAAGAAAAAAAGAAAGAGAAGATCTCAGATAAGAACACAAATGTTTTTCTTCCCCCAGCTCCAAGCGAAGAACTGTTTTATAAATCATTTCAGATAAACAGAGACAATCAAATCTTTGTTTTCAATTCACGCTGGAGATACTGTGCAGGCACTGATAGCCTGGGATTGCTTCACTCCGCACCAATAAATCTGCCATTTGCAATACAGGGTCTGCCAAGAAAATCCCCCTAGGCTTGGTCTGGTTTCAGGAGAGGATATATGAACAAGACTGTATAAATATTGCAGTTTTAGGCCAGTTCCCTCTCTCACAGCTTTTGCTAACCCAAGCAAGTTTCCTCTTGGCGATGTGCACATCAGATACAAGTGCTGGTTGGTGTTTGCACCGGGCTCATGCAACTTGATTTTTCGATTTTTTTTTTTTCTGCTGGTAATTAAATAATTGTTTTTTAGGCACTGGTGGGAGAAGGGGAGCCGAGAAGTTGGCATGGCTTTAATACACAGAACAAGCCTAATACCACTATTTTGCCCAACCTGCCCTGAATTCAGCGGTAGCAGGCAGCAGGAACGAGCTGTGGTGGGTGCCCAGGGTTAGTGCTGGTGTCGGGGTGTTTGCTGGGGTCGGGGCTGCCCAGGGCAGCAGGGGATGCGGGGGCAGTTGCATGGTCCCTGCTGCCACGGGGCATCCCAAAGCGCTGCCGCCATGGCTTCGATGCTGCAGGGTGTACCTGGGGATGGGGAAACGGTGTCCTCAGAAGACTCCAGCAATATGCTGGTGCTCCAGGAGGACGGTAGAAAAGGCTTTTTCTTCTCGGGGTAAAGCATTCCTGGCAAAATCAGAGCCCTGCAAGCGCCGGCGTTAAGTCAAAACCTGTGAACTGTGCCCTACGAGCCAGGCTGGTGGGCTATTTTTATTGAAACATTAGAAAGTAAGGGTATTCTAGGACATTTCATGTATTTTTTTACCCTCTTTTGCGCGTAAGGGCTGAACCACGCAAAGCAATGTTGGTGCTGGGCAGGGCAGCCTCTGGCTTGTGCCGTTCCTGCCTCGGCCCCTGATGCCAAGCAGCATCACCACTTATGTGGCATTTGAATAGACATTTTTGTTTGCTTAGAAGTGGTTTCATATTTTACATGAACATACAACAGTGTGTGTGATTTGGGGGGGGTTTTTTTGGGGGGGGAAGCTGGGAAAATTCTGGCTTTCCACTTGATAACAAGATTTGTCTCAGTGTAGGGAATACAGTGATCTGGGGATAAAGCAAAACCACTTAAATACAAATCAAAACCACTTAAATACAAAGATAAATGTATACTTTGACACATATTGTATAAATGTATACTCTGTATGATATATGGTCAAGACACCTATGTATACGTACATAGGCCAGTGGAAGTCAAGGTACGTCTGTGCCACGTGTAGGAGCAGGAATAAGTTATTCTCATCCTAGACAGGGATTTGGCAGTTTTGCTTGTAAAGGATGCAGCACTGGTGATGCCGGGTTCCCACCACTGTGCTCTCCCACCAGGAGTCCAGTTTTACCCTATTTATGGACTGTCGACACTCAGGATTGAAGGATCACTATGTCCAGAGTTGGTAGTCTAATAACACATTTTATGGTTCAGGAAAAAGCGTATTTTCTAGGATTCAGGAGTGATTTTAGGGCAAATCCTACTGTGTAGGTTATGACCAAAAGAGGCAGCTATTAGCAAGCCTTGTGATGGGGACAGCTGGCTTGCCCCTCAAAAAAAATGCACTCAGTGGAGCAATCTGCAGGAGCTGGTATCATGCAGTGGCTCATATAAATCAGTGCAATAATGAGGCTGGTAACGAACATCACGTGCAGCCCCTGGGCTTTTCGGGGTAATTACTTGCAGCGCGGTACTGTATTCAAAAGGCAGAGTTGTGCTTGTAAAGAGCTCTCCGCATGGGTGCTGGGTTTCTCTGTATGGGTAAACCTTCCCTTGGTAATGGGACACGGGTCCTGGAGGCAGCACCAGCCACACGTGGGATGGGGACGCTACCCAGAACAGCTCTGGGACAGCCTCAGCTGGGAGTTTTGTGTCCCGCCGTGCTGGGGGCACCCAAACCACACCGACGTGATGCAGCAATGGCCAGGGACTGCAAATAATGACCCCAGAGCCGTTTCTTTACATGCTCATCCTGCAGCGCAGGTGTTGGATCACATCTCGCATGGGGGGGGTTAAATTGCTGTTAATTGCTTTGGCAGTAGGAAGAAATGGCTGCAGCGTGGGCTGCCTTTCCTGGCCCATGGGGTCCGAAATGCCTGAGGTGTTTGAGGGTGGTGGTAAGAGCAAACACCCTCCATCCATCCCTGCACTGTCCATCCTGGGGATGAGACCGCCCTGGGCACGGAGTGCCCGAAAGTTGTACAAACACGTTGACGGTCCGTATCTGGGCCGGGGAGCGTGTTCATGCTCCAGGTTTGGCCAGAGGAGCAGAGCATCCTCCTTTACATCCACGTAGAAGCCAGCAGGAAACCTGGCCTCAGCGGCTTCCTGGACAACGTGAGTGGGCTTCTGTGACAGGAGCACTGCCTGCGCCCGCAGACGGGTCTCACTGCTGGTGGTGGTTGGTTTTTTTCATGGGAACAAAACAACATTTTTTTTTCCCTTCAGTTTAGGGAAATGAGCCATTCTTGCTGCAGCCACCTGGGGAAAGCCACCCCAAGCAAACACCATCCCTGGGAAACTGCCCCGCAGATGCTGGACTGGGGCTCCCCAGCACCCTCTGCCTTTTACAGGGGCTCCCAGGGCTCCTCACCACCCCGGTTTTGGGCAGGAATTAGGTCTGTGCAGCACGGGGCTTTGCTAAGCAGCCCCAGGGGAATGTATACCCAGGCGGATCACAAAGAAAGCCAAGTCAAAGCTAGCTGAGACATTTCCCTTTGTGGCTCAGCCCCCATCACACCCCATATACGGAGGCAAAGCTCACGGGATGAAGTGCAGAGCGGTGCAATAAATCCTGCGTCCGTCAGGGCTCTGCCGCTCTCCCCGCCTTCGCTCACCTCCCCCCACCGGTCCTGATTTACGCCGCGGGGGAAGAGAAGCGAAGGCGAGCACGCACCTTCACTCCCAGCCGCTTGGGAAGGGGGAGATCTGTGGCAAAGGCATCTGGGCAAAAAGAGTTGGGGTGGGATGGAGATGGGAGCTCAGCAGAGCCAGACCTGGGAAAATCCAGGTCCATCCCCGTTTCCTCTGCAGAACGTGCTGATACACCCGTGCCAACGTGTCGTTCATCCTACGTCCAGCTGCTCTCCCCCGGGTGACAGAGGTGAGCTGAACAGTCTTGAAACAAATCTGGTTGCTGGTGCAAGGTAGCAAAAATTAATTTTTACCCTGCAAGACCCTCTTTTGCTTATTCTTGCAGATTATGCCCCTGGCCCTCCCTGAGACCCCTGCCCAAAAACATCACTGAGGTTGGACAGTCCTTGCGTGATGTGGGGGCAAACACAGATGTGAATCAGAGGGCTCAGACCCACTCCCATAAATAGGGCTCCCTAACACATACAGTGGGTGCAGCAGCACCCGGGCTCATAAACCAGCAGCATCCCGACCCACGTGCATGCAGCCCCCTGGAAAGGCAGGGGCTCGAGTCAGTGAGCTCCCAAAATGCCTAAAACAGGTGGGGACGAGAGGGGTGTAGGTCTCTCTCCTCCTTCAGGCTTTTATTTTTGCTGTATTTCTACATCTTTCTCTCTGCTGATTGTGTTGGGCTGGTAAAGTCTTCTAGGATTGAGAGGGTAATATATTAATTTATCATTAATTAAAGCCTTCAGTTTTTAGTGTCCCTTTGGACAGACTGGCAGCTCTAAACTGCAGTGCCCAGGGGATGCAGAGAGCTGGCCGTGCTCTGTGTTGAAGGATGTCTGAAAAATTGAGCAAAAAAAGTGCTCAAGGCCCAATTTCTGATTTTGGTTAGGGATATCCCATATGGAGGAAAAAAAAAAAAAGCTGGAAAACAATGTTGGAAAGAGGAGTTCTTCCTCCTGGGTTGCTGGCAGGAGCAGAGAAGTAGGGCTGCATCCCCCAGGAGCACCCAGCGAGGCTGGACAAACCCTGCAGCGCTGCCCCGAGATGAAAACCAAAGCTGCGTTTGCTGTTACAGAGAGGCGTGGGATTAGGGAAATGTACAATGTGCCATTATGTGCAATTTCCTTTTTAAGTTTCCTTTCTTAATAATTATTCCTATTATGTAGGTGGACAGTCTCTTAATATAGATAAAGACCTTTGCAGCTGCTCCATCGTCGGCCTTGTGTTTAATATGCACTTTATAATTAGCCTGGAAGGGAAGACCCATGGTTGCAGTCAGCCCCTGTTCTCTCAGATCATTTTTAATCTGAGCCGGGCTCAGCTGGGAAGGGCTGATAAGCACTTCTGTACATGACAAACAGGGCTTTAATCTTGTCTTTCCATTTCTAGTGCGCTCATTACACAAATTTGTCTCCAAACGACCCCAGCACATTAAAAATTACCCATCCTGGATGCTGTATCCTTTCTTTTTAACTTGCTTAAAACCCTCAGTTTGACCCTGGGGTTCACAGAACGGAGGGAGGCGATCTCAGGTGGCTGCACGGCAAAGGTCACCAATTCCCTCCCACAACCTGGCAAACCCTTTGCTTTTTAATTGATTTTCTTTGCCGGCAGCCAAGCCTCGAGAAGAGCCTTTGCTGGGTGAGGACCGTTGTGGTCCCCATCGGATTCAGGAGGGATGCTGCACACGGGGTTTCCTGGGAGCAGGAATAACGGCGTCCGACGGCTGGAGTTGGGAGCCGGGCACGCTCCGGTTACCGGTGACACACGTCTTCAGTCATGGGGGGCAGTTGGGACCCTGGGTCAATTCTCCAGCTTTTTTTGGCCAAACCAGACCAAACCCAATTTACTGGGCAAGGTTTTTCACTCTTCACCTGGAAGAGGTCACATGAGGCGATCGCAACTTTCGTCCCTCCTGTCTCTCAATAATGACATTAGCAAACCCCTTTCGTGTTTATCTGGGTGAGATAAAGCTGCCTCTGACCAACAAATTCTAAACACATTTCTTTCTTTTTTCAAAAAATGCATTCTTGGTATTTCTACACATCTTCATCCCATGGATAGAGAAGTGGATGGCTCTCAGGGGTGCTCTTGCCTAGTTCTGCTCAGGTCCCCTTTGGTGGGGAGGAGCGCTCACAGACCCCCACCCCCCCAAAAAAAAGATTTCAATTTGAATAGAGGTGAGCCAACTCCTGATGGGGGTCAGGTGAAAGGCCACCCCAAGAAGATGACATGGTGGGACCTCCCGTGGTGCCAGTGGCTTCATGCCCAGCCACGGCGACGCCGACCACACTACCCCAGACGTCTCTCCTGACTGCAGCCGGGACAAAGAGACAATAAAGGACATAACAGTTAATCAGCCCTTAATTAATTATAATAGGATAAGGAGTCTGAAAGGATACGGAAACAGATCTGAACTTTCTTACAGCATTAGAAAAATTGCTGTTTGCTCCTGGTGAGTTAGAAGTGTGAGTGCGAATAAAATGGGTGTCGTGAGTCTGAGCCAAAATTTTACTAAATATAGCTTTTTTTTTTCCTTTGATAAACCACCCAAGCTGTACTAAGATGAACAAGAAAGAGCCTCTGCAACAGCCCCGACTACAGCAAACTCACTCAGAGCTCTGGTGCCTGTAGCTCAACTGCCTTTAATGGACATTGTCATACTTGGTCTTGACATTAATTTTCTGGGAGAAGCAAACAATTATTAGCACTATTGAGATATACACAGAGGCATATTTAATCTGAACATTAAACGTGCACAGTTCATCAGCCTTAAACACCTCAGAGATGAGTCGGAGCTAAAGATAGCGCGGATCTGGCACCAGGAAAGCCATTTCCCTTCCACTTCCAACAAGGTTTAACTCTGACCCGCGATCTCCGTATCGGGAAGCAGGAACGCGAGCGCTGCCGTTTGCTCTTCCAGAAGAAAACCAGCACTTGTCTCTGGCTAAATCACAGGTTGGAGAAAATAAATTGTTTTAATAGAAAATGACTCCTGGAAAACAGTGCAAAGTGTAACTGTAATAACAATACCTTGGTGTGCCACCAAAAGCCATCCCAAGCAACGCCACAATTTCTTGTGTTTCTAGCACACCAATTCCCACTTTGCTTTTATTAGTGTGAAGGGGTTTACATCTAATTGCACTAAACACCCCCCCTAATAATTTTTTTCACGAGCACACAAATACGTACAGCAGATAGAGATGGTGCACCCACACATCATTTTCGGTACTATTTTTACTAATTTTACTAATGACTGCCATAGGGAGAAACAATCTGCATTTATATGTTTCTGGTACTTGCAGAAAAAGGAGGTCTGTATAAGATAAAGAAAAGAGAGTTTTAAACTTGGCCTTTAAGACTTAATGGAAAGAAATGGCTTGGAAATTTAATAAAAAGATGCTGATGCATTCTTGTGCAATGTCAGCTTGCAGAGTTCCGTGTTAGCTGTCCTTAATAGCAAACAATGTTGGTGCATTTTAGGTGGAGAGTCCAAGTAGCTGTCCATGTGCAACCCTCAGCCTGGTTCCCATCAAACGCCCACCTGCAACCCTCAGCCTGGTTCCCACCAAACGTCCACGTGCAACTGTCAGGCCATTTCTGGAAGAATTAGGGCAGCGAGTATGTGCAGCATCCTCTTAATTTTGCTGGTTCTTCTCCTCATTGACTGCAAATGACAGTTCTTACACGTCCTCAGACTCCAGTTTTGAACAACCACAACAGCAAGATGTTTCAGATAAAAGCTAAGTAAAAGTGGCTGCGTTGACATCTCCTGCAGAAAAAAATACATAAGTATTAGGCTGGAACTGATATTTTCCCAAGAGGAATCTCTGCTTTTCATGAAACCATATGTTTTGGAAGAACCCTCCGCACACAGATTTTGACCTGCTCACCTCTCAGCGGAGACAAAGCCTTCGCGAGGGTATCCACCTCTGTTTGGTTTTAATTTATCAGGAATAAAGGTGTCTGACGCTCCCGAATCAATAGTAAATAGAGACATACGTGTCATCGTTCATGAGGAGTTTACGAATGGGCAAAGGCGTTTCATTGCGTGGTGAGCATCTCTTGTTTGCTTTGCTGCAGTCAGCTGAGCTTTCCAAACCCCCAAATTAATGTGATCTTATGAAGACTTGTTCAGCAGCACAAAGACTTCTATTCAGATAGTTTCAAGGAAACAATCCAAGAAAATGTTCCTTTCAAACGTCTTCTGTGCGAGTACATTCAGACAGTTTCTTGAACTCACAACCAGCTACAACACTCATTTAATTCCGTATTTGTTTAGAAAGATTTATCTATTCATGCAAAACTGATAAAGGGAGATGCTACAGGGGTGCCTTGAGTGGCACGATGCAGCATGAGGTTATCAGCACCTCGTGGGTAACCTGTTCCAATTTTATGTTTTATCCCTTTTTTTTTCCATGTGTGTTTTCAGAGGCAGTTGGTTTTTAACAAGAAGATGACGACAGTTCTTTGCTTGCATTTAAAGATTTTGTCCTTGAGAAGAGGTGTAGGAATCACATGAATTAAAAAGAGAAAAAAATAAAGCTCTTCACTTGGGCTTTCATGGCCTGGGTAGCATCAACATCTACATATCAATCCCTCCTGCTCTGGTAGCTGAAGAATATATTTGCATTCTTCAGACTACCAGACCCCTGTCTGAAAACAAGACATCTCTGGAGATCTGTTTTCTTGAGCTTGAGGTCGTGTGTAAACCAGCGGCTCTGCTGAAAAATGGAAATAATCCTTCTCTTTGGGAAGTCCTTTGAATAAGTGATTCAATCTGTTTTCTGACCAAGTACTTTGAAGACTCCAATTTGTGGTGATCTAACAACACTTGAGAGAAGTCCAATAAAAAGCTCATTCAAGGTGGAAAACACAGCAGCAGTCGTGCATGCCTATTTCAAACATCATAGTGGTGTAAAATGATATAGAGGAGTAACATGAAATAGCAAACAAACACTTCCATTTGAAAGCAAAAATAGAATAAAAACATTTTACAGAAATAATATAACTCTGGTTAACAAAAGCAGTGTTAGCTTATAATTGCTTTTACTGCTTTATATACTATTCCTGGATGCACAGACCAAGAGCTACCGCAGTTCTGCTCAGCAGCATCATAAATATTCCTGAAAATTCACTGAAGGTAATGAACAGGTTGAAACAATCTGACAAAAATAATTCCAGCCTTCCCGCGGGGATAACGTGCCCCGATAACACCGCGCGTGGCTCCTGCAATTCTCTGCAGCACTCGGCGGCCAGAAAACTGAATTTATCCCTGATGATGGTTTCCTACGTGGTGTTCCCAAAAGTGCTCTGTGGGCCCGGGCTGTGGGTTTGGGGCAAGAGCCCTGGGTTTTTTTGCATCATATCTCTGCCTTGAATTTCAGCGACAGTCCCAGCTGGTGATGGAATTTACACCCAGCTGCTACAGGGTATGGCTCTTGTTATTTTCATGGTGGTGGTGCATTGCTGGTGTGCGTCTTATCATCTCCCCAGCTACTGCTTTGTAGAGCATAACTTGTGCAGCTGAGCTCAGCTTAGCAAAACATCTGCTGGAGTTTGCAAAGTAAAGCTCGTGTGTGTGCGTGCGTACGGAGGGAAGATTTTCAGCATCCCATTTTTGTTATCTTACCAAAAAAAAAAAAAAAAAAAAAAAAAAAAAGGCCCAGGGAGTTGGACCACCCCATAGGAAGCTGGGCAGAGGTGGTGGGGCTCAGGAGCCCTTTTCCAGGGATGACTTTGTTTGTGTCACCTCTTGCTACTCGTGTGTGTCACCTCTTGCATTTCTTTGTGCTCTCCAGCCTTGCCAAAGGCCACATTTTCAGCTGCGCTCAGCTAAGCACAGCTGCAGCGCCCGCAAAACGCTTGGCATCCCATTTCATCCTCTAAAATGCAAATTAAATGCCATGCTCTCCGGCTTAATTGTTGCTGAATCTGACTCACGGTGTCTTTTAAACACTATATGTCAGCAAAGCATGTGCAATTTGATCAGAGCATATAGTTAAACTTTATTTTCAATGACCATTATAAACATTTAAATTGTGAATTAAAATTCCAAAGCCAATTTCTGGTGGCTACAGTGGTCCGTGGCCGGAGGCGAGCTATCCTGGAAAAGTATAGCAGAAACTATTTGGTCACTGTCGGGTTATCTGGGGTGGAAAAACCTATCCAAATTCTTAGCTTTACTCAAACTTGGTTTATTAATGTGGTTGACAAGCAACAAGAGGGCTTCACTATGTATGTTCCGGTGTTACAGTAATTCAGCTAATCCAGCTCGTACCTTGAGCTGGCACACCAAGATCTTCACACAGGTTTATGCAGAGACAAAATGCAGTATACAGCTTGCATAAATACATTTTAAATTACCTCAGCTAAGATTCCCAGGTATTTGACAACTCTTATTAAGCACTCAAACTTCTTTTATCTATTTTCCTTGTAAGATAGCTGCAAAAAATCCAGCACCTCGATGCCTGAGCCACCGCTGACTCGCAGATAAAACTATCCACGCTTGTTTTGGATAAGCCAAGAGTGCGAACACAGTCTGTGGCACGCCGAGATACCTCGGAGCATCTGTCTGCCCAAACAGAAATTAAACTTCTATGCATGAAACACGCTGGCTCCCGCCAATCGATTTAATGAGCTGCACGCGGCTGCCAGAATATCATCCCCACTTTGCATCTACTTATCCTCTCACCCAACGCACTCCCAGACGAATTCATTACGGCGGCAGCAGTGCGTTTGGATGTAATACCCACCAGTTTCTGGACTGAAAGATGTTTTCTCCTGATTTTCAAGGCTGCAGAGCTTCCTGCTTCATTGGCCTTGCCGCAGTGGCAACCCAGAGATGTTGTCCTTTGAGGAGCGCCGTCGGGATTTCTCGCTCCCTTCAATCCATGTCATCTGAAGGACCCAGAAGAGGAGAAGACAATCAGGCAAGCTTTGTGGGGAAGAATAGTGGGATGAAAGGGTTCTTCAAGGAACAGGAGTCCCCTTCATCCCAGGCGATGTTCACAGGGATGATTACAGGCTTGACTGCTCGTACCCGGAGGAGCAAGCTGGCATGTGTGGCCAGCCTCGGACCTTTACCCATTCATGGGACCCTCCAAGCCCTCCCTCCTCAGAGCCCAGCCCAAATTTCCTGGCAGGACTATTTTTGGTGGAAAAGTGTGTCCCTGGGAGGCATGTGCATGCCACCACCCTGTTCACTTCTTGGTCTTTCACAAAGCAAATACAGCTCCATGGTGCATCTCTGAGCAGCCCCAGATGCTGCAAGGCTGGGTCTGGCCTCTGAGGCAGGACCACCCTTCTCCAGGCTGAGCTTTCCACCAGTGCACCCTGTGCTACATCTCTTCAGACCAGGCTAGTTTCTTTTTTGATGCATTTTTTATTTTGCACAATATATTATTAACTCCATGAGTTGCTCTGTGTCTTGCTCAGGGCTGAGTTTCCCTTTGCAGTGAACAGACCCACAAACGTGTTGGTGGTTCCCAGTTTGGGCATCACCCCCCTCTTCTGACTCTGTGGGGCAGAGGTTCTCACGCAGTGCTGCCCGCATCGTACACCGGCAAAGGGCAGAAGACCTTTGAACACTGTGGTTTAAAATGTGAGTTACGGTGGGGCAAGGTGTTTTGGTGAAGCAAACGTCCGCCTGAGTCTTCCCGTAGCAGAGTCATTCTCTTTAATGCCAAAATTGCCGGGCATCTCCAGCCAACGCCGCTCCTGTTACTGGATTAAGCAAATCCTTTGCTATGCAGCTCCCTGTCAGAGGATCTTCTAATTTAAGGGTTACTTGTACATATTAACAGTTGTAAAGTCAGCCATTACCAGAGGAGACTGGAGCTGGAAAGGAGAGGAGGCAAAGAAAGATGGCCTGATAATCTCTGTTAGCCGACCCTCTGGGTTTTTGAACACCGAGCATTTGTTATAAGGATTGCTCGAAGAATGCAAGCGTGAATAGCAGCGCCCAAGTGGTGGAAGCAAGAGGACGTGCATGGTAACACCATCATGCAAGTCCCCAGCCGAAAGCTGGAAAGAAAGCAGGTGGAAGAGCTGCCCGAGAAATGGGCTTTTCCTTTATTTACTCTCCTTTACCAGTATTTGAACATTTCGGGTTAGGAAATGCAGTTCCCTACAGAAATCCCCCAAGGGTTTGAATAACGCGGTTTCCAACACCCCAGAAGACTCCCTGTGGGTTCAAGGCTGGGTTTGCTCCCATGGTCCCAGCAGGACACATCCCGGCGGGGATGTCCTCGGGGCGGCCGCAGACACAGCAAAGTAGAAATGGGATGATTCAGCTTGGGTCAGAGCTGGTTTTTCTATGCAAACGGCCAAAGTTCCTGGTGAGTCACACACAGCTCCTCCCAGCCCACGCAGGAGCAGAGTTTTGCCCTTTGCACATGGACGATGAGACAACTGCAAATCTCTTGAGCTCTTGCCCACCAGAGCATCAGTGTTCACAACCTGAATGGTTTCTTCTCATAGCAATGATGAAATCTTGGATTGTATTGGCTTTTTATGCAAGACTGTCACATACTTTTCTGGAAGGAGAGCATTTAAAAAGAGGAGAAAAGGAGGGTTTTCCTCCAAGGAGTGCAACTCAAGACCTAACACGTCACTGGGTAGTCCCTTACCCTGAGAAAGTGCAGGATTTCTCCCCGTAACTTTTCCACCAACATTTTGTCTAGTCTGGTTTTCAAAGACTCAAGTGGAGAGGATTTACTCGAGGTCTGGCATAGCTCACTTGCCTCTCTGGTTAATGTTGAAGCATCCCTGGCAACACGGCTTTAATCTCCATCTCTGCGAGGGATTATTATATTTAGGCAGAAGTTAAATAAAGAATGAAGACAAATAATCTACACTGAAAGGAAAATAGCAGCTCACCACTCTCTGCTCGCTTCAAGTGAAACAGATTCCAGTGGGATTTAGAGGTGGTGCGAGTCACAGCGGGTTTGTGCCTCCCTGGGATCCCACTGCCTGGGGAGACCGTATTTTGTTTTGTATGGCCCCTGTGGATGGGGTTTGCAGAGGGGAGAGGGGAGAGGACATCCCCAGGGCCAACCACGGGGCGGGTGCGGTTGGCATCATTGGCTGTTATGGTCTGGGGAAAGTGGAAACTCCAAAGGAAGATGATCATAAATGTCTGTTTTATTCAATTTGATTTTTTTCTGCTTGGTTATTGTTTGATGTCATGATGGATGCCTGTCAGAGAGCCGGCAATGGGCGCCTGGCACTGTCCTGCACCCGCTCCTCCCTGCTCTGCGTGGCTGCTGTTCGCTGGGCTGAAACCAGAGCAGCCTTCGGGAAAAACACAAAGCACGTCCCACCAAACTGGTAAACCTCTGTGCCATTCAAGGTGAACACAATCTGCTTGTTTGTTTGCTTTTAAAACGAAATTAAAATATCATTGGCAATTATTCCCAACCGTTTTCTTCGGAACGGCTTTGCAAACATCTTGCCTGGTGGGTAAATGCCATTTAGGTCATCTGATGGAAGGCAAACCCCTGTCTTTGACTCTGCCCTTGCTAGAAGATTTCTGTTTCATTAGCACAGTATTAATGAGGCTGGATTTTAAAGCAGGTGTTAAGTGCAATCAGAGCAGCTTTATTAAGCTACAAATTGTCTGGAGCTGACAAAGGCGGTTGGATTCGTCCATGCTCAGTTAACCTTTGCCTGCGTGCATGACTTGGCTGATTAAACAGCGATTGATAATGACCTTCAGCCCAGGGAGGCTCTAAAGGTGATGCCGCATAGACTCCGCTGTGCTGAATGTGAATCTTTAGAGGATCATCACCTTTTCAATTTAGGAACCCATACAGTCATTTTAAAATTACGCAATAACATGCTACGGTGAGGAGCTAATTTACTGGTGCTAAACCGGTATTTTGAATGCAGACTGAGAGAGGGGTGGTAACACGGTTGTATTTAACAGAAACAAATATTGAGGATTCAAGGGTACCAATATTTAAAACAACATCTGGCGATTTGAGTACTAGATGTGTGTATGAAAATGGGTCCTGACCATGCTGAAGTCATACAAGACATTTCCCTTGGCCCCAGCAAAGCCGGGCTCGGGGACCGATATTTCGGGAACCGACATTTCGGGAGCCGACATTTCGGGAGGCAATGTGTGCTGCAGCTCCCAAACCTGGCAGTTCCTCACGTTCCCACCGGAGCAGGGATGCGGTGGATGCCAAGGGAGCAGGCAATGTGGGAGGCAGTCACGGACTTTCCATCCTGTATCCTAAACAGAACAAGTAGGGCACCGCAAAGATGCTCGGCTCTGGGGCATTTCGGATGCCCATATGACAGCGGTGCCTCGTGTAAGAAACAGGGAATTATTGGAGTCCGACAGCCAAGACGCAATGCTTTAGCTAAAAAACCACATTAATAATTCTCCATTTTTAAAGATATTGATGACTTGTTGTTAGATAACTTCACATTCAAATAATAACATAAGTGTGCACGAGGAAAAGCTGCAGAAATGTGTTATGCAGGTGAGTCTGGGATGAAAATCCGGGCAGAAGAGGAGGTGCTGGAAATGACTCAGGATGCGCGACCCAGGATACACACAGCGGTAACCGAATTTATCTAGTCTACGTGAAAACGTGAGCAATAAACTTCAGAAATCCTGCTTTCCCTTTCGCAATTGTGAGAAAAAAAGTACTTTTGGGAAAGAAACTAAGCGTGTGGATACAGCGCAAGGGGTGGATGCTAACACTGTACGGGTGAAACCAGAGAGAAGGATTGTGCGGCTTTGTAAGTGGTCAGGTCTTGAGCAGAAACACTCAGACTTGCAACAACCCCAAAAGAGCCGTGGTTGGTACCAGCGAGGGTCGCAGGGTGGGACCGGCGCCGGCAGCACGGGCTCACCGCGGATAACGCCCTTCGCGCGGAGCTCCTCTCCGTGGGGATGGCTCTGCTCCCCACCGCCGTGCCAGGGTCCACCCGCGCCGTGCCGGGGCTGCCAGGGGGGCGGCTGGTTGGAGAAGGATTTAAGGAACCCCCCTGAAAGCCCCTCCGGCAGCACTGCCCCTCTGCTCTCCAGAGTTTACGCTTTATTACTTCCTCCCGGAGCCGTATATTTGGCTGCAAGTGTGCAATTGCTCGCGCATCGCCGCGCCTGACGGGGCAGATTTATGCTCCCCGGTGGCAAGAATTCCCCGCGGGCATCGCCCCGGCCTCGGCCCCTTTGGAGAGCAGCAACCCACTGATCCCACTCCGGCGGGGCCAGGAGAAGCCGGAGCAACCCCCAAAACTGCCCCTGGCCAGAGAAACATGGGACTTGTTCGCAGCACTTCGTAAAGCCAGCTCCTCCTTCCCCGGGTGCACGGTGGGGAGCACGGATGAGGGAGCTGTGCAGAACCCCACGCCACCGGGTCACTGTTTCAGAGCTGTACGTGCTTCCCACATCCAAATACAACTTTATTTCATGTCTTTTGATGGTTTACAGCCCGTCGTGAGTTTGCTGCACGGAGGGATCGGGATAGCCGCAAAGCACTGGCTCCTCCTGTTTCTAACTGCTAGGCTACGTTTAAAAAAGCAGTTAAAATACAATTTAGCTCAGGCTTTCCCGTATCAACCGCTGATGCACTCGCTGGCATGGTGCGCTTTCAAAACCTTGGGGGGTGGATGAAGCCAGGGGGGCTCTACCCCGCTTCTGGCAGCCAGCGCATCCTCACCACCAGACCACCGCCACTCCGTGCCCGGGGTCTGCCTGCCCGGAGGGGATCCTCTCCTCAGGGATGGTGCAAGAAACTGATTTTGCTCCAGTTAAAGGAGATAAATGTCCAGTTGCATATCTCTGAACCGGGAGGGGAACAGGAAGGGGTGGGCTCCTGGGAGGGGCATGTTTTCCCTCCCCGTGTCAGCGCTCTCCGGGAGCGCAGGCAGGGTGGGAATCTCCAAGAAAAGGTCTGTTTCCAGAAAAAATGCTTTTAAAAATCCCGGTGGTATTTCCTGAAACACTCGTGCACATAAATATTCCTGCTGGCCCTGCACGGAGCGCGTCAGCACAGATGCGGCAGGCGTTGGGAGGGTACCCGGGGGAGGCAAGCCGGCCCCGCAGCCCCCGTGTGCCCCCGTGCAGCCTCTTGAGCTGTCCAGAAACCGCCCCATTTTGGGGGGGCACGAACCTCACGCTCACACTTGCTGACGTGCTCTAGCTTCGGAGCATCCTCCTGTTTTCGTGACCCCTGTGTTTGCCCCAGCGCCGGTGCCGCGGGGCTGTGGGAGCTGCAGGCAAGATGGACGATGCCCTCGAGCAGCCCTCGCACGCCCACTCGGGCGCGTGTTTTTCCCGTCCCTCCGCAGAGGGGCCAAACCCCCAGGGGATCCTCAAGGGGAGCCGGGAACGGGGCAAACTCCACAGCCTGGCAGCTCCTCCTGCCCGTGCAGGGGTAAAACCCCCGCAGGCAGCACCGCCGTGCTCCTGTTTCACACCAACAGCGCCGCCGTAAAGTCACAAGTCAGCTTTTTAGCAAAGCATCTTTTTTTTTTTTTTCCTTTTTCATCCCCCCACCCCCCCACCCTGGGCCAGCCGCTGCCCATTCATCAGCGGCTGCGACTCCCACGTAACGAAGGAAGGTGCTGGATGTGCCCCGGCTGCGGTGCCCACCGGTGTCACCCCGGGCCGTGCGGTGGGTGACGGCACGCCGTTACTTTGCTGGAAAGCCCCGTCCCAGCGCCGGCCTGGCCCGGCGGGGCGAGTGGGGAGCTGGGCGGTGGAGCAGCAGGAACGCTGCGCAGGAGCTGGGTGTTTGCTGAGGTCCTAGCAGGAAGGAAGGTGCAAAGCCACGGCAAAGCATCTGCTGACCCCGGGGCCAGCGGAGACCTTTTCATGCGCTCGCTCCCAAATCCGGGCTTTTGGCTTGCTTTGAGGCTGCAGAGTCAGGCCAAGCTCTAACTCGGCTCCGTGCTCGTGCCCCCTGCTTCGCCAAAGCCCACTGCAAAGCCGGTCTCTAACAGACGAACGTCTATCTCATCTAATCCTGCCACACAAGATTATCTCGGAATAAAGGGCGATAATGAATAGGGAAAAAACCGGAGTTTGCTGCTGGAGGATTCGATTGTGTCTGGCTGAAAGGCTGTCGTACGGTGCTGGGCGACGCGCGGGTTTTATTGCCCCGTCCGCACAAGGAGGCTGATTTATCCTGGCTTCCAGCAGCAGCAAGGCGGGAGGGATGCTCCTGTGCGCTGCGCAGCCTTAGTGCTGGGCTGTCCGGGAGCAGGAGCATCCTCCAGCATCTCTAACGAAGGAGCGAGAAGTAAATTAAGTCAGGAGGCTGAAAGCCACGGCTTCTCTCCTTACATCCTCCAGGTTGCATCCCTGAAGGTTTGGGGATGACCACAGGAGGCTGGTGGAAGGTGAGAGCCAGCTCCTCAGCTGATTTATAACAAGATCGTGGCTTGCAAAGAAATGTTTAAAGAAACGCGTTTGTACGTAGGCTCTGGTTTTCCCAAACGCACGCAGTCGCTGCTGCGGGGGTACGGCCGCACACAGCGAACCCCGGGGCCGGGGATGGCAGAGGCAACCAGACTGCCCCAGAAACGCTGGGGTTTTGTGAGCTGCAGGTAAACACAGAGATAAATATGATCTTTACGACTCTGCTCAGACCCACATCCATCCCTGTGAGGTGCAGCCCAGCACTAAATACAGCCCGGCGCGGTGCGCTACGGAGAGCCCTGCTCGGAGCAGCTCTTCCTTACCTCTGCTGGGGAAAATACGCAGAAAAATCGGCTGCGAACCTCATGCAAAGGAAAAATCACGCACTGCCAAATGGCACAGCATAAATTGGGTTTTAATTTCAGCTGTATCAGTTGTTCGTTAGTTCATTTATTAGTTCATTGATTGAACGCAATGGTATGCCACTCCTCACCCTCCCATACATATGAATAGATATCGCTGTTAAGAGACTGCGCTGCCCAGCTTAGCAAAGCTTGCTCTGGGCTAGTGTGGAGTTCACCCCCTGCAGCAGTGAGGAACGTGGCTTTTCCCTGCCAGAGCGCTGAGCTAAATGCGGAATAATTCATTTTGCAGCTCCCAGAGCCAGATGCGTCATGGCCAGGTAGCGATCCTTTCCGTACCCGACATCTGTCCGTGGAAATACCTGCAGAGCTTCAGGTCTGCAAATGTAATTACGCATCCCAGCTCTAATTTAAAACACTCATTTAACAACTGACTTAGCCACAGCCAAACAGTTTAAGTAACATGGTTAACATATGAAGATGCGCAACTCAAAAATAAACTCAAAGACTCCACTTGCGACTTCGCACGGCTGAACCAGAAAGAACCCAAAGCAAGTATGGAGTGAGGGGACACCGGCCCAGAGGTTAAGCCTGGCTTAGAGCTGATTTTGCCAGAAAAGACACCGACCACTGGAGAGCCTGGGTGCTTTGCCCACCACGTGCCTGCTTTAGAAGATCTTGGCAGCGAACGCTCCGAGATCCATTTATGTGAAGATGTTAGGACACGGGGGATTATAAAATCAGTGAGGTGTGTTTCTACCATCAAACAGAAATCCCGGCAGTGCTCGGGTTTATTCTGAGTCATACAAAGTAATGACCTAATCCTGTTTGATGGTAAACGCTGGCCTTTGATCTGCGCGATCAGGCTCAGGTTGGGAGTAGCTGGCTGCACTGTTGGCTCCGAAAAAGAATATAATATTGCCCACCTCTGAAGTTAGAGACACCTTTATAAATCCTCCTTATCTTCCGTATTCCAGGAAAAAACCTGAATTGCTCAGGGTTATTTCCCGAGGCTCATCGAGGCAGCACCAGCACCCAACTCTCCGTAGGAAAGAGTAAGTCGGGGCTGGGCTCACGGTTGTGGTTGGGGTACAGGGGGGCCAGGGTGTCCTGCGGGCGCCGGCGATGGAGGGGGCATGATGTGGCTGGAGGCTGTGAGTTTCGGATGCTCGGCCGGTGCTTGTGAACGTTTGCATTAACCTGCAGGACACGTGCAAACCTCGTGCAAACGCAGCCTATATCTAACCCCTCGGCGTGCCTCTCTTCACCTGATGGGGAGTGCTTGCTGGAGCAAAGGCTGCAGGACCGGAGCACAAAGGACAGAAAACTCTCCAGCCCCGGTGTTTCTGCCCTGAAAACACGCAGCACCGCAGCCGGACCCAAACCCAATCCCCCCTTGCCTGCGGTGCAATGCGTTTGCTTCCTATTCAATGCATTCTCCTATTTCACAGCATTTTCCTATTTCAATGCGTTTCTTTTCCTCCGGATCAGTACCTCTGCTTTTCTCCACCCCCAGGCATTCAGAGAGGCTTCCCCTCAAAGACCCTGCTGCCCTGTGCCTCCACGCCAAGGAGCGCCAGCCTGCCGCCAGCCCGCCTTTGCCGAAATCCATCCCCGCACGGGGACCACCCGCCCGCCCGCAGCCGCTCCCCGCATCTGCTTGAGTTGGAGCCACCCGTCCCAGCGGCTGGTGTTTAATCTTTCGGAGGATGACTCATGGGGAAATGCCAGCCTCATCTGCTGAGAATTTTAAACAGAGGCTTTTTTAAAAAGGAATTGAAGAAAGCAACCATCTGTCTGCAGGGAAACGTGCTGTTTTCTTCTCTTTCTGCCGGAGCAGGGGCAGAGGGAGGGAGGCAAAGCCGTGCCAGGCGCTGGGTCTTACCCACCAAATGTGCTTCACCAAGTTTTGCCACTGAAGCCACTCCAGCTCCGTCTCGCTGCGTGCTGATGGCACGGGTTGTCATGACAATATCCCCTTCATAAAAAAATCCTGGGGAATTTAATGGGGATTAAACCACCATGAATCCACAGAAGTGAGCCGAGATGTGCCGTGGGTTTCTCTCGCCATAGCCTTCCATCACAAGGATCGTATTTGGGCTTGTCCGCGGGGGTTTTGTGTCTCTCCCCCCATCCCAGGGCCGTATCCGTGCTTCCCACTGGGTTAGGGTCAGGATGCGCTGTCCCTTTTGCAGGAGGGGTGAAGCCACGCGCCCCCGATGCTCAGCTTTTCGGGCATACGCCAAGTGTTGCTTTTCCTTTTTGCTCCTACAGCAGAAATGTAAAATGGCAAGAGCTGCTGGAAAATTACAAATGATTAATTGGGGAACCGTCATTGCACAGAATCAGCTTTTATCTTATTGCTTGAAATTAGGGACTGAGGAAAAGGGCCATCTCAACATCCCGAAAAACTGATTACGGAGAGCAAAGGAACCGGGTCTGATTTAGCCCAGTGCTCACTCAAAACATCCCACATCTCCAAACATCGCCCGGCTGCAGCTCCGCTCCCACCTCTGCAGAAGGTATCTGCCCAACCCACGTTCACTTATTTGTCTCACAGGCACGGCTGACTTTAATCCGGTGCTACAAAGCCACGGGGAAAACACCCATTTACGGGCTCTGAATAAGCGTTAAACAGAAAAGAAATCATACGGACCTATGCAAAATGCTCGGAAAGAAAAAAAATCCCTCCTTTGCCCCGTGCTGCCGGGGTGGCAGCGGCGTGGATCCGGCCCCAGGGGTGCAACAAGGAGCTTGAGAAAGGCACAGGCCACTTGTAGGAGAGGTGGTGAGAGGGAAGGAGCGCCTTTTGCAAGGGCCGTTTGAATTCCCAGCACACGTGCTGGACGGACCGAAGGGCTGAAGTGACTCCAAGGGCTCCCTCGTGCCTTATACGCATACGGTGCTGGCATCAGCGATGCTTTCAGGTTAACGCACAGCCGGAGAGTTCTCGGGAACTGCAAATGTTATCACCTGCTTCTCATCAGGGTGGCCATTTCAGAAAGCCGTGCTCCCTCTCCCTTCTCGCCCCAAGCCCCCAGCACCCCGAGCACAGCCCGGTGCGGGACCCCACGTCACTCGGCTGGATGGATCACACCGGTTTCGGTCAAAAATGCAACTGAAAAAGCTGTTTTCCAACAAATGGCATCAAAATCCATTCAGGATGTGTTTGAGTGTCTCATTTTAGGGTATGCCCATACCTTTCTGTTAGTCTGGCTGGTGAAAATAGCTCTCGGAGCACTTTTGCAAGCTTTTAACAAAAGCCCTTTGGCCAGGAGGCAGCTCCCATGGGCGTGCTACCAAAGATAGCTGGGTTTTTCCATCTGCAAAGTTAAAATAACAAAAATTAGATGAGAAGCTATGCGAGTGATGGGCAGCTCAGGCCAGCTGGACCCTGCTATTCAGTTCCTGGGATGAGGCAGCTTTTGGGGCACATCCCAGCAAAGCCCAGGCGGGTCGTTCCTGATGATGCTCAATTCAGGCAGCACCGTTGGGGACAAACACGCTCGGTTTGGCCATCGCGCCCAGAGTGTAGGGCTGATGCAGGAGGCACGGCAGATGCAGCGAACGCTTCTGCTTTCTGTGCCCAAAGGATTGATTTTTGGGATGGGTGCACAGGTACGGATCCGGCCCCGCTCCCTGCGCCCTTCATCCGTGATCTTGCTGCGGGAGGGGGGGGTGGGCAGCCGAAGCCGCTCAGCAGTCCCACCGACTGCTTTCGGCGCGCTCGTCACGGCTCTATGCAAACCAGGAATTATTTATAGCAATTGTTTAATCTTTCAAATGACAGAATTGAGAGAAAAAGAAAAAGGTAATCTGTTTTCAGATGCTTCACGGAGGGGAAGATGAGGCCACGTTTGTTAAGTGATGCAGTAACTGAGCCCAGCTTGGGCGAGAAGGGATACGCTGGCATGCTCTGGGGAAAATGATTGGGAAGAGATCGTTAAGGAGATGCCTCTGGGCGGGTGGGAGGAAGCGGGTCGTCTGGGCAGGGGCAAAATTTGGGGGGAAAAAAATACCTTCTGCAAGCAGAAAAGCCAGAGGTGCTGGAGGCACGGGAAGGGCCGTGTCCCCTTCTGTGCCCGTACGGGAGGTGCCTGCTCGGGAGCAGCAGAGCTGTCCTGGGGCAGCCCACCCCGCGGCAGGCGCAGCTGCCCTTCGGCAGCACGTCTCTGGTTGGAGATGCTGAGCATTGCACTCCGCGCCTCTGCTCACAGGAAAAGGGACTAGGAAAAATCCTGGGTTCAGTTTGTAAGCTTGATCTTTTGCAAGGCTTCGCTCCTTTTTTTTTTTTTTTTTCCTTTTTTTCTCCCCAGAAAAACAAGAATTTCTGTGGCCTAATTACTTCCAGAAACTTGTAGCCTGAATCACTGTCGGCTTCTGCCTTTGCCCTGCAGTGATTCGGCCGGAGGCTCCGGGACCGCTCTCCACTTCAGCCTGCGGGAGCAAAATAAAATGGAGAGGATGCTTAAAACCATCGAAAAACCCCTTCCCATCTGTGCCAGAGCAGCAAGGGATGGCCTTTCATCTCACCGCTTCTGAACTTTTAGGAGAATTAGCTTACTCCTTGCCTTTGAAAGTCTCTGCCGTGGGCCTGTTAGGGTAATCAGGAGATGGCCGGGCACTCCTCCGCGCTCCCGGGTGGTCCGCCTGGGAACTCCCCGGCACCGCGTGGCTTTCCCATCCCACCAGCTGGCAAAAAATCAAGTAGCCCTGGGGAATCGTCCCGGCATTTTCACAGACCTGAGTTCTATCCCAGTTAAGCCTTCATGGCCTTCACTATACTGTACGGTCTTCCTGCCGGGAGACTTGATCGGCGAAATAAGTCGTTAAAACGGGACCTCCTCGGATTTACGTGCTGCTCCTTTTGCAGTGCGCCAGAGTAGGGGGGATGTTTTTCCCTTGTCCGACGGGTTTCAGAGGTGGAAGTCCCAGGATGGCCACCTTCCCGGGATGCCGCAGTGCCTTCCCGGGATGCTGCGAGGACTGCGTGCCTCGGGGCAGAGCAGCCCAAAACAGCTCAGGGTGCCGCTGCTGTGCTGCGGGGAAGGGACCCCACTCCCTGGGCCACCGAACCCAGGTTCCGATAGATAAAACCAGAGGTAGGATTAAAAGTGGGTATATTCTGCAAAGCGTATAATGCTCAAAAATACTACTGAACCCGGCAAATTTATTCTGAGATTTTTCTCTTCCATTTCTGCCATTAAATATACTCGGGGGGGGGAAAAAAAAGTGACTTTTAATATCGCAGAGTGCTGGAAACGTGAACATCTTGAAAACGCCTTGAAAAAACTGGAAACGATCCAGTCACAGAGCACAAAATCTCACGCTCAAACCTACAGCGTGGATTTCAAAAAGCGACGGCTCAGAGCTGTAGTCATGGTGAAGGGTTTGATAAACCAAAATATATTGGGGAGAAGAAAAAAAAAAAAAGCAAAAAAAAAGCTGGGAAAAGGGGATTAAGGGCAGCCTCGATGGGAATAGTGGGAGGCCGCCGTGGAAATCTGGCAGTGGCACAGGGGTGGGGACAAGTTGTCGGCACAGAGGAGGATTGAAATACCGCGCGAGTGACCTGAGTAGCAAAAATAGGATAAAATTAATAGTGTAGGAAAGTGCTGTGTGCGGGGATGAGTAACAGAGATCCATGATGATACACGTCGTATCCCTGGGAAGCAGCGGGGCGTGCAAGGGAGAGGGCAGCTGCGGGGCGCAGCGGGCACGCCGCCCAAAATAAGCCAGATATTACCATAACAAAGTGGACCGGACCTGGTCAAGAGAAGGAAAAATACTCAGAGTTTGCCACTGGTTGAAAACCGTGAATTTGGACCTGGAGGGATTTTGAGGATGGAACAGACAGAGGCGTCCCAAGGGCGCTGGCTGAGCATCGTCCCCAGGCTGGCACGGAGAAGATGCCCGTCGGCTCCTGGAGGTGCCCGCAGCCTGTCTCGCTGGTATTTTCCCGAATATGCCATATGCAGAGAAACCAAAAAGGGGAGGGATAATGACCTTTAACACTAAGATTACAAAAAAAAGAAAAAAAAGAAAAAGAAAAGAAACCAACCCAAACCATTACCATGACCATTGTAGCATGAAACACAAAACCTTCCTCTTGGAGCCACACAAAGCCGTGCGGAGCACACCAGAGTAATTAATAAAATGAAAGCCCCGTTTCTTGCAGATGGAGATGTGGGGAATAAAGGAGTTACACTGCGCTGAGCTGTCATGCATCGCATGCTACATCTGTTATGGAAATCAGTGGTAGTGGGGCCTTTTGTTCGGGCTAAAGCCCTCCCAACAGGGATTTGGCTGAAGTAGATTTTCTTGTTATTAAACATGATTTCGAGCTAGTTGAGAGCAGATGCTCCTGCAGCATTTGGAACTAATAACCAACCTTCGAGTGTGCAGCATCCCTGAAAAGTCTGGGATCGCCTGCAAGAGCGATTCCAGCTCGGAGCTAATGCGCTGCCCTGGGTCCCTGCTTTGCACATGAATGCTGCTGACACCAGATGAGCCTTCTGGCCTCCCCGCTGCCGGTGCCCGCGCCGCCCCCTCCCAGCCTTTTCATTGCCGGGGAGCAGAGCGAGATGCACACACGCACACACAGAGACATCTCGGTGCCCTCCCGCGTCCCTCCAGGAGCACAAAGCCCTCCTCGGTTTGGAAAAGCACCAAACCCCACGCGCTCCCCCCCGCAGCATCCCCTAATTTTAACGAAATCCCTCTGCTGTCCCCCCTCCGACGCACGCTTGCTCAAGCCGCCCTGGCCACGCACCACGCGGAGCAGGAGAGGACCGGAGCAGCCGCACGCGGGGCTGCCTGCTCTGCCCAGAGCCGTTGCGACTACCGGTGGGACCGCGGACGGAAGGGACAAAGGGAGGGAGGCAACAAAAAAAGCCACCGGCGCATCCTTCGAGCGGCACGCGGTCGGCACAGCACCTCGGGCAGTAAGGTGTGGTGTTTGGAGACGGTATTGCAGTTGTAGGTGTGCACGTGCGGAGAGAAGGACGCAGTTCGGCTGCGTTACCCCACGTTTAGCCATAGAAGCGTGTCCCTGTGTGTTAGCGTTCCCAAGCTTACTGGGGGTGGTTAAAGCTACCAAAGCGGTAGCAGAGAGCAGGCGTTTGAGGAGAAGGGTTTCTCACAGCTGAGATACCCCACACGCCGCCGCCCATCCCTCTCATCGCCTGCCCCTGCTCAGAAGTACTCACGGTTCCCTGCTGTGGTTCCCAGCAAATAAGCAGGACGAAGAGCAGCAAAACGCCTCCAAAGCGGACAAGCACCAATAAAAATATGATGCTGTGCCGGCAAGGAGAGGGTGAGATCGCATCCCAGGCACTTTGCGATGTTGCCGTGCAAAGGTTAATGCTGCGCATCCCCAGCGTCACGGATGCTCTGCTTCCCTCCGGCATTAGTCACGGGAGCCGGCAGCGTCGAAGGGAAGGTATTTCCCTAAACGCGAGACATGCTATAGAATAAATGACTCACTGTCTGGCTTAAGGAAAGTCTTGAATCTAATTTGCAGTTATTACAGTCAGGATAAGGTTAATGGCTCTGCTCTGAGTAACTTGAAAGTAGCAGAGCGAGCTACAACCCAAAGTCCTTCCCTGACTTTGGGAGGTTCATTTTGGGGGCCCAAAAATGCTCTGCAGCCCCATAAATTGCTTTTGCTCTCCTCTGCCCGTGACAGAAAGGTTGTGCAGCTCGGTGCAGTCAGCACTTTCCCAAGGAGGGGAACACGTCCCCGCCACTCCGGATCAGGCCACGGAGGCACAGAGTTGTTGCGGGAAAAAGGCTGAGGATGGGCGTGCAGCTCCTTTGCTGTTACATCCCCAGACGCGTTCATCTGAGCAACCTCCGTTTCCCTTGCCCAGTCCCTCCACGGGCACCACTAGCTCGTCCTCAGCACTGGGGTCATACCAAGACCCACTGTAACTCCTCAAGCAGCACCCAAAGGTGCTGCAGGGCATTACAGCCGTTGTTCACCGCTGACATCGCAGGGTGACAACCACCATGTAGACCACTTGGTGCCGGGGAGCGATTCAGCATCCTCTGCCCTGTTACATCCCAGGACCACCGATGCCATTTGCTGGCCTGGCTGACCCGGACTCCAGCCATGGGCCAACATCTTGGAGCCATCCACAGTGTTTGTTTGTTTATTTATTCTTCTGCTCCTTCAAATTGGGTGCTTGCTTAAGTCAAGGCTGCTTGTGTTGGAGATGAAGCCTTTCCTTGGGCTTTCCCCCAAAAAAGCCAGGTGACCCCAGCACAGCCCCACCAGCCAGAGCCCTTCTCCTTCCTCTGCTGCTCATGGGTTAGCAGGGACCATACCTTGACTCTCCCCATGTATATATTTAATAATATTACTTAATATGACCATTATTTCCTTGCATATACACTGAAAAATCACTTCATGAGCACACCACATAGGCACACTGTAGCGGGTTATTGATACCTCCCCACTCCAACATTTTACATCTTCCTGCTAAATGAGCGACACAGCCACTTTCATCCCAAAGCGGCACCCAGGATGGCCATGGCAGAGCAGGACGTCCCCTGTCACAGCCTTTCTGCAGCTGATGCACAAGCAACCTCTTACCAACTTCAGCAAATTGCAAGAGAAAAAGATTTATCAGCTTTTGGAGGACTTTGTGGAACGTGTGCCACGGTGTCTGTGTAACGGCAAGGAGCTGGAGTTGCCAGGATTAGCTCTTCTGCGAAGCGCGTGAATCGGTGGGCTAAAAAAAACCATTTCCCATTTGACAGCTGTAGGAAGGCTTCCTTTTTCACAGATCCTTTTTAAAATTGGACAAGACCTTTTTTTCTTTCTCTTTTTTTCCCCTCAGATTGCTTCTCATCCCTAATCCTCCAAACTAATTTAGGAAGGAGAAACAAGAGACACTTGGCAAGAACATCCCTCCTCGATACCGAGCAACTTCCACTCTCACGGGGCTCTTGTGCTGGGAGCCTGGACCCCAGCATCCCCTCGTTGGGGCTCAGCACCCTGCAAGGGCCACTTTGGACATTCAAGGGCCTCCCGGGAAGCTGAAGGAGCTGCAGGAAAATAGAAACGTTGCTTCTGCATCCAATATATTATCACTTGAGCGTACGAACCAGCAACGGCCGCTGTTGCAGGCCCGGGAACTGCAGCTCTGCTGCAACTCCAGCATCTCAGTGGCTTTTGGAGAAAGGCTGGCAGTTAGAACGAGACCCGAATGGGATGGAAAGTCCCTGAGAAAAAAAAAAATAAATTCTGTTATAAGAAAGGAGTTTGGTAGGAAGAAGCCCAATGAGCTGAGAATTACTAATTACTTGCTTTTCAGCAAATAATCCCTCCCTTAGGAGAGCCAACGTGAGGATTAGGCAACGAAATGCCGTATTGACAACAGCAAATTATTAATTAGGCGAGCTCTGCCCGTTTCTCTCTGCAGATTGGCTACGAAGAACAGTCCGAGACATGAGCCGTCTCTTCCTCGAGCTCTCCTCCCTGCCTGCCATCAGCCCCAGAGACGGGCAGGTCCTGCCTGCGGGGAACCAGGGCCACCAGACTGACCCATCCACCCAGGACCCAGCACCACCGAGCAGCCCCACACCCTCAAACCAAAATAACTGCACCTGCTAGAGCCTCAAGCAGCTACCAAGATGGGTGGAAATACCCATAAATATCCATCAAACAGCATAACTCAGCCATTTTTAAAGTTTATTGAGGAACGTGGGGTGGGTTTGCTTTTGTCGCCCACCTTCTCCCCGCTGTGCTGGCATCCTGCTGGCCACTGCCTCCTCCCTCGCAAGGATCACGCGCTGAGGACGCGCTCATCAAAAACGGTCTGCAAAACGCGGAGGTGCTGAATTGCACGTACTCAGCATGGCGAGGGTTTGCCATCCCACTGAGATGCGGTGGCAGGTCTATTTCTGCACCACAAACCAGCCCACCGCGTTTAGAAACACTGCTCTCCTGGGGATTCCCCGGGGTTTCTCCAAGGAATGAGTTTTAGTAAACTGCCTCAATTACCGCAAGTGATTGCACAACCCAGCTGTGCAATAAAAGAACAACAACAACAACAAAAAGATCGCGCTTTTTGGAAGTGCAAGCCATGGTGATCTGCCAAAATCTGTTTTCCAGGGATCAAATACTGAAGAGAAACATCTGACCAAGCCACAGCCTACAACTGAAAATACTTCCAATTTGCTCCTTGCTCACCTCAGCAAGCAACTGGAGAGCTGACGGGGCCGACCATCTTACCAACGCCAAACCGTGCAGCTGCAGATGTCACCTCAAGCCCAGCTCTAGCTTGAGAAGAGTAAACCTCTGGTCCCTCCTCTTGCTCAGAGGTTTCAACCGCCATGGCCACAGCTAGTAGGAGATGTTTCATGTGCACAACAGAATTGGCAATTCTGGTCTAAAGAAAATGGCAGAACTAGCAGCAGGAACAGAAAAAAAGATCAGTGGCTTTAGACAGACCTATCTTTTTATATATTAAGAGGAACATGTCAATAAATCAAGGCACCTCCACCTTCCATCTGCTTAGAGCAAAATAAAGGAGGACTGAGCTGGTGGCCTTAAAGGAGGGTAGTGATCAACTAATGGTCAACGCTCTTTGGAAGAGGACCTTCATCTCCTTTCTGTAGGGGTCTAAGTATGGCTTAAAAGCACCTTTAACAGTACCTTCATAATCCACACCACTCGACTTGTGACCACACCACACTTGGGCCTCACACAGGAGTGACACCAAACCAAGCCCGTGCACATTAAATGGGTTAAAAATTCCTTACAAACTTTGGTGGATCTCATAACCAAAACTGGAATCACCAGGAAGGCTTCAAGGAGGTTATTTCTTTGTCCTAACCTACTTCACTGGGTCTTACCAAGACCATGAAAACAGCAGATCAGAGGATTGAAAAGAAATAGCAGGATCTACAAAACCCAGGCAAGGGGTAAAGCAGTGAAGAACGTGCACGACCATACCGCTCTACCACGCGTGAGCAAAATCCAGCCGTGCCGTAGGCAGATGCCGGGAAGCCCCCTGAGCACTCGGTGTGAGGAACTGGCGACCTGGCGCCAAGGGTGCGATGGTAAAGCCTAGCATAAACACAAAGCACTAGCAGTGGAAATGTTGCGTGGCCCAACTGCTCCTCCAGCGTTCATAATCCTGATAAAGATGGCAAAGACCTAAAAGAGCACTGAGAGGAACCACACGGTTGGTTGAATATGAATTGGAAAATATCCTTTAGAGCAAGACATTCAAAGTCATTGAAGGAGTCGATCTGTTTGGTTCTTGGTGACCTAAAGGTGTATTTAAATTCACTAATCAAAAGTATGTCAATCTGACACACGTACAACTGGATGGAAAGACCAGAGACCGAAACAAGTTCAGGCTACAAAGACGAGGCAGCTTTTTAGGCGTAATAATTAACCCCTGGCCAGACACACCCCACCGCAGCGGCCAGCCTCACCAGAGGAGTTCCTACACCCCCGCTGCACCCTGCCAGAGGCCGCCTCCAGCTCCAAGAGGAGCTGCTGCAGGGCTGGCGTTTCACGGACGCAGGGGAACGGGGGTCCCCAGGAACTCACGAGCTGCTGGAAGGGCTCTGCAGCGGGGAGCGACGCCACGGACCCAGCCCAGCACCCTCCCACCAATCTGAGCCACCTTCTAGCACAGCAAGTCATCCACCCCCGTAATTACAGCATCTACACAGCCAGGGGACAGAACCTGGCTTGGTTGTCATCAGAAATAGAAAAAGGATGATCAGGTCAGCACAGGATGGTCACAAGCATTAGTGAGATAAGCAGCTGCTGGGGCTTCTGCATGACTTTGGAGATGTAGACCCAGAAGTGAGACAGAAACTCCCTTGACTTGTTTGAGGACAAGTTTAAGGGAGAAAGCCAAAGAACAGTTCCTAGGAACAACCTGGAATATACGAAACCTTTTAAAAAGCAGCTCTCAAAGCTTCAGAGGCAAAATGAACCAAACTTCATTCGTTCGCCTGCTCCGGTCTCCTCGGCCTCTGTCACCTTTTGGGAAGCAGAACTCAGGTAAGAAACCCATACCACGTACTTAAATAAAATGCCAAAGAACCCAAAACGCTGTTGGGAAGGGTAAGACTGATTTCTATTCAAATCACATCCCAACTCCCAGCTATGCCTGGCCTGTAGCTCAGCACAATTATGTCCAAAACACACCGGTATTAATGAACTAACACACAAAGGTTATTTCCACTACAAGTCAATTACTTTTTTTTTTAATTCAAAGAAAAAAAAGGTAATTTTAATAAATACTGCAGAAACATTAACGAAACATACAAAGTGACTTCAACAATTAAAAAAGTAATGAATGTCCTGTTTTATAACAGTTATAACTTATTTTTTCCACAATATTTAAATACAGAAAGCACTTACCAGCTATTTTGTAATACTGCCCTAAGCGCACTGTTGCATCAGTCAAAAGCTTATTACTGTGGTAAAAATGTCTTTTTGTGGGAAATAATTGGAATCGGTGTTGTGGGGGTTTTTTTCTTCTTATATCAGATGAAACAAAGTGCCGGGAACACACAGAACAGTTTTAATTATGGTGACCCTTTACCTTTGCACAAGTCAACAGGAACACAGCTTTAACACTTCAAAAATGAAGCATTACCCTTGGGAACAAAATGCTTGTCCTCAACAAGCGACAGCCACGCTGGTTAGAGCTTACAGTATCCTTCTTTTGAGAGAAGCTAGGAGTTCAGTCGGTCAGTAAACAGTTGCAAACCATTTTAAAGGGCAATTTATTTAATGTAACAATAGTATTCAGTAAGCAAAAAGGAATTAGACTTAACTGGTTCTCTGATGTTTCATGATTGTTGTCTGGATACGTATATATTAGTCTTAAAGACTAAGGGCAGCATCCCGTTTCCACTGGGGACCCCTTAAGGCGTCACAGTTCTTCAGACCCCATTTCCTCACCACGAGCAAACGAAGTCTGCAGCAAGAGATGGCTTGCCCCAAAAATAAGAGCATCACAAAAGATAATCTGGCTCTGCTGGCTCATTTGCAGATTCTCAGGGTTTTTTTGCAAAGCTAATTGCAGAGAACCACATCACAGAATAGCACCTCTCCATAGCATTTACAGAGGGCGAGATCCTGGGATCCACCTGGCTCTCCAGCTCCTAGCAGAAGCAGAGGAGTCTTGGGGCTTCCCCAGATGGGCAGTAAGGCTTAACGAATTATCATGGTTGTAAAACTAAGGATCATTTGTCATCATAGCTCTTAGCACCTTTCACTTCAACCTACAGCGAGATACCCATACAGAACACCAGAACTGGAGATCATTTCCACTCTAAATTACAATCACAAAGAGGAACGGAAAGTCAGAGTCCTGCAGTGGGCAGGCAGTTTGCCCCCACACCCCAATTCGATCCGTTTAATTTCTAGCGTGCGAGGGCACCTAGAACACTGGGAAATCTCAAACGGTTGTCTTCATTACCAGCGTACTCAAACGCAGATTGCGCTGCCGTCTTGGGAAGGCAAAACTCCAGACTTCTCACATACAGTGTTTTCCTCTAGGTGACGCACAGGCCTCGACATACGCTCCGTTTTAATGATGAGCTACTAGAAAATTAGATCATATCCTTTGGAAAACCAACTATAAGGTCACAGGGATAGTGTCTTAATGAGAAGGGCATATTAATAACGCCTTCTTTAAAAAAAAAAGATTAAAGTATTATTTTAATGAAATCAAAGTGGTAGCATCCAGGAGTAGAGCGTTAATAAAAGAAACAAGCACTGTCAATGACATCTCTCTTCTCCACAGTGTTATTTTCCCATTCACCCTCTCTTTTCTCAGCACATTCAAAACATTTTCCCTTTTTTTTTTTTTTTGGCATTTTCTTCCACATATCAATTCCCGATGCCACCTCGTTTAGAGCCATTTCTTCTCGCTGCTCAGTTCCTAAGTACAGTCTCACACAAGAGGTGAAGAGTCTCCGTTAAAGCACTGGCAATAAGCCCTCGTTAAATACCATGTGGCTGTGTACTTCATTGAGCCTCCACCCCTCCCGGACGCTCTCTTCCTCCTTCTCCAGGAAATCAAGGTCCTTCACATCACCGTGCAACTCTTTGCTTTGTCCTTTCGCAAGTCTGTCGCCACTGTGGAAAGTTCTGGCCTGCCAGGCGTGTGTGAAATTCGCTTTGTTGCCCTCTGTGATTTGTTTCGTTTAACATTTTTATTTGTTTTATTCACACACGCCAAGGTGGCAACATGAAAAATGTCTCTGACACTGTTTTCTGACTGTAAGGCTGAGCATTCAATATATGTAGCTGCTCCAATCTGTTTGGCCATATTTGCACCCTAAGGGAAAAAAGAACATGCAATCAATACCAAGTTTCCGCAGAGAGCCAAAGCAAACCATACAATTACTTTTCAGCGCTGTTTCCTCGTACACAGTGTTTTGTGAAAACCAAAGCTAAAGCTCCAGCACGACAGCCAGCAGCTAATTTTGCTAAATAAACAGAGCTTTGGTTCCAAGATGCATTAAACAACTATCCAAGCATTATCTCCTATGCTGATAATTAGAAACTGGAAGAGAGAAGATAAGCTCAGTGACCTGCAAACAACTGCAGAAAGCCAGAAAAGTGTCAGGAGGACCTATTTAGCAATCTCACCCTTACACCTTAACTTGCATCTGTGAATCATGTGCTCACTGGGAAACGTCCGGACCCAACAGCTTCCAGATTTAAGGCTGCTATCTCCAAAGAGAAAATGTATTTTGACTGCTTTAAGGGCTAGCCAGCACGTCTCTGACCTGGAGCGGAGCCCGTGTTACAGCTCCACAGAGGGGCAAAGTTCGTAGGGAAACGTTCTGTGGGGTTCTGGGTCAGGGATAGTTAGATCAACTTGTAGCTAGGGAACAGGCAAAAAAAAAGGAAAAAAGGACATTAGTGCTTATATGAGCCCTTTTTTGATTTTAAGTGCATTAAAAGTCAAAGCAGGGATATTTGTTCCAGCAGCCCAAGGAAAACACCACGTGACCGGCAGATGACAATACCCTTGTGGATTTTACTACTGGAAGACAATACAGCATTGTGTGAAAAAATGGAGTAGTTTCAATGGAATTTTACTTCTGAGGGATGAATCGTTTTAGTAAGTTACAAGACCCAACCACATCCTTGATGTGCCACTCCTCCCATCTTCATGAGCCTGAGATACAGGCGCAAGCCAGTCCAACCCCTCTCCTCTTTGTTCTAGTGCCAGGCTGATGGCACTAATCTATCAGGACTTCAGTGTGCACTATTTACACTGCAGTGATGCAGCCATCTTATCAATTTTAAGTGGGAGTGGCTGATAAAGGAGTATTAGATTCTAGGACAAGCCCTTCCCACAGTTAAACACCTCAACTCCTACTAACCAAGCCTAGCCTACACCTTAGAGCCTCCGAAATGTTTGCTCAGGTGTAGCTGACTGGAAACCAGGTAGCATACTGGAAGAAGAGTGTCACCATCCTGGGCTTTATCCTCCCAACGCTTCCTTATGAGGTTAAGGGGAATGGGGAAAACCCCACTAAGCTCTTTGATCCTATGTTGACTTAGCAGGGCAAGAAAATTTAAAAATAAGCTGTGTTTCTCGACCCCAGAGGACTCTTCCCTAGGACTAGCGCAGGAGAGCACTGGGGTGCTTCATGCCCCCACGAATTTGGCAACCACAAGAGATACAACCATTGCTCAGTTTAAGCTTTTGCTTACATAGAGTACAGATGAAATTATGGGAGTCTGCTGAATTATGGGCTTCCCTGTAGCACGTACTATTTTCTCTTCAGCTGCCAATAGTTTCTGGCTTAGTCCTTTGTGTTGGGCTGACTCCTGATCCTAGGGGGTACAGGCTAAGCTGTGACACCAGAGAGGCGCGAGTCTTCATCTCCAAGGGACAAACCCACCCATCAGCAGGTTTTTGGTCTCTGTCTATGGAAAGGGATTTGGTGATTTTACCGAAATACTGAAAAAAATGTAATATATGAACTTGTGTATGTAATAAGCGGCAGACAGGATTTCCTTTTAAGTTTAATGTTCAAAGAAAAATAGCATGGAAAATTACAGCTCTGAGGTTGAACAGCATAAATATATACACATACAACAGTGGTAGTCTGTAACTAAGATGACATCATCTGCAACAAGCAAGACTTAAGGACACTTCTGTACTGTTTTACATTAAGGTAAAAAACTGGCATTTAGTTTCATATAAAATTGTCTGAGATAGAGGGATGTTTACGAAGTGAAGTGTAGAAAAATGCCATAAACAGCATAAGCCATCGCAGCACAACACTCCATGTTATATTTTAATCAAGATACTCAGTTTGCATTGTCAAATTTAAACATGCTGTAGGAGGCTGCAGTATTAGTGATCACGTATTAGGAGCTGTTGGTTTGGAAAACCTGAGAGTGGGATAAAACATCAAAAATTGATAGCAGAGGATATATACGCTAGCTAAAGTTACTTCTGGAGGTACCATTCTCACTCTTACACCCTGCAGGGTGTATCTCAAACCACCACTGTGATTCAGCTGCAATGCATGATTGCATGATACATATGCATGAGTAATAAGGGGAAGTTTACCTTAGAGCCCAGTTTTCCCCTGTTCTCTATCTCCTGCTCTCCCACGGCCTTTTCCTTTCACCCCAGTTTTCACTGGGGAAGTGAGAAGTTTGGAGCCAGGCAGGAGGATAGATTGTCCAAACTTCTCGCTTCCCCAGCAGCAGAGAACTGCTGCCAAGAATTAAGATGCTTTCTGGATTTGCTGCCACCTTCAGAGAGCACTACAAGGTGTTTTCTCAGGTGTTTTAAGGCAAGAGAACTTTAAAGGAGACAGATTATATACAATACTTGATGCTAAAGTCAAATAAACAACATTCAAATCTGAAGTCTGAAGACAACAATTTTACCACAGGACATGTCACCACTCAGTTACTACTCTGGCCTCTGCAGATCCAGAAAACTTAATCTTCAATTCACTTAAAAGGCTCTTTGCAACCAATGAGGCTACTATCTTACAATGCTTAAAGCACACATTGTGGGGCTGCACGATTTTCTGCTGCATCCAGTCTACAGTTAGGCTTTGCCTTTACTCATAATAGCTTTCAAATTCACCTCCATCTACTACTAGAGGATGCACATCTGCCTTCTAGGATGCACTCATGTCTACAGGGGGGAGAAGTTGTTCTTAAAGATGGCAACAGTGATAGAAGAGAGTCTTATCTTCCACCCCCAAGTACAAAGGACATGGCACATACCTGATCATAGGACACAGGCGTCTGCCGCTGATTGGAAAGTTCCACTAGTGTGCTTACATCTGTGCGCAGATCCGACTTGCAACCAACCAAAAGCATCTTAGTGTTCGGACAAAACTCCTGGATTTCACCTTTCCACTGTAAAATTTTAGGTTGTTGTTATACTCGAGTAGTTGAATGTTTAAATGCAAAGCAGCAATGGATACAAGATGAAGTTTAATAAGTCATGACATTTTATGTGGAAATATTCTTACATAATAGTTGTATCTACCTTCAAGCTAATTTCTAAAGGCATTAGTTCCAGCAGGATCTGGTCAGGGATGAAATCTTACAGTCTCATACACTCATTAATTCCACCGACTTACTAATCAAGACGGAATGAGTCGAGATTGTTTACCTACATGAGTAAAGGTTTGCAGACCTGTCGCTCCTCACAAGGGGTAAACACCCAGCCATAGCCATTTGCAGACAGGAACCAAAGAAACCGGGTGTCACCACATTTAATGGTTCCTCAGGATGGAGATACAGAGGCAGCATTGCTAAATATTGGCTCATGGCTACATCCTCACACCTAAAACCACACAAATCCGTCAAGGGTTTAGCTATTGTGAACCAGTAATAAGCCCTTCAAACAGAACTTGCGATATATTCCTTGGTTTTCTTCCCCTTCTACAGGGTTATTTTGAGAAAAAAAGCCAAAAATTTCATAGCATAATCTGGAGAGATGACACAAACCCTGAAACTTAAGGATATTGTTTGGGTTTAAAAGCATATTAAGAAAAATCTCTCACAAAATTAAGCAAGGTTATCAAGGACAGAAAACAAAGAGACAGTTCTAGATACTTGTTGGCACAGTTAGTAGCTGAGAGAATAGTCTTAAGTATTTTCTGTGGACTATTCAGAGCATTGTGTGCCACTTTATTCCCAGTGACACAAGAATCACTGGCCCCAGCTACAGAAAAAAAAAGGAACTTCAGGTCATTAAGCCTCAAAGACAACACTGCAAAGTTGAGTCATGCCCAGTGACCAAGGAGAGGAATGACCATGACGACCTTGCAAACAGAGCTTGATTATCAAAATTCAGTGTTTGAACTTGGCAAAAAGGCTGGCACTGAATCTCAGATCACCAAGCTTCTGAAAAATTCTAAGCCCAGTGCAAGATTGCATTTCTATGCCACTGCTAGGTCTTCTGGTGTCTTCCAGAGGCATTTGTCACTGGCTCCTTAAAACTCCAGGCTGAGGAATTATGTAAAGCCATGGCAAAAGTCCAAACACTTGGCAGGCACATTTTAACCGTCTTTGCAACATGGCAAAGTTTCTCAATCCTGTCTGTTATACAAATATAATGTGAGAGACAATTTCTTGCTGCACCCAGCCCTGCACCTCACACCACCCTGAACAATTCACTGCTGTGTAACGGCTGAGGTATGAGAATTTACTTCACCCCTGAGCATCCATTAGGGAGCTTTTGTTTTCAATTAACATTCACCCCTTTCAAACAAATTATCTCAAATTCTAACAGTGCAGAGTGCAGTCCTGTCATCTCTCCATTAAAAGCAACAAACTGAAGTTCCCAATGTAGGAGGCAGCACCACTCCTCAGAGATTTAAAGACAAGCTACTCAAACAGTTCTGTACTCAGATGTTTCTCGAACACTTGCCTTTTTTAGCACACTGTCAAGAGTTTCTGGCCGACTGATGTCAAAGCAAATCAGGACAGCATCAGAATCTGGATAGGAGAGCGGGCGGACATTGTCGTAATAAGGAGACCCTGCAGGAAAACAAACAACATTTTTATTAGTTTCTACTTTCCACATTCTGCAGTCACTCAAAGCTTATTCAGACAGCTTAGAAAGATTTTCAGTGAAGCTTTTCAATAGCATCCTACTACCACCTTTTCTTCAATAGCACTGTATTCCCAAAACACTCATTGCAGTTGCTCACATCCCCACTTTCCTTTTGTTTCTCACCTACACAAGCAACAGCTTTCCCAAATAATTAAGAGTGATAGCACCCCAGTGATCCAACTCCCACCGAAAGCTTGTGATGCCCCCAATAACAAGGAAAGGGAAATTGGGTCAGTCCAAATTTAAGTCCCAGCATTAACCTGCGGGGATTTGAATTTGAGAACAAATCCTTAACCTCCAAAAGGCTTCTTCAAAGCCAATTTGTCAAAGTTCATGTGTTTCCAGTTCATGGAAAAATTCAGAAAGTTTTTAAATAAATCATTTTGATTCTTCTAACATTTAATTTAAAACAAATAGTTTCAAGTGCAAAAAGCATCTTAGGTTGTCATGGATATCGGCAATTTTTAGAAGAAACTCTTGCTTCAAATTGAAGCTTTTCTTGCAGTACTCCAGCAGGAAGAATCCCAGTGCTGTAGACAGGTACGCAAGTTATCTGCCACAAAAAGCCTCACCAATCTATAAAGCAATATATGCTTGCAATAAATGTCTACATTTAGCCCATAAAATTTTTCAATCAATGAGATCAAAGCTAATCTACTAATCTGATGGAACATAAATAAATAGGTCCACTATTGCACTTTGTGCATGTTTTACTTCCAGAGCTGTTAAGGGATACGCTGGTTTTCTTTAAGAATCATCATGATGTGCAGAGTTGCAAATACATCTCCAGAGTCAGAAATCTCATTTTTATCATCTGGTTAATCCAGGAACAGGTTTTGGGGAAAAAAATCTTCCTTTTTTCTAGGAAGTTCCAGTCACTCAGCCACCATTCCGTTTGGCCTTAACTCTGCTGAAGCTTCACTTACTGAGGAGAATGCATTTCTGATTTAGAAGGGTACTTAAACAGTTAAGTGGTCCAACAGGATAACGGCTTGGGCTTTAAAATGCATGCCTGCAACTTAAAATGCATTTTCTTAGTCATATGGTCTTATTTCTGTATTTTTCTCTCATGAACCTAAAATACAGCACAGAACATATGCAATGAGAATACAGCTTTCAAGAGTTTTAGGGTTATCAGCTAATTATACCGCCAATTTTCCAACTATCTAAAACTAATTGGCTGTAATGTCTCAAAGGCTGAGCAGACTATTAACTGCATTAGAGAAATTCCTCAAGTTTTTAACTGACAGACAGCTCATGCTGTTGCACAAAGCAGAGCGGGGAAATGGTGTGAACGTATCGCAGATGACTTCAGTTGGACAGCTTATACTGGAAGGAAAGAGTCAAGAATCCCAGGAATGTTGTTTTTGAAATGAAGAGTAACACATGGGGAATGAAGCATTACCAAACTAGGTAGCAGAAGGTAATTTGTTGAACAAGACTATTTTATTCAAATGCTCATCTTCATAAATGATGTCAATCTAACAAAGAGGCAGCTGTCAAAAAAACCGCTCTTCAAAAAAGTTAGCTGTCTTCAGCTGCAAATGACATGTTAGAAAGAAATCTAAGCGAGCTGAGCTGACCAGTAGTTACCTACTCATTGGAGCTCAGCTCTGCTTGCAGCTACTATCAATAAGCATTTTCCATTACTAATTATTCCCCAGCACTGCTATTACAGTGCCTCCATCCTGGAGCCCCAAGGCCAAGTTATTTCGCCTGGAGCCCCAGGGCAAAGGTATTTACCCCGGACAGAGGAACTGCAGAGCAGCATGCCGTTGTTAACTAGCCACTCGCACCGCTCTGCCGCATTAGACTGGCCAAAGTGCAGACTGCTGCCTGGCCGGCAGGCTAGTGAGAGCCGCTGCCTGGCTAGCACATCTCCCTGCGAGTTCAGGCATGCAAGGGCAAGATTGAAGATCATTAATGCTTGGCCAAATGGTGGCTGGCTAGAAAGGAGTCTCAAAAAAGCCTCACCCAGAAACTAATTCCTTAGACACATACCTATCTTCTCACTCACCAGTCTTCAGGGATACAACATACCATATATGTCCATCAGCATGTATTTATGTATACATACAGTCACCACCTCCAGCCCAGAGACTCCTTTCTACTGTGTCAGCTGTAGCTGTGTTTGTTTTGAGGGTTTTTTCTTTTTGGGTCTTCCTTCTGAACCTCTCATATTAAAGATGCTGAGCTAGAATAAGTGTACTTTTATAGGCAGCCCTTCTGCTCGGATGCAAGCGAGGAGGAATATTTGACACCTCCTTTTCTTTGGGGTAGTGTGTGGCAGAACAAACGGGAACCATTTAAAGTACTCGGGCTGCAGTACCAACAAAGGAAATTTCCTGGTCTCATTCAACAGCAATAACTGAACCTTTATTACTGCGCAAATAAAGAGGGGCTACGGCCCTCGCTGTGCGAGCCTATTCAATCTGGCATTTCATCGTTTCGCCCAGAGAAACCCTCAGAAGCCAGGAATCTCAGGAATGAGGCTCAAGTCTGAACAGACAACTTGAGCACAGCCCAGTAAGGCTGCTCACTCTTTTTCAAGTTAGTCTGTAGATTTGAAGCCATGCCAACCCTAGAAAACAGAAGGAGAATGTAGAGCTACAGCTAGGGTATTTGTGGGGGGGGGAGAAATAAGCCTGTTTGTGATTCTGTTTCTACAAAATAAAACATTCTTGTCAAGGACAAGAGATGATTTTTCAGTTTTATCAAGGAACTGCTGATAATGCTGTAGTTTGTTTTACTTTGTGGTGGAAGTATATTCCAGCTGCAATCTCCCCTTTTTTTAATCTGTTTGGCAGCTTAAATAATGTTTAAATTATTTTCACTTAAATTAAGAATTATCTACTTCTAAAGAGTTACGTTTCATGCAAACTACAACATGAATTCAGCTTTTAAACTGAAATAAAACCCCTCCCCAGCAATATGGTTGGCTTTGGTCTACAGAAGATACCAAGCTTAGGCTTAAATATTGCTACCTTAATAAATAACAGAATTACATGGTTAAACATTAAAGCATACTTAATTTTTTGATGGCTTAATGCTACTCTAAGATGCCAGATCATGGAGATGATGCCCTATCTGTCTGCGAGACCCACAGCCACCATCACCACCAGTTCCAACCAGGAGGTTCAGCCCCATGTCCCACCTACAGAGCTGATGGTGCTGCTCAGCCTCTGCTTGTCCCCAGGCCCTAAGGAAAGCGGTGCTCAGTAACAGGCAAGACTTTAGTATTTACACACCACCAAGCAGCCATCAGGCATTAGTCTTTGTAGCCTTTTGGACTCCAGTCAACTGAAAGAACAACAGTTGAACAGCAGCATTCTCCCTCCCAAACCCTTGGGCTCACTAATTATCAGCTGCATAGAAAACACATCAAATAGTGCAGTGGCCACTCTAAGGAGCTGACTCACTGTCGATGGCTTTCCTCCTTCCAAAGCCACCTTGGCTGTTTTGGATTTTGTATACTGAATATCACAGGACAAGTCACCTCCAAGCACATGACTACCACAATATGCATAGCATCTCAAACAGAAAACAGGACTTTGGTAGGTGACTTAGCATTCCCAGTTATCAATTCTAATTATTTCCCCTCTAAAGGGGGAAAAGAAAAGCCCATAAAAACTAGTTCCTGTTACTCTGCCATGAAAGAAAAAAATTGCAAGGCTAATACAGCCAACTTGCAAGCAAAGTGGAAGGCAAAGACAGAAATTTGACATTTCCTTTACAATGCTTACTGCCAGAGCACTCAGGAAAATACTTACTAACTTTAATTTATGTATGTTTCAGATGGCTTCTGAAAGATTTCAGCAAAAAGCTTTATAATTAATATTATGTTTCTATATAGACACTGAATACATTGTGCACATTCAAATCACAGTAAAGCTAACCTGATTTAAAGCTCTAAGGCCCTTCTGGATTTAATTATATGCTAATCCCTAGCAATGCATAAGTATTTCTGGCCCTGTTGAGAATTACTTTACTGGAGTATCCAGTACAGTTTCCACAGTTCAACCAATAAAACAAGAAACTAAAGTATGTTTTAGGGAGACACAGGTATGTAAACCTAATTAACAGTATGTGATTTCTGTGCCACAGCTGTTGTTGTACTAGCAAGAACTAGAAATATCAAAGTAGTCACTTTTAATGGAAGAAGCCAAAACCTTGTTAAATGCACATTAAGACCATGCCTATAGTAGGCAAAGACATTTAATACACAGGTATTCTTCACAGTGTCCATCAGACTACAAGATGAAGCTTCAGCCTGAAGAAACTTCTAACACTACCTGGCAGACCAAGCACGCAGCTCCCAAATAGCTCGAGACTGCCATGCTACGTTACCACAGAGTGGAATAATTTACGGCGTAGTTAGATTGCAACCAGACATTCCTGCTTTGAAAGAAGGGTTGGTAGTCCAAAAACCAATTGAAATTCAAGTTGGCAAGTGCTTTCCTTAATGCTGTGGCTAATTTAAATCCTTATAATGACTTGCAGAACTAGACAGGACCAGAAAAGTATTTGAATAATGAATCTTCCCATTCCACTCTTACTTGTAAGAGTGTTTCGTCCCATATTTCTATGGGCATATCCAAGATACAACAAAAATTTCCCAATAAATTTAAAGCTAGCTCTACAATGTTGCATCAGTTGCGTGACTCTCTACATTTTATACTTAGAAGTCCTCTAGGAAAAAAGCACATTATTATTATATAAAGGATCGTAAACCAAAACTACGACAGCAGGGCCTGTTCTCACTCTAACACAAGACTATTTTAACCAATGCCTACAGCTTTTCTCATTTTCTCAGTGAGCAAAAAAAAAATGCTCAAAGTGGCAGCACCTTCCTTCCAAAGGATTCAATGCAAAACCCCACATTTACTTTAACTCAAGTTAGAAACTAATTTGCAAGGCAGCCTGTTGCATGCTCCTAGTTAGAAAATAGCTGAAGAAGGTTAAAAATAGATACTAAATACTGATCAAGTCATCTTGAAAGTATCTGCAGTATATTGTAATCAACCTCAGCTAAATAGCGTCCTTCCCCCCTCCCTCAGGAGATACTGAACCCCCATGTTGCAACAGACATTATCTTCCATTAGTATTTGGCAGTTAATCAGTCATATTTTTAAGTTAACTAGATCTAGTCCTGCTTTAAAAATGTCATTAAGACATTTATTCTAATTCAGCAGAAGACTAGGACAAAGACTTGTAAAAAATAAATTACCAAGAATTTAAGATAATGCTGAAACACTATCTTATCTTCTGATGTCCCTTATCTGGTGATGTGATTTTGCATTGGGTTTGGGTAGTGTTTCTTCCTGCGGTTGGTGAGAAGGGCTGTTTACGGAGAGGAAATTCTTCTGCAGAGTCCCACAACCAGAGGACCTGCTGTTCAGTAATACTTTCTAAGACCCAGCATTGGATCCTTCCAACATTTCCTCTTCAGTTTCAGATTGCAGACAAATTAGCTATAGCTGTTGATCTTAAGCTTCTGACTCAAGTCAAATTTTCTATTAGTTCCAGGACAGGCCTGAGAGGATGACATGCACACGCGAAGGCTGGCAGGCGTTTCTTCCACTGCTTTTGTCTTTTGAAGTGCTACAGAGTGTTTCATTACATGGGTGTCTCCAGCCTTTGACATACAGATTCCAAACCTTCCCATGTCAAACAACTTGTGAGCGTGTTGTAATTTAATAGCTAAAGATAAAATTTTCCAAAATAACTGAACTATTAATTTTTAATAAGCCCTTACTCCACAGAGTTTGTTACAGCCAGCTTCGTAATCAGGATGAAAGCCTGAACCAGACACTCTTAAGTCTGGAAGTCTTACTTGGCATAAGATGAAGACAAAAAAATCAGAGTTACGCTGATACTGGTTGTGGGCACAGAGACTGCCTTTTCCCAGTAATCGTGTTGCAAGAATTTGGAATCATTTCCTCAACAGCAAGAAGAAAGCCAACTCACCGCCTAAACTCCTATTTTATAAAAAAAGGGATTACCATTTTCTTTTCTGGTAAAAGGCTTGCTTTCGTATTTAGAAGGAACTGCTGAGTCCAAATTCAACATTAAAAAGCTATCTACACCACCTGCCTAAAGAAGAAAGACCTTGCATACTCTGTCAAGTTCCTCCAGCTTTTTTTCCAATCACTTCTGCAGCGTTAATGTTGATCCACTGGCTGCCCACACTTCTCTCCAGCACAGAGGTGGCAAGTTCAGGGGTGCATCCCCACCACCCGGCAGTAAGCTTAGTCCGATTATCAACGCCAGAAGGATCTAGAGGGGTTCCTGGCCTAAGGTGAGATCTAAGATAGCCAAGCACCAAGAACCTCAACCTTTGAGGCATGAGAGCCAGGGTTTTTGACGGGGCCACAACCAGAGCAGTGATGAGGACCCCAAGCTCTGCTCATGGTGTGTAAGAAAGGATGGCTCCCCCTGCACCCTCAGAGGGCCAGAGACACCCTCCTCCCTTGTCTTTCCAGGCTTTAAAGACTTCTCAAAAGCAGGGGCAAAAGTACTCTATTTCCTAAAAAAACCCCAAACAGGCATTAAGGAGGCCACAAGGAACTCAAGTCTCAGCTGATGTAATTTACCATTAGCATATATAAACACCTCTTCACTCTTTTACTAGGTAAAGCAGGGTTTCCCGGCAGCGGAGGAGCAAACGCGTCCCTGGAGCTCCCCAGAGAAGCTCCTGCCAGTCAGGCAGGTGAGAACACATCCCCCTGCCCTGCCTGCCCTGCAATGCCGGCGAACCGCTTCAAGGAACCTTTGTCCACACCCTTTTCCCTCCCCAAAAGTCAAGTATATCCCTAAAATATACCTCAGATTTTTATTTAAAAAAAACCAGAACCCATCAGTAGCCGCTCGTCTCGCATGTGGAGACGGGCAGCCCCGCCAGGACGCGGCGGAGAGGGGCTGCGGGGCCGATCTCCCGCTTCCCCCGGCTCTCCGCACCGACGGGGGCGGCCGCTCCGCACCGATCCCCCCCCCACACCCCCCCCCCACACCCCCCACCACCCCTCGCCGCGGGGAAGCGCTCACCCGAGGTGTCCCAGAGACTGAGCTCGATGCGCTGCGCGTCGATCTCGAAGCTGGCCGTGTAGTTCTCGAAGACGGTGGGGACGTAGTTCTGCCGGGAGACAGCGCACGGTCAGCCCGCCCCGCTACCGCCGACCCGGCCCCGGCCCGCCCCGGCCCCGGCCCGCCCGACCCACCTCAGGGAAGCAGTCCTTGGCGAAGACGTGGAGCAGCGCGGTCTTCCCGCACTGGCTGTCCCCCACCACCACGATCTTGCACTTCACGTTCTGGTTGGGATCCATCACCGCCTTGTTCGATAACTTCTGGCTCGCTCTTCTTTCCTTCATTGATCTCAGATTAGTCCCTCGGCCGGCCACAACAAAAGAAAAAAAAAAAACCACACCCCAACCACAACCCACACTCGGTTTCCTCAGAAAAAGATAAAAATAATTAAAAAAAAAAAAAGAAAAAACACCCAGGTGGAAGTGGCAGAGCCGCGGGACACTCCGCCAAGCACGCTCCGCTCGCCGGTCCCGCGCAGACTGCTTTGTCCCCCCTCCGCCCGCCTGTATTTATATCCTCGCATCCGCCAATCACCGCCCGCCGCTGGTGCGGGCCCCGCCCCTTCGCCGCGCACTGCCGGCGTGCCGCCGGAGCAGTGCGCCCCCTAGGGGAGTCGCGTGGCGCAGCAGCCCCGGGCGGGGGGTCCCGGTGCTGCCCCGGTGCTGCCCCGGTGCTGTCTGCCCGCCGTCTGCCCGCCGGCAGCCCCTCCGCCTGGCCGCTCCCACGGCCCTCCCGGCTCCACCGGGACCGAGCCCACCCGCTGAGGGCTGAGGTGAACCCGTGCCGGCGGCAGACCTGTGTCATCCTGTCAGGGAGAGGCCTGGTGTGGGGTCGGCGCCCTCAGGCGCGATGCATGGAATAAAAGGTGTTCTTTTGTGGTGGGGTTTTTTTTTAAATTTTATACAGGCCGTCTGTAAATCTCAGTGCTAGGAAAGGGAACCTGTGGCATGCGGGGCTTTGTGGCCTCTGGAGGGGGCGAGGGGTGCCGGGGTCCCTCAGGGGGCTGCCCCCCCCCAGGGCCGCAGGGCGGGCTGAGGCCTCGGCCTTCACCGCACGGCAGAACCGGCTCAGCGGGGTGCTGGTCGGGATTGTGGGCAAAGGGGGTTTTCACTCAAAGCATGGTCACGAGAAGTGTGTTGGGATCCCAGAAAACGTCCCCACCATTAACATGCTGCTTTTGTTTTAGCTTTCTGGACACAAACCCAAGCAAAACTGGATAATGGCTTACGTTTACCAGAGGACTGAACGCCGCTCTGACTGAAGCAGCAATTCTGTGACAGCGCGGGGTAAATCTTTCCTGAAGCGACAGCACCGAACAAGGGATGGTTTGTGAGCAGTTTGTAGCACTCTTCTCCGTCAAGTGCCCCTCTCCTCTCCCGTATGGCTCCGCATGGCAGGCAGACGGCCTCGGCAAGGGGCTGCCAGCCGGCAGGAGGGCTGGAGCAGAGCCTGCCTCCCCTCCTCGCTCAGACCTCGCGTGCCAGCTTCCCCTAGCACACCTGAAGACAGGGGTGGCCTTCGTGAAGGTGGGCTCTCAGCCTTATCTCTTCAGTGAGTCATCCAGGTCACGAACTAGCTCCGTCTCAGTTCTGGGCTGAAACACGAGCAATAAATAAAGTTTTACAACATCCGGAAATGGAAAGCACTACTATCTTGTGCATGTTGGACCATAGGGAGATTCTCCAGTGACGCAGACAAGAGAATCTCAAGCATGATGTTTCAAAATTCAGTGCTGATATACTTGATTTTGTTTTGATGTGTCACATCTTCAGCTGGTCAAATTGCTCAGCTCTAATAAATTTTCCAAAGAATTTAAGCCTTGGTTTCTGCTTGGAAATTATGAGCAAAACACTAAAATTTGCAGTGGGTGCATTATTTGTAAGGCCTTACTGAAAAGTTGGAGCACACAACTGTCCATCTCTTTTTTTTTTTTTTTAAATTAAAAGCTGGTCTCAGCCACTTTGCAGTCTCCATCCACCCCTGCTGCCCACCAACACGGCTCCAGCTTTTTGGACAGATGATGGAGTGGGAAAGAGTGAACAAGCAGTGAGGAAACTTGCAGCTCGCAGCAAGTTGGGTTTCTCTCTTTTGTTCAACTGTGTACATTTGAACAGGAGATAAATCTGGAAAAATACAGTTGCATAAATGCTCTCATGTCTTCTCCAGAGTGTGGAAAATCCTGTTTCTTCATTCCGCTCCACACCAAGACACGTGGCAGCCTCACAGGCAGATGCAGGTGGGATAGAGCTCTGGAGTTGCAGCTCTGGCTGTTTGTGAGTCCAACATACCAACTGAGGCATCTCTGTTGAATATAAGGAGAGAAGAAAACGGGGTTGAAAGAGCGCTTTGTTAATCCCAAACCGGAGCTGGGTATGAACATCTGCTCCCTATCAGTTTATCAGTCACCTCTGTGCAGATGGAGGCAAGATGCACCAAAGGCGGCGCTGATGCCGCCCGTTCCGTGGCAGTGATTTGGCTTGCCCGGGACCGAGGGTGCCCAGAGAAGGAATTGGTGCTGCCGGGCACCACGCAACCGGGGCTGGGGGAGACAGCTCCATCGCATAGCTCACATGGAAAATTCGCCTGCATTCAGCTATGTTAGGAATGTGGAAACTTTAACACACATGAACACTTACTCATCATGACTGCAGAGCTTCCATCAGCATGCTTCCCAGTAATGTCATGTTTACATGCTTTGTTTGCTCTTGCAGTCCAGAGGCTGCCAGTATCACCCAGCTAAACCCCGAGGCTTTTGGGGTGCCCTGCAGTGCTTTGGGCGCTTGTGACACTCAATAAGCTACAGGACACCCCTGCCAGCTCTGAAACTGCCTGCTTGTTGTCATTCCTTGGGGAAGCTGTTCCAGATATGTTAATCCCCGTAAAACTATTATTCATGTCATAATCTTAAGTTTAATGCCTTTTCCCATATCTTGATAACTAGGGGGATGATGCAGGGGGGGTTAACATTTCCATTGGTATTTTTCACACGCAGTCTGGATTTTGATTTATAAGGCAGAGTTTCTTGCTTTGCTTAGTTCAAATTCCCCATTTTTCAGACCTGATTCCTTTGTAGACTTTCAGTTTCTCCGCTTTCCATCTGAGAAAGCATTATGCGTATATTAATAACACACACACACAATCTAGTATTATCTGTGGTAATGACTACTGATCTAGTATAAGATTTTATGGGAATATCAAAATACAATTTTCTCCTCTCACAAGTAATCTGCCTGAACACTTTCTATGACTATAATAAAACAGTCGAGAACAAGTGCTTTTAGTATCAGAATGACTGCTTGATGATTTAAATCTAAAATTGCCATTGGAATATCTCTCCCTGCAATGCCAACTACCAAAGCATCTGTGGAAAGTATTAACCAATATACATAAAACATGAACCTTACACATCCCATCCCCTCCTCCTTTCTGCGCGTGTGTGTGCAGCTAAATGGGACGTACATTAAAAGAACATTATTAAGGTTTAAGGTCAAACACTTGTGTATTAGGAAATGCGTATTTCCTGTGTGTCCCTTGTGAGTATGCGGTGATAGTCATTAATTTCGCGATCACGTATTATTTTTTTCTGAGAACCTATTCAGCCCGCAGAGCGATATTGTCACCTTAACGAGCAGCTATTCAGAAACATCTGTACTTCTCACAGGCCAGCGTGTAATCCGTGCCTCATTTAGGGCTGCTATTCAAAACCTTCTTCTGAACGCATACCCATTTGTTATCGCTTTCCTCTTCTATGGGACTTACCAATGTCATATTTGAGTTCTTAACAGATGAAAAGAAATTATTTCTCGCTGCTGGCTTTGTGAGATGACGTGATCTGAGGAGGCCTGTTTGACAGACGAGAAGCGGTAAGGTCACAAGTACCTGCTAATTCTGCTTGAGCCTCGGTTCATTCCCAATTCTTAACGTTACGTGGCACCGCAGATGTTTAAAACTGAGCTCCTGCTGCTTTTCATGTGTAGCCGTGAGGGGTTAGGACTTCAAATCAGAAAGCGCTGCCCCACGTTGTCTGCGTAGGGAATAAAAAAACCTCCCTTAATGAAAAGTAGGGTTCAAGCAGCTGGACCGCCACGTGTGGCTCAGACCACTGCCGAGGGACCAGAGCTTTGGCTGCCGGAACCAAAACTAAATTTTCTTCTGTTCCAGCGCGGGTTTAAAGTTGATGACGGTAGGATGAGAACGAGCATCTCCTGTTTCATGATGTTGGTAGAATAATATGCAGGAACATAAATGCTAATTACCTGTGAACTGAAAACAAAATGAAGCTTGATACTCCAATATGTATTTTGGCATTTAGAAATCTGGCCATAACTACACTACAGAGAAAGAATTACATAAATGCATTAAATTAGTTCAAGAAATCAGTGACTGTCCCTCACCTGACTGACAGGTCATCGAGTGCTAAGACTTGGATGGGAAGTAAAGCTCAGCTATTCCGAGTTTCAGGAGCAGAGGGCAATGCTTTAACAAATTTAGATGCCCTCTAAAATTATTTTAAACCCCCTTAATAATTAAGGCAGGATATTCAGGCAGAGGACAAGGTATTTTAAATTAGTGACCGCAGTGTAATTATCCACATGGAAGCGGGAATCCCTTACCTCATGCAAGCCTGGTGCACTATTCTGCAGTGCCTGCAGCTCTGCAGCGCGTCTGCTCCTGGGCGCTATCCCCAGGGGCCGTTTTAAGGCGTTTATTCCCATAGCACCAGCGTGGTGGCGGGAGAGTTGTTCTCTCCGTTTACGGAGGGATGATGCAGTGGTTAAATGACTTCTCCAGGAACGCACGTGAAGCCTACAGCAGCGCCGGTGGAATGAGGACGTGCGGGAGGTGATCACCCTTTTCCCGCATTTGCTCTCCTCCCAACACACCACCCAGCTAAGGAGGCTCTGTAGGAGCCACAAAAATTATGTGGATTATTCACACATATGTCTTAATTCTGCCTCTGGAAAAGCTTGATGTTTTGAGAATAGGGAAATGTATCTATTAGGAGCCAGAGAAAACCAGTCTGGGGTCACTTCTTGCAAGAGGAAGAGGTTGGGGTTTGGGTAATTCCTGCTGCGGCTTTCGGCCACTTGACTTTCTTATTCCACCAGCTGGGCAATTGCCTCAAATCAGAACTTCCCTGAAGCAGAACTTATTCCTCTTGGGTAACTACATCTAAACCAGGAAAACTCCTGGATCAACACACTAAAAGTATCTCATGCAAATCCAGCGTTAGCTGCTTTGCTGTTACATTATGTATGGTTTGTTAGTGCTTGCAGTGAGAACAAATTGCACGTCGGGGCTGTTCTGCCATCCGTGAAATCACGTGCAGCTCAAGGACGTTCCCTGCTGTAGGATGGTACAGGGAACAGCCTTCAGTGAGCAAGAACGCATGTGAGAAGCCAAAAATCAGCATTCAGAGCCCACAGCTTTAACTTCGGTATTTTGTCTGAATTCCTAACGCTGTTGTGCATTCCTCACTCATACAGAATCAGCGCAAACATCTTAAGAAGTGCTTCTATCCGCAGACATCAAAGGGTACGAGTCCTTAATCTGGATGACAATATAGGATTCAATTTCAACCAAAAGAAAGAATTGTTGTGAGATTTATTTTTTTCAAAGCCCCATCCGAATTTGAAGAAGCATCCAGAGTTGTATTAAATTGATCTGGATCTGAACTCTGATCTGAACCGGGCTGATCTGAAGATCCATTGAAATTTGTGGAGGAAATCCTATTGAATTTATTGTGCTTTGGCTCAGAGTGAAATGATTTCTAGCCGTTGTTTGAGAATGCCCCGCAGACAAAAAGATTTCATTTTCAGTTCCTGGAGGTTAATTATGGAAATTCCTTATAGAGGATCAGCAGTGCCAGTTGCTGGGGAGACAGTAAAACTATATGGTATGAAATATTAGCCTAGAGCTGGGTAAAAAATTTTCTGACAGAATGGTTTTCCATCAGAAATATTGATATGCTGAAGGCAACATGTTTTGCAGAATTGCTTCAATTTCAGTGAAATTTGGTATTAGAAACCTTCTGAATATGAAGCTTGCTGCTAAGGTTGCACCGTTCTTACTTAACCCTTTTTTAATGAGATATTCAATTCCAAGGTTTGTTTATAATATCTTTTCTGAAAATATATAAGAAATGCGTAGACTCGAACATTTTGCCTTTAGTCAAAGAATGGATTTCATTCCACGGGGAATTTTGAAATCCTTTTCCTTTAATCCCATTTTGGGGTGGAAAAAGCAAGTGAACTTGTGTAATCCCCAATTCTCACCCAGCTCTGGCCTATCCCAGCGGGTGCTGGGGGCCAAAGGCAGAAGCTGGGAACAGTTTCCAGGGCAGAATGAAGTGGATTAGGTCAGGGCTGCATGTCCTTACCCATTCCTGTGAACGCTGCACTTCACAGGGCTTCCCTGAAGGCAAAGCGGCTTTAAATTATTGCTGAAGAGCAGAAAGAACTCAGCAAATAATAAATGCTTTTTTTTTTTTTTTTTTAGCTGCGGTACCACCAATGCAGTTTAATTGTCCTGAGGAAGTTAAAACTGTTTCTCCTCCTCTCCTGGAACTGCTGCCGGCTGGAGCCGTGCTCCCCACCCCTTCATACCGCACCAAGCCTCAAATATTCGGTGAACCAAAGCTTTCCTGGCTGCGCAGACATACTTGTAATTCTTGCCCATGTGAATGAGTAACAGCAGCGTCCAGGGCAGCAGCACAGACCCTCGGAAACATAGCAAACATTTTTTCAGTGCCATTTGAAACTCTTAACACGCTTCGGTGTTGATTTTTATTGTTATTTTTTGTCCCATAGGCATGCCCTTTCCCACCATAAAGTCGCGGGGCCAAGTTCTACGCTGAATTTCTCCACTTATTAGTCTTGTGAAGCTGGTAGCTATAGCCTCCAGGGCAAGCAGTGCCAGGCTGTGATTAATCTGGCTCCGATCTCCAGAAAAACCTCAGGAATGTTTTTTGGGGGGTTCAGCAGGATGCCCATGGGCAACCGTGCGGGCAAACCACCCACCAGCTTGCCCCGAGCAGCGACGACCGGCAAGTGGTGGAGTTTGCGTGGATGGAGCCCAGCACTTCTGTAAAGCAAATAGCAGAGCGAAGAAATCCTCTGCCAGAAGCAGCGGTGAGCGGCGCATTTTGCAGGGGCATGCGGGGATTTGGGAGATGCGAGGGCATCCATGGGAACTGGGCATCTGAATCTCTGGCCCAAAATAAGAATAGAAAATGTTCAACCTTATTAAACTTCTTCCTAGCCAGTGACTGAAAAAGCAAAAGCTGCTAGCGCAAATCCTTGCCCCCAAATTTCTAATTAACTAAAAGCCATTCATTTTCGAGGCAGCTCCAGCATGGCCACGGCTGTCGGCACCGAGGGATTACTGCTTCGGCAGGAGCCGCTCTCCAGGGCTGCTTGAGTGAGGCTGCGGACCGGAGCTGCAATGCAAAAAATGAGATTTAAACCAAGCCCCTGGGTCAAACAGGACATTTCTGGGTCACGGTGACACTGGCCTCAATTTTCACCCATGTTGCCTGTAGCTGGGAAGATAAATCGCAGAGTTTTGCTCCATTTCTGTGCTTGCTTTGAGGTGCTGGAGCGGTGCATGGAGGGAGGCGGCGTGCCCAGCCCCGACACCTGGGCTCGCTCTGCACTGTTTCCAGGACCTGGAGCTCAGAAAGCACCAGCATGGATGGATGGATGGATGGGTGGGTGGGTGGGTGGGTGGATGGATGGAGGGATGGATGGGGGGGGGTGGTGGTGGGCAGCAGGCTGGGGGTCCACGGCTGCCACTGCCATCCCGACCCGTGGTCAGAGCCTGTCCCACCTCGGCAGCTCCTAAACTAGATTAGGCTGAAAAAGTGTGAACGTCCTGGGTCGCACACGCTTTGACTCCCTTCAGAGAGAGGCAAATGGGAGGCTAATTAGGCAAGTGTCGGTTGCAGCAGGTTTCACACACTTCCCGCCCTGAGATTTCCATAGACAGGGAAAGCTAGTCGCTCTCATTAAATGACTCAGAAAAGACTAACTGGTCTTCTAATGCATTTTGTATTTGGTTTTGTAGTTGGGTGTTTGCAAATGAATGATTCAAAATTTTAAATCTCTTCTTCCTACACTGCTGTTTACTAAATAAAATGAGAATTATAGGAAGGTTACAGAAAGCAAAAGCTTCTGGAGCGGCTTCACTTTATCTGCAGCTTGGTGTATTGTAACAGAAGGGTTGGAGGGAACCTGCAGGACGTGGCTGCTCCATCCCTTCACCTCCAAACCCCACAAAGCAGTGAGTGGGCTCCGTGCCGGCAAGACGAGGAGTCCGGGGCTTTTCGAGCCTCTGGAAAGCGTCGCTGGCTTTGCCTGCAGTTTGCCCGCATTGCTCTGGGTGCTGCGGTGGAGCGGAGGCAGCGGGAGGCAATGGCTGGGAGGCCGGGCATTGCTGCAAGATTCCCCTTTGCCCTCTCCAGGCCCAGGAGCAGACTGGCAGCAGCAGCGGGATCCAGCATAAATCACTCCAAAACTCTCCCTGCCTATATTGGATGCATTAAAAATTAATTACTTAGCTTAGTTATTTCATATTGAAGGCAAGACTGAGCAATAAGAAGCAAATCCTGTCCTCAGATAAAACCATGACATCAGCCCGCGCGGAGCGGTCCAGGAGCCTTTAGGAGCCTCGAGCTGCGCTTTCCCTTTGCATAAGCCCGTGCTCAGCACATCCAGGTGAGCGGCTGCGCACGCTGGGCTGGGGATTACCGCACAGGTTGGATTTCAGCTGGAACATGTATTTGCAAAGTCAAAGGAAAGCCTCATTTTTTTCACCATAAAAGGTAAGGAGCAAAATTCCAGAGCTGAATTTACACGTCCTGCTGCTCCTCAACGTGGGAAAAGAATGCTGCGTCCTCCCACGTATCTGCTTCCCATCCCAGGTCTTCTTCCCTCCCTCTGACTTGTCCGTGCAAGTCAAACCTTTTCTGCCATGAGCTAACAATTAATTATAAGTATATAATAGCCTCTCATAAAGAAGGATACATGCAGAAGCCAGGTCTGGTTCCCTCAATGCTTGCATAGTTTTTCTTCCACCGTATTCTCCAAATTAATTGGAGCAGCCCATAGTTTTCAGAGGTCTGGAGGGGGACATCCGGCACAGAAATCTCTTCTGACCTGGTAGATAACGATGGGGCGAGAGGATTATCCAGCAGCCAGGCTTGTTCGTGCCATGGTGTGGGGTTTGGGGGGATCTTCCTGGTGGGAACGGGGTGTTTGTGTGGGGTCAGCATCCCTGCAAAGGTGCTCAGGGCCAGAGTCAGAGCATTGCTCCGCAGTTTCATCCCTGTGAAAATCAGCAGGGGACGGATGGTAAATCTCCAAAAAAAAGGGGATTTGGAATCGAGCTCTAAAAGTATGTTACATGGGGAATGAGAAGGATGGTCTTGCAACAGTTTTCTCCTGCCAAAATGAGCATGACAGAGAGGGCAATGTGCTGACAATAATTAAAAGCTAATTTTAGACACTAAAATGGGTAAATTCTAAGGTTTCTGGAATCTTCTGGTCCAAGTACAAAAAAGACTTACTCTGTTCCTGGTCGTCTTGCCAGTTTTTCAATGGGACCTGAGGCAAGCCGGTTCACGTCTCCGTGCCTCTTTCCTTATCTGAGACTCGTGGCTCGCAAGGGCACCGGGAGGGTGAACCCATTGCCACAGCCTCCGAAAGAGCTCTGGTGCCTCCTGGGAGCCTGGGGTTTGGCTGGAAAATGTGGTGGGTGCCTCTTCTGCCTCCCTGCCAGGTCCCTGGGTGCTGCTGGCAGGAGCCCACACTGCCCAGGGCTGCTTCCCCCAGCCCCGCTGCCCTCCCCCCCTGCCTGCTGGGTTCAACCCAACCTTCTTGGTCCAAAATGTCAGAAGCGCCTCAAGGAACCATGCTTCAACCCCCAAAAGCTTAAAAGTGATGATCAAATGGTCTCCAGCCCAAGGGGCCTGGCCCTGATGAGCTGGAGACAGATGAACAAAAGTAGGCGGCTTTTTGCCCTTAGGCGGAGGCTGCGGTGATGGGTGATGCAGGTTGTGGTGTTGGAGGGAAGATGGGGCTTTGTCAAGCAACGCTGGGTTTAATCATCAGTCAATAACAAGAGAAGAACATTTACAAGCTCGTTAGCCAGACAGTACATACAGCGTGCACAGCCACACCAAGCCCATCAGGAGTGATGACCACCCCGGGATTCCTGACACACCAAGGAATCCATCCAGGCGGTGGTTTGCTGTTTGTTCCCCAGCCAAGGAGACACTAAACCCAAGTGAGCTGATCCCCGGCACCGAGGAACAGGTCTTTTTAGCAGGGAGCACCCAGCGAGCAAAGCTTGGGCCAGAGGGTCGTGGTGCAAACCTGTGGTGCTCCAAGAAAACTGGGTGCACACTCAGCTGCTTTTACAGGAGGGGTGGCAGCTGGGGAAGAGCAAGATTTGCACCGGCTGGAGGGTCAAGCTAACGTACCAGCGAGCCCAGCCGGTCCTCTGGGCTTGGGCGAGGAGGGAGATGGCATTTGCCACACTGGCATCCTTTCCCAGTGCCGGTTTAACCACACCTGGAGCTCGCGGTTGCACTAGACAAGCCGGCTCATGTCCCTGGCAGTTTGAAAGCCGCAGTGAATCATACCCGGAGAATTCCCCATTTCCTCGATGGAGGATTTCTTGGTTGTGTTAATTTGGGGGACATCAACGCCTGGCCGCCACGGAGAGCGAGGAACTGCGTCTTATGGGGGTGGCAGCTCCCAGCCTGACACCGGGGATGTCCCCTGGGGTGGCAGTGCCACCAGCACGGCTGGGTCGGGAGCACCGTCTGTCAAAGGGTGACACCAGGTTACTCCCTCCTGGGCCAGAGCTTTAGAGCAGCACAGCACCAGCTCCTGGTCAGGAAGCCTCTTGGCATCAAGTAGCACTGTAATTACAGGAAAACCGGGGGGATTTTTCTCGTGTTAAATCCTACTCGTGCCTAGGTCCGAGCGGATGTGAGGGGGCTGCACGGGGTGATAACGTCATCAGGAGAGAGTGGGGCTGCCCCCGCGCAAACATCGAGTACATTCGTGCTTGGCAGGGCCGTAGGTGGAGAAGTCAGCTTTGCTTATTGTGAAACCCCGTTCAGAGTGTTTGCAGAGGCACGGGGTTGCTTCATTGCTGGGGTTAAGGCCAAGCACCCTCTCTGCCCTGGCAGCGCAGGGCCGGCCGGGTCAGTGGGAGCCCTGAGGTACTGCCCATCCCTTCCCAGGGCAGAGCACGCATCTCCCGTGCCGTCTGCAGGAGCCGCTGATGGAGCTGGGTTAATCTGTCGGCTCCTCTGGATCCCTTTGTAGGAGAAGCACGGTCACTGGTTTTAGTGATGCACCTGCAATGACAAAAATGGAGGAGCATCTTCTGGGGACCACTGTGCTCTTGAGACCACTCAACCTAAAGGGTCCCATGCTCCCCGACTCCTTCATTTTACATGACCTTGCAAAATGATCTTAAATTTTCAAGAGGGGATGACGGTGACGATTAATAGAGATGCGTAAACAAAATCGTGCAACTCCCAACGTCTGAAACCCTGGTGGGTGTGAGCTGGCTCAAGCGTTTCATGGGGAAGAAGGCAGAAATCCCTGGGATGCAGCCCAGCCGGCGGCAGTGGGGGAGCGTGCGAACCCCGTCCCCAACCACCGTGCAAGGGCAAGGCTGGGATGGGAACACCGACCCACCGGCAGCATCAGCACCTCCCAGCGAGGAGCACCGAGAGCCTGGGGTACACCACATCCCCCCAGGCTGCTCACGGGGCGTGCGAGCCCAAGGGCTCAGGGTACAAGCCATGGCCAAGAGGGGTTTGATTTTGCTAGGAAAGCCCAAGCCTTCGGTCAACACCGAGATGCCACAATGGGCGTTGGGTAGCGGGACGTTCCCGCTGTGCTGGTGGGACGCCAGCCGTCACGTGTGAAGCACCGCTTCTATTTATTTAAGAGACTCTCCCCCAAGTGCAACATAAGCGAGGAAAGAGGCCTGGGCTAAGAGCCAGGGTGCTAGTGGAGGGATCTCTGTCGCTCCTCTTCCTTCCTCTCCGGCGGGTGGGAATCCCCCTCCCAGCTTTCAAGCCCTTCGGCTTCGATGCAGTCGGTGACATCAGCACATTCCCAGCAGCGCTCCCGCGGGCACCTCGTTAGCTTTGCACTGAGTCACCCTTCAGCAAACAAGAGAGATAAGAAAATAAATGGCAGCGCTCCAACCAGCACAGATGCTAGTTTATTTTGAACTACAGAAATTATTCATGCGCTGGAGGAGGGATATCAGCATTTCCTCCTCCCAAAAGTCCTTTTTAAAAGTCCCCTCTTTCTCCCTCTTTCTCATTGCTTTCCTGCGGCAATCCCCTATCACGTCAAATACCTTCACCGTAGGTACGCTAAAACCAAGGAGGGGCCAAAACAAATATTTTGGTGAGAACTGAACAGAGCCAAAGCTCCAGAGGGACTAGAAGAGATTTTGTTTTATCGGAAAAGCAAACATCATCTTCACGAGCAAAATGCTATTTTCCCTCTTGAAACTGCCTTATGAAAATGAGGCCAATGCGGTTTTCATTTGCAACACTAATTTGATGAACTCCAGCGGGTTAATGATATTGCCGTATTTAATTAAAGCAGTCGTTAGTCTAACTGAGTCCCTCCTCCCTAGCAAGGGCGCGGTGCTTCGGAAGCGCTGCCGACCTCTGGCACGGGAGCCCAGGCTGTGGGACAGGATGGTTTTATGGGCTTTACCACCCCGTCCCCTTCTTTTGGTATCCCCAGCTGATCTTCGAGTGCCCCCAAACCCTGATGGGCACCGGGGCTGTTGAATCTGGCATTGCTTAGCCCCTGAGAACTGAGACAGCTAACGAGCATCCCCAAGATGTAGGGGCACAGCCCCAAATCCCGATCTCAGCCCCATCCTTTTCCAGGTCAGTGTTCGGGCCAGCCCGAGTCTGAAGCGGGGACCTGATTGCCCACAGGGTTTTTTCGGGCACACGGTGCCGTCAAGCTGGGGTTGGGAAGCCGGAGGCGAAGGTTTTGCCTTCAGTGCTCGTGGTGCTGGTGCGACCTGGAGGGACACGGCCACACGCCTGCCATTTCCGCTCAGCTCTTCCCAAAACTTACTGACACCAAAGAGGAGCCTGAGAGCTTTGGAAATCAGATCGAGTGATAAAAGCCCTGGCAAGCCCTGAGCAGCCGTTCCAGCTGTAACCCTGATTTTCTCTCCAGCCTTAAAATGTGCCAAATACAGTGGTTGCTGTTGCTTTTTCCGGTAGGCGCTTCCTGCAGAAAGATCCCGAGCGTGACGTAGCTGCAAAGCATGAGTCACTGCTTGGGTTACCTGGCACGACGTGTGCGTTCTCCATCTCCATATTTACACTGCAAACCTCATTTCTGACCTGGCTGTCATCTAAGTGCCTTGTTGATAACTTTGTGCTAAACGATACCTTCCAGCCCACGGGTGCACACGTGGTGCCATCTCAGCCGTGCTTCTGCACTGGGCAGGGAAGCGGCGGTGGGAATGCTGACTGATGGAAAGTCGGGAGAGGCCAGCAAATGTCCTTCTGTCAAACCGGGGAACGATGGCTCTAGATTTCTTCCACGTCCTGCAAACCCTAGGCTTGCTGCGCAGGCTCTCCCTGGCCTCTCCGTGGGTTTATGGGCAGGAATATTGCGCCATCCCCAGCTCTTACAAACAGCGAAGATGCTCTGGCTCGTGGTGATTAGTTTTCCAATCCTGCATCCCTGCTTAGGGATCAAAGTCTTGACCAAAGAGTCATTTCTTCACTTGGAAAACACACATGCTGTCTTTTCTCGTTTGAGTTCTCTGTGTTAATTAGAGTAGGAAAATAATAACTACTACAAATCAGTGTGATATCCGTCCAGGTTCCCCATCTCGTGTCACGTTAGCTGCTGCAATGCTAATCCGCCAGTGGGATGCCTGCCAGGAAACCTCGGGGGGTGAGTAGCCTTCGTGGGTGTCCTGGGCACAGGGATCCTTCCTCAGGGATGTTCTGCAAGAGCGGTGCTTTAGTTCTCAGCCTCAAGTTTTCTCTTCCTGCCATTAAGCTAATAACCACATTGTTATGTTAAGTGCATCTTCATTTTTGTAGGCACAATCCACGAGGCATTTAACTTGGCGGACAATAATAACAATCTATTTTAGGGATGAACCCTCGTCCGTCTGATGAACACCACGTGAGATCAGGACAGGTGGCATAGAAAAGGGATGAGTTTTTCAGGTACATGCAAGCTTTTATAGGGAAAAAGGCGTTTTTGAAAGGGTTCAACCCAAACATCTTCACAGCAGAGTACCAGAGGATGTCACCCATCCCTGCTGGCATCCCGGCCGCTGGCAACGGGGCAACACAGCTCTGTGGATCCCAACTTCCTGGCCCGCTGCACCCTCCAAGGATTTTCCCTTCCAGCCCCATCAAGTACGTGTGGAAGACGAGTTTCCCTTGTCACAGCCCAAGTCTGCATTATACATTCATGCATTTAAAGCATATACAGTCTTGTAATTAAATTCCGGAATATTTTAAGCGCTTCTTGTAGTGATTTGAAGGTCTCGTAATTCAGCGCAGCATATGTTGCTTTTATAGTAAGCTCATTTTGTGACAGCTGCCTGCGTGGGTTTCCCGTACGATCTCTCTCCATCCTCCCGTCAATGAGCTGCACGCCGGGCGCCGGAGGAGGGGAGGGAGCAGCAGGGGCAGGTATCACTCACGGACCGGAGCAAAGCACGTTCCCTTCTCTGCCCAGGCACAACATCCTGACAGTTTCCCAGAGGCAGTGCTAAGGTGAGGTTTGGAAAGGTGTGAAGACTACCCAGCTCTGCGCTGAGCGGTTTAATCAGAAAATGGGTGGGGGCTGGCATGAGTTATGCCATCTCACAGGCTAGCGTGGGCTCCTTTGCCATGGTTACGTGAGCCAGGAAGGGAAAATGAAAGGTGGTGGATACTCAAGCGCTATCTCCTCTTCTAAGCGCAGACAGTTAACAAACCCAGTTTCCAAAGCTGCGGCAGGAACGCTAACAGGCAGGAAGCGCTCGTGACTGTGTGAGTGCCCGACCGGCGCTGATACACAAACCTCAGCTGCTTTTTTTTTTTTTTTTCCCCTGTGAAGCATCTCACCCTTGCCTACCAGCTAGTAAACATTGCTACTTCTTCCTGTTTGTTAGGGAGTCTGCAAAGCTGGCAGCTTCACCTTGGCTCCTCCTGAGGGTTTATGCACGGAGGAGAGGGCAGGGATGCTCCGACGGGACAGGGTGCCGTGCCCTTGGAGCGCATCGCTCCAGCCCGTCATTGCCAGAGCACAGCGGAGATGTGGTTCCTCACCGCGGTCCCCAACCCATCTGTCATCGAGAGATGATGGCGTGTGAGGGCATTTGGCAGGGCTACAGTTCAGAATGATCCTACTTAATAGTATAATTAATAATAAATAACAAAAATAAATGGCCTACGCAGGAACACGACTGATTGCGTGGCGCTTTGGGTACCGGAGGGTGATGCCCCCCTGCAGCCAACCGTCCTCCCACGGCCCAGGGAACGGCCTCTCCCACACGGACACGGAGAGACTCCCTGATGTTAATGCACTTTAAATTATTGTGGAAGCGCCTGCAGCCATGGGTGAGTGCTTTAAATATAACTCAAAATAGCACGTAAAAATAAGTGGCACTCCCCGGTGTCAACCCAAAGAGCTAAACCATCGCATGAGACCTGGGACCTGGAGTCAGCCAGAGCACTCGTCACGCTCCCAGCTAAGCGTCCTTCAGACTTCAGGGGTTTGGTGACCACGGGGGAGACCCTGAATCTTCTGCGAAGGCCGCGCTGCTCTCGCCCTTCATAGTTGGGAAAAAATCCTGATGTTCTGTTTCTCCTCGGCGGGAGCTGGCTCAGCCCTGCAGTATTTGGGGGCTGTCGGTCGCGGTGTCTCATTGCAGGCGGTGTAATGGGACGGGCAGTGCAGCCCCGAGATGCAGCCGACTGTTCCCCAACGTGCTCGGTGTGAAATTTTCCCATAATTTGTCAGGAAACTTTTCCTAGCCACCTTTCCTTGGAACGGACCGTTAATGCCGAACAGAAATCTGCAGGGTCTGGGCCAGGTTTTGTAACTCTTCCAGAAGCAACATGGGGACAGTAGTATTGCATTTAAAAACAAAAGTCAAACAGAAATATAACCTTTGCGCTCCCCGGTTGTATAAACATCGCCTTTCTTTTGCTTTGCACGCAACAAAACCGGTATGAAGAAACCACGTGGACACTGCTACCCCCCAAATTACCTCTTTAACTGAATATCTGCCGCGTGGGATTGCTGGCTGCCTGGAAACTGCTGCTCTGGAGAGCTGGGGAAGTCTCTGGAAACGCAAAATGCTGGATGTGGTTTAACCCCCCCCCACGCCAGCCCTACGTACCCTCCGGCTCCGGGCTCCCACGCGGGTAGGCTTTCCCCAGGAGCACGGCTGTCTGCTAAGAAGAAGGAAGGAGGGAAAAAAGGGCAAAAAATTTGAGCACGTTTGGGGAAATCAAGTGGAAAAAAATCTTTTAGCTGTCAGAGTCAGATCCCGTTCATGCTCTGGTGTAAATCCACAGGGGAGAGCGTGGGAGGAGGAGGAAGAGCTGGGGCTCTCGGGAGCAGCAGGACTTGCTGCCCATGCCCAAGGCACGAAGATCTGCGAGGAGGAACTGCCACCGTGCACGGTACGAGGATAACACGGTGCGTCGGTACCTCACCCACGGCTTCCGGAAGCTGCTTTTGGTCGTTTGCCTCCGCAGCCCTCACCTTTGTATTCAAATTCAGTGGTGGCTAAAACAATAGCTGGGGTTTTGTTCCTGGTCAGGAACCACTCCTGCATGCTGATATTTAAAAATACGTGTCTCGTTACCCTGAGGAGTTCTTGTGTGTGTGTGTGTCTGAGGAAGAGAAAAGCTGCGGGGAGTGGGGAGGGCTGCGGATATATTTAGACACGCGTGTGTTTGTCTGCAGATACGCGTCCCAGAAGAATTTTCGGTTTGTACTCGCCTCGGCGCATCGCCTAGGGACTGAATCAGCCTTCGTTTGGGTGAAATGCAGAGGAGGAAGATATGAATGTTACCAGCCCAAGTAATACATTTGTAAGCAGAATAAACCAAGCAAAAAAAATATTCCAGTCTGCCGTGAAAATCCTTGAAACCAGAGCTCAGACTGGGAGGATGAAACGCAGTAGCTGGGTCAGCACCGGTGAGGGTGACGGTCCCTCCTGGCTCCCTCGGGCTGGTCCTGCCACCACGCTGGGCATGCACGGAGCAGCGGCCGAGGACAAGCCTGTGCAAGGGCACAGCAGCTGTAAGGCACGCTACACATAAATATTTATGTATATCCATAAAACCTCTATCAATACGGGCATTTTCTTCAGCCACTTCATGAAATACCCTGTTATCATCTTTCTTTTGCTGCCCTATCATTTAGGAGTATAATATCAGAGGAGCCTGTGCTCAGTGCTGGCTGGCGTTTGGGGGGGTGTGCGCCTGCCCTCCTGCCTGCTGGGGAACCGTGCTCCTGCCCTACTGCCTGCTGGGGAACCGTGCTCCTGCCCTCCTGCCTGCTGGAGAACCACGTTCCTGCCCTCCTGCCTGCTGGGGAACCACGCTCCTGCCCTCCTGCCTGCTGGGGACCGTGCTCCTGCCCTCCTGCCTGCTGGGGACCGTGCTCCTGCCCTCCTGCCTGCTGGGGAACCACGTTCCTGCCCTCCTGCCTGCTGGGGAACCATGCTGTGATGACGCAGCTCCTGCATCCCCAAAGCCACCGCAGGTCCTTGGTACCCAGCAATCCTGGCTACCCAGCACTCATCGCCATCACTGCCCCGGGCAGCAGAGGCATGCTGCTTCCTGACTGAGACATTTTGGTGGGGTAGAAAATGCTTTGGCTGTTTTATTTCCTACCTGCTGGGTTCTCCGAGGGAGTGCCTTGCAGAACTGGGTGAGTTTGACCTGTAGTGCTCCATGGACCATCAGTTGACTTTTGTTGGTCTTTAAACTGAGGCTCATTTTAAACTGCATCTAGTGTGCACGAAACGTGCATTTGAGTGCTCTGCCCTGAGTCCCTTCTTTAAATAACAAGCTGCTGAAACAAGAGACGGAGAAGGAAAATGCGTTTCCAATTGTCTGCCGTCCCCTTTCACTGCAGCCCATTGTGTATTTTTTATCCACCACCGAATTATTCATGCGTTAGGTATCTTCACCACATCAGCTTTATGATGAACTCATAAAACATAAATATTCTGCACTCCAGAGGAATTTTTATTGTGTGGTTTCAGGGTACTTAGCAACAACTTAATCTGGCTCAAGCTGTGGCTTTCTCAGCGGAGTGGAGCTCCCCGGGAAGGGATGCGCGGGGGGACGGGGACCGGCAGAGCCCGTGCCAGGGGTGGCATCGCCTGTTGTCGGGTCCCTGTCCCACAGAATTGCCGTCAGAGCGGCCCCTGCTCTGCGGCAGCTGGTCAATAAACCCATAGGTTTGCCTTTTTATTAATGTACTTGGTGCCTCTTTTTTGCAGGTAGTTTTAATAGCCACAAAGTTTAATGAGAGGCCATTAAAGCGTAATTGCAGGACATTCAGAGGGCATCTCGGGCACGGGCAGGAGTGTGGAAGGAGCTGTGAGATGCTCCTGGCCAGGACAGCAGCACACGGGGCGAGGGAAAACGCCTGGGGAGAAAATATGGGCAGAAAAGGAGACTTGGTGACTTAAGGCAGGGCGTAGTCGTTAAACGTAATGGAGGAAATGCTGACAAAGCTTTTTATGCGTTGGAAACTAAGTTAGATGAGATCTAAGTGTTTTACAAAAAATGCGTATTTATACATACAGACGTTGTTTGGATGAAAAATACTCCGAGAATTGCCAGGGTGGGGAAGGCAGAACGGAGGGGGAGAGGCATCCTGGGGGCTCAGGCTCCCTTAGGAAGGGGCAGGGGGGTCAGTGGGGGTGAAGGAGGCAGGGACCACGCGTCGGGCACATTCAGGCTGCGGCAGACAGAGCTACAGGCTTTGCAAATGCTCCAAGAGGGGCGAGGATTTGGGGGGGTGGTTTTACTCCAGCGTTACGGAGTAGAGCCAGCCTCCCGCCAAGGAAGCAGAAAACCTGCGCTTGAAGCCTCTTATTGCCAGTAAAGTCTTCTGTCAATGACAAATGTGCAAAAGCACTTCAACAGTGTTCTTCAAACCACCTCAGAATGTTTTTCTGAGTCTCGTCGGGCTGGAACAAAGCTGCCGTAAACGCCTGTGAGACGGGAAGCTGCCCTTGCACCAGGCACGCTGCTGAGCAATCCCGCTTCCTTTGCTGTCCCAGCAAAATCCTGCTCATAAGCATAAAGATGATGCTCCTGAATTAAATTGAGAGGCTTCATCCTGCTCCCCTGAGGCCAAGTGGAATGTAGCATTTTATTATAATTTTATTTTAGATTTAGCAATTTCCGTGGCTGCTGAGCCTCCCCGCAGCAGGCCACCCACCGGGTCCCCGTGGATGCAGTCAAACACACCTTTTGTCATTTAGCAGCTGGGTCTTCAGAAACCCAGGGCGTGGGACGCAATCCGCTGCTTCCAGGCACAGCGTGCTGAAGCCTCCGACGCGTTGCTTGGGCCGGGCACGTGTGCTGGGTGCCCCCGGGTGGGTATTACGGAGCTATGGGAAACCACCACTCCTCCTGCCCCCACAACGTCGTCCTCCCAGAGCAGCCCCGGCGCTGGTGACAGGGAGGAAGGACGAAGGGTGCTTTTGGGGATCGCTTCAAAACCCGGCTGGTTCTGCCCCGGGTCTCCGTCCCAACTGCAGCAGCAGCAAAGCCCCTGGGTTTGCAGCCCTAGGAGCCCCAAATCCCATTTCGGGATGGGGCGCGGGGTCCCCCGGTGCTGCGGCTGCAGGTGTGATGCTCGGGGCCATTCGTGGTCCTGCCCCGGCTCCCTGTGCCGTCCCGCTCGGCTCACCTGAAGTCGGCCCAAATTCATACCGACACGAACAGCACCGAGATGTGGAGTTGAGGAAGAGACCGCTGCGGGGTGGCACTGATGAAGGTAAGTGCTGGCATTGTTCGCTGCATTGGGGTTTTTTTGGTTATGGATGAAAAATACAGCTTCCTTCCGACTTTTGTACATCTCCACTTCTGTGAACCTGAATTCTACTTTTTAAAATAACTGTTACACATGTACGGTGTCCTAAAATATACACCTAACCTACTTTCATCGAGTCCTCTACCAAAGATGTCAACTTGCAGCTTAAGGAGTGAGGTCCGTGGAGCAGGACATCGCTGGGGGTTGACCTGTCCCTGGAGCAACCTGCTGAGAAGCAGCAGGGCTGCAGAAAGTGAAACAATGATTTTTTTTTTTTTTTTCCTAAGGATCAAAACAGTAATTGGAGCTCGTCATGAAATTCAGCATTTGGGTTTGGTTTTGGGACACACACAGAGGCATTCAAGGAGTTGTCCAAACCGCAGAAGTATGCAAACTCCACTTGTTAATCCCCCGGGAACAGCCTGCCACAAAATTTCTGGGCTTTCTGCCTCCCGTCCAGCAGCGATCACCGGCAGTAGCCCATCGCTGGGACTGCCGCCTGTCCGGGCTCTGGAAAGGGTGACAACAAAAATCAAGCTGAAGGAAAAAACCCGAGTCCTTCATAACCTTCAAAGCAAGGCGCTAAGAGTTGGAGAATGTGCTGAATGTCTCTCTACAAATACAGGGGGGGGCTCTTCTCAGCTTTTTCGTTTCCTCCATCAGCTCTAATGCTGGAGGTCTCCTGCAAATGCCAGCCAGAGCGGTGATCCCAGGACACCTGGCTGTCAGAGCCCCTCTGTGTCACGCAGCCGGTGGGGGGGGGAATGGCCTCCTAAAAGCTTTGTGGCTCCCCAGACTGGAGGTGTGATGCTCCCCAAGCCCAGCTGCAGCAGGTTGCGGCACGGGGAGGCGAGTGCAGCACAGTTCGATGGTCCTGCACAAGGCTTCAGTGCCAGGCGCGTGGCTTGGGACGTCCGGCTGCCATCACCTCCCTGGACATCTCTCACGGCTACGTGAAGCTGGTGCTGCTCATGGTCAATCCGATTCGCCCTGTGCAGACCCCTGGCGCTCCTTCCCCATGCCCCAGCCAGCAGCACCACCCTGGGGTTCGGTTATGAAGTGGAGCCGTGGGCGTGAGGTTGCAATGAGTACGTCTCATTTTAACTTCCCGCATTTGAAATGGGATTTCCAGAGGTGAAAACACTAATTCCTGAGTATTTTAAGGCCCCGTTGAAGAGGTTTATGAAGCATTTTTGCCCAGGCTGCAGGGAAGAAGCGTGGCGTTGTGAAGAGGAACAAAGACGTTCAAGCTCCAAGGATTGATGAGCATATCCAGAACATGACGGGTTTATCCAGGTCACCTTTTTCATTCGCACCCAGTAAGGAAATTAATGAAGCTCCTGGAGTTATTACCTCTAATTCATGACCTATTAATGGCAATAAAGCTTTAAGAAAGCACAAGAGATATTATGCTGAAGGGCAAAGGAAACACTGGTGCGTGGTTCTTAGTGGTTTATCTTAGTGATTTGGACTCCCATTTGGGAGAGAGGAATTACGGGGTTTGATCCCTGCCCCAAGGACTGCTCTGCATTTTATTGGGGAATAGCATATGTAATGCCGACACTTAAGAAAAATGATGATTGGGTAATTAAAGGCACGCTAATCTAACTTTATTTAAAAAAACGGATGAAGGAAGGAACCGTTACTGTTACAGAGGTAAATGGAAAATGATATAAAACTAGAGCAAAGGTGAAACAAAGGTTAATTGAGCCTGACTTCTCTAAGATAATGGATTTCTTAGACAAAGGAGATTGCATCTGGCTGGACTTCAGTAAAAGCAGGTTGCAGTGGCACGGGGAGGAGGTGGGACGAGGCGGGGGTTTCAGAGGAAGGTAAGAAAATGGACAAGGGCAGGTGACAACTGGAGGAGTGAAGCCATTTCCTTCAAGATCCACATGGAAAGTAACATTGATATTTTCATTAATGGCCATAAAAAAAAAATGGGAGGGAGGCTGACGAAATTTGCTGATGGCACAAATTCAAGGGGAAACATCAATAACTAGAGGGCCTTGAGGGCTGAAATAAAAGAGAGAGTAGGAAATTCAGTAGCGTAAAATGCACTTGGAATCTCACAACGAAGACTTGAGCCCTACAATAAGAGTGTCTTGGTTCAACATGAATAAGGAGAAGAGTTCTGCCCGGTCACGGGGGACGAAGACCTCCCGGGAGATGCACAAGGATCTCACTAGATCTCATCCGAGACGTTGTGCACAACTCTGATCAGGCATGTTCAAGAGAAAAGGAGCTCTCTGGGTGCAGGACAGACTACAGGAACTTGGTGCATTTCATCTACCAAAATCTCAGCAAAATAAAGCATGGGAAAATGCAACTGCTCTCTGTGAAGACATTTAAGGGCCAGATATTAGGCAGAGGCAGAATGGTCATGGACAAGTGGGGGAACACAATGGGAACTGGAGGAACCCTTGAAGGTCTGAAATAAAACCATTACAGCGGTGAGGTTTCAAAGACCGAGACACTGTTTTGGTGGCCAGTTGTGAAAGCTAAGAAGCCAGCTCCGCTCAAGACAGTGGGCGAGTACTTTCTCAGGTGCAGAAGGAGACTATTTGATGTGGGTGCCTGCAGTAGTAGAGGACTACATGATAAACCTGAGGATTCATCGAGTCAGACCAGAAAAACCTGAGATCCTGCCACCCACCCTCGTAGCTGATCTGATCCCTGTGTGTGATAACTAACACGCAGAAGGAGGGGGAGTGCACGGAAGGGCTTGATGTTGTCTGGGATTTTTAGTTCCCACAGTCAGCTGGGTGGAGGTGAGACCACCACCAAGAAATTTGAATAATTGTCTTTCTGAGCCTCCTGTAGCGGGGCACAGCCTTCCTCCTCCTCCTGTAGCAGCATCCTAAGGGTTGAGTTTTAGGTGCCGTGGGTCTCAATAACTGCAAAATTTTTGAAATTGGGAACAAATTGAAAAATTTATTGGTGATAAAACTGCTAGCAATCAATTGTTATTTTCCATGTTTTCCACAGCAGCAAATCAGATCAGAGGAACGGGATTTGGAAGTATTAAGTACTTTGGGCAATCAAAGATTTCGTTGCAACGTGAGGCTAGTCTTCAGCGTAGACGAAATGCCAAGAGCCCTGTCCCGGCAGCGGGGAGGGGGTACCAGGGAGGTGTGAGGCTCGGAGCCCGACGCTTGGGCGATGCTGATGATTACGTTTAAAAACTATAAACCAAACCTACCTCCTACCTCCACGCACCGGTTATATGAAATCAGCTTAAATGCTGTGAGTTAATAAGGTTGAGTCCTGCTGCTGAGGTCCGTTCAATATTTGTCTCTTCCCATTCGGGGTGAAAATAGATCCAATCGATTTGCTAATAAAAAAGCTGGTGAGTGGTTGATCACAGCGCCTGAGGACGCATGCAGCTACCTGAGCATGGCGAGGGAAGGCAGAAGGGTGTCCCGTTTAATTGCACGGCTCCTTTCCCCTTGAAAAACAGGGTGATGTGCATCACCGAGCCAAGGGGCATCCCACAGTCCAGCGCCTCATTTTCCCTTTTCAGGGAGGAACAGAAACTCCTTATCTCTCCAAAAGTAAAATTGCACACTTTACAGTGGCTATTACTTTGCCTTTGGTAGAAGTTTAAAATCAATAGAAACATTTTTAAATCTCCAGTGCAATGAGTGGTTTTCAATATATAAGCATTCAAGTAATATGGAATTTATATATCTAACACGACGGTACTCAAAACCCGGGCTCCCAGGCTGGCTACGCGCGGGAGCACATCTCTTCCAGTATCTCCCCTGAGGGACCGCGGAGACAACGCGCACAAATAGTGATATATTTCTTGAGTCGTCTGGATTCTCTTTATTTTCCCGGGAGTAGAAACAACGTGGATGCCCATGGTGTCCTGCACCCTCTGACACGCCGTACATCAAAGTGCGCAATGGCTGGGGGGGGTGTTTCACCACAACCCCCTTTCTCTCCCCGTGCAGGCTGGAGTGGAAAAATAAACACCAGCCGATGTATTAAAATGCAAAGTCAAATGAAATCCTCCACTTCTTTTAGCTTCATTAGGAGGGCCTTCCATTTGGCAAATTAAGATGAGCCAATCAAAACTGCATTTGCAAAACACACATTAACAAATCAGTAACTGTAAAAACAGCCATCAAAATAGCTTTTAATGTTTCCAAATTGACTGCAGTGAATGCAGATCATATGGTGCTCAATTGAGTTTAGGAATGAGCTATAATTTCTGCATATTTATATACCAACAGCTGAATCGCATCTTTCAATTTTTAAGGCTGTGGCTTTCAAGCCACAATAATCCCAGCTCTGAAAACTCTTTGATTCAGCCCAAAGCATCCGGCAAGGAGGAATCTCAGCCGTGGCTTTTTTCCCGATAAATTCAAGTCGCAGTGGCGATGAAAGAGATGAGAGGGCAGAAAGCGGCGGGTGGCAGAGCAGGGTTCGTCAGCAGGCGCGGGGTGCTAGATGCCGATTCCCCTGGCTCGGCTTGCCTCTCCCTCGCAGGGGCTCATCCCTGGGAGATGGGCGGGCGGAGCGGTTCGGTTACGGTTAGGGCGTTGAAGGGACGACACGGCGAGACAGTGCTGCTCGCTGGCAGAGTCCCGGGCCAAACCCCAAATCTAAACGGCCCAGCAAGCTCCGGAGACACAGCGGCAATGCCAAAGGCTGCGATCTGCACCCGCCTCCGCTCCGGAGGATGCCCCTGAGCCCTCGCGAGGGCTGTGGGAACACGGAGGGGGGCTTGGGTCGGGATTCGGCGACGCTTTTGCTGAATGAGCAAAACAAATCTTTGCAAACACGGCGATCGCCGCACCCCGCAGCCAGGGCTGCTCCTGGCACGAGGAGGGGGATGGAGAGGAGGGAAGCGGGGTGCCAGCACGGGGAAGAGACCGCATTTGTGCAGCGGGGCTGTACCAGGGGTCTGCAGCCATCGTATGGTACGAGCCTACGCGCGGGTCAAACAACATCTGAGCCCAGACACACGCGTAGCTAAGGAGTGGATTCCTGCACAGATTTTAAGATGAGAATAAATACCTTTAAATAAAACAATGCCTGGATGTAATGTTTCTCCACAGCAGAAACATACTGACTGTTCCCCAAAGTGTTATTCTCCTTCCTTGTACAGTCCGACCTAGAATAATAACCACATCGATGATTTGAAATTAAGATACGTACTCTGTCATGCTCGATTAGCAGAGTGCACAGAGTGTCCTTTCACTTGCAATAAGAAGATAATCCAAATATTCGTACGCTGACAGGCCTCCACAAGGAAAGGACTGCCTCAAAAGCAAAGAAAGGGCCAAATTAGCGCAGCAAGGAAGCAAGGCACGGTCTGGCAGAAGCCTGGGGCAAAATTATTTGGGGTGGCTGGGAGACAAACCGGGAGGCTGCGGTCTCGGCCAGCAGCTTGCCCACGATGGGAAGAACTTGTCTGCACAGCTGCACAGCCCCCAGTGGCCTCCTGTATTATAAACTTTTCCGGTTTTTATTATAAATAATACATATTTAATAATACGATGACATTCTTAACCGTAACTCTTTGTAAATATCTGCATCTGTAGGTACCTGCACCCAGCGCAGCCCAATATAACTACAAAAACCTGCATTTCCCTGCGCTACAGAACCCTTTCTGCAACACACAAATGCGTTTATCTTTAAACTAAAGACAACGGCAGCCGTGCCCGGCCGGGATGCCGTATGCTCTCGGTTCCTCTGCTCGATACAACCGTCCTCAGCGAGGGAGGAGAAGTCGCAGGCAGGAGGAGGTTCAGCCCTTTGCAGGATACACTGGCAGGATCTGTTATTTCTGCTGATTTATTTCCAACCGGCTCGGCACAAGAGGGGTTTTTGCCTGCAGAAGGGCAGGGAACACAACCCCCAGCGTCTATCTGGCCACGGGATAGCAGATTGCAGCAGATTTTTCTAGTTAGAGGGAAAAAGCCGACTCAGTAGCTCTGTGCTGGATGGCCGGGAAAGGGGAATTCCACCTCCAAAGGCTTCCTATCCAAACCTGGGGGTTTTAAACTCTCCAGCCCCAAAAGGAAAATATAATATTTTGATTAAACTTTTGTGTCATCCAAATGAAAAACTTGAGGCACTTTTCTTTGTACCTTGTTCCCCAGCTGCTTATTTTGCTTAGTGAAAAAGACCCCAAATATCATCAAACTGCATTAAAACAACTAGGGAAATGTTATCAATATTAATTTGGTGGGAAAGTGTGATTAAAAACAGATGACAAATGCGATCATGTGCCTTCTCCTCTCTCCTGCTTGCTGGATCAGCCCTCCACGCAGAAGTCCCATTCCTGAAAGACCTTCCTCAATGACGAGCAACGCTTTTTGCTCACACACCGAGAAACGCGCGGTTTCGCAAGCGTGACTGTCTTTCCATATGTCAGTTAACACCCCTCCGTAGTTGCCATAAGTTATCCCAGATGGAGGGAGAACTGGAATTCCCTGGGACTGGCAGGGCAGCGTTTGGGCAGCGCAGATGCTTGCGCCGGCGTCGGCGCGGCCGTGCAGTTTTGCACGGGCTGAAACGCCGCCTTCTGCGCGCAAAACGCCAAATTAAAAATATTAAGCCGGTAGAAAACGTTTCCGTAAAGAGGAATTTCACGTGGCGGTTCCTTGGCTGGTAGCAAAGCCGGGGGTATAGCCAAACGCGGAAGGGTCCCACGAGCCGGGGGTCGGCAACGGAGAGCAAAGCTGGTTCGGTTTGCCTGCTTTCGACAGGCAGCACGTTTCTTTGTGTTATTTATGAGTTGCAAGGCTGAACTGTGGAAGAGGACGCAGTGTCAGACACTAAAGGAAAACCCTAGGTGACAAGTCATTTTGAAGGTATGACCTACGGGGTGCGAAAGAGACGTTAATCTATTTGCTTAGCGAGGTAGTACGGCTTGCTTAAAAACTGCCTTGAACAATTTCTGTAAGTCACACTTTAAAACAGCATCTTGAATTCAGTTCGGGCGTGCGATTTTTCCTTTCATTGCTGGGGGGCGGGGGGGGGAAGGAAATCTGGGATTTCTGGGGTCAGACAGCACCGGTGTGGGGATTGCAGCGGGGGATGAGGATGAGGAGGAGAGGTGGCAGGTCGCTGTCTGCAGGCTGGCGATGCTGCAGGACTGTCTGGCACCTCCGGACATCCCATGAAACTGAGACAAAGCGCTGCGCTCGGCAGCGTTTCTAGGGACGTGAGTTAAATCCAGGCTTGCAAGGGAAGCCGGTCATTCAGATCAGCCACCGCAGACCAGATCTCAATATACTCTTCCCACCAACTCACCATCAAGTCCTCAGGAATTTGTCTTTCTGTCCGGCGCTTTGGCAGCGGTGTGTCCCGTACTTGGAGCAGTGCTAATTAACCCAGGGATTCGTTTACCTGCGGTAAAATCAGTTTTTACAGCAGGCCTATTCCGGGAGCGATGGAAAGGCGTCCTCGCTCGTGCCGTCTCTAACTGGCAGAGGAGAGACGCGGCGGTGGGGCCTGAAGCCTGAATCTGGAGAATTTGGCCAAATTCAGGAGATATTTTAAGTGTGCCCCCCTTCCCCTCCTGTTTTGCAGAATTATCTGAATCTTTGCTGCAAAAATGCTATTTAACGAACCAGCCTACCACCGCAGTGGGGCTACCCCACAGCAGAATCCCATCCGCTATGAAAATACTTATTTATTTCAAAAAAAGGATTTTAATATTAATGTCCACACTCATGTGTGCCATTGGATACAATCAACAATCCTGACTGTACTATCACCCAAGAGATTTTTTTGCAATTAGGAGGAATATGGCCAGGACAGCCTATTCCAGCCCCTGGGCATGCATCGCCTGTTAGAGGGGCTCAGGTTTTACACTTTATATTCTTGCAGAGCATCTCCCAGCTGACCGAGAAGCTCTTGAGATGATGTTTTACCCCCCTTCCAACCCATGAATTATGTAGTGACGGGCAGAGTGTCTAACGAGAGGTGACAAACGAGCGTCCTCAAACACGGCGCGGGCAGACAGGATGCCATCAGCTTTCCATCCGCACGCTCCGCTCCTGATCACCCCTTCAACAGCTTTGGGCTCGGCTGTTTGTCTGCAAAGGACGGGAAAATATAAACTCAGAGGAGCATCCTTGAATGTAAACATTAGCATTTATCTCCTTTCAGGAGCTTTTGCCGAGAAGCAATTGCGTCAAAATGATTTTTCAGTTCCTATTTGCCCCAGCCCACGGTTCAGATTTCTCTATAACACCAACAATGCATTTACTGAGGTTTGGGGCATTTCTCCCTGTTTTACAGTGCAATAAAATCAAACTGGCCCAGCCTTCATCTGGTATTAATGAACGCAGCACCACTCAATGACCCACTGCTGATTTACGCCGGGGGATAACCTGGCCCAACATGGTCCCCCCGTTGCATCGCCTTTCCCACCGCTGCCCGCGTGGCTTTATCCGAGGAGACCAGAACAAGTGTGACCTGCGGGTGCCAGGACACCCGGTCCCTTTGCACCTTGTACTCCTTCTTCTAAACTTTGCATTTCTCTGCACTATCACCCCGTTGGGTTAGAGAGAGGGTTTGGGGGCCGTCGCTGTGCTACCTTGCTCACTTTCTGTATTTTTAAGCTGCTTGTCCAGCTCATAGGTGCAAGGCGAGTGGTACCAACCTTGGCGTTGCTCATCGACACCGGGGAGGGTCTGGAGCATCCCAGCAGCAGCACACAGCAGTGCTGCAAAGGGGGATGCTGGCATGAAAACCTCCCCCCGAGAGCAACGGAAACCATCAAAGAAATCCTCCGGAGAGGATGTTTTTCCAGGAGAACCATCCCACGCACGTTGACGGCTGTGTGGAGCTGATGCAGCTGTTGGCACAGAACCGCACCTTGTCTCAGATGCATTTTTCCTGTCTGTTGATTGCCACATAAACATTGACGCATACCAGGAACGTGGCAGCAGATATGACCTAGAAATACCCTTTTTTAAATTTTCCAAGCTCTAAGGAAAGGAAAGTACATTTACATTTTTCAGAGGGGAACTTAGGGGGTTTTTAAAACGCTCATTGTATCTGCTGTCTTAAAATGATCGAAACTCAGTAGGTTTATAGGTGAGTGCATACACTTTTTAGTTAATGCGTGAAGAATGTACCTCTTCCATTCATTCAGCACGTTGCTGGAGTGTGCAAGGGTGGCTTGTGTGGTGCTTTGCAATAAGCTCCCTTGTTTCCCTGCTCTAAAATTGTATGGCTCTCCTGCAATGGTCATGGGTACAACATGGAGCCGTAGCTCCTGGGTAGGTGATGTGGCAGAAGGTGCCGTGTCCGGGCAGAGGGAACCTCCCGAATCCCTCCGGCCTCCCAAACATTACCCAGCTCCACATCTCATGGACAAAAGAGAATGAACACCAGAGTTGTAAGCAGGGAAAAAATCCCCCATGGGTTAGTTGTCTCCAAAGAGGAGTTGCTGCTGTGGGTAGCGAGCAGCAAATCCAAAGGTGTCCTGTAGCAGGGACAATGTGGCAGGCTGCTGTGCTAAGGTTTTAGTGCTCCAAATTACACACCATTACTTATCTGCATGTAGAAATGCTTGCAGTTACCCTGGCAAGGCCTCTGCCAGATTTCATTGATGGTTTTGGGGAGGGGAAGAGCATCTGATGGCTCTCGCCATCTGACATCGCTCTGTGCCACGGCTGTGGTTCACACCTTCTGCATGCACTGATGCAGTGATGGGATGACTTCATTTTCCCCACAACAATTCAGATTAGTTTTGCACTATGGTTCTGTGTACCTCAAAACCAGACCTATTTTTTCTTTATCCTAGGATGGCCTTACTTCTGCAAACCAGTGACAAATCAGCCAGTCCATTCAGATTTTCTTTTATTTTAACTAAACTCACTGCATTTGTTGACTGCTCCCTGCACTTTGATGACCGGCACAGCTCAGCCCTGACCTGGGTGACACATCTCAGATCCCAGCTGAGGGACAAAACACCTAGACGTCACACTTGCTGCCAGGGATGTCCTGTTTTCCAGCTTTCCCAGCGATAGCTACCCGAGAGGCAGAGCAAGGTGGTGTCCCCATGGTGGTGGCTCTCACCTGGACCTCAATGCAGGGCCAGCAGCCGTAAGGGGAGAGGAGCTGCTCTAAAGCCTCTTGTATTCCTCAACCAGTAATGTCCCTTTTTCAGCAGCAGAAGTTTCCCACCACTTTTGCAGGCAAGTGCCCGGGCACTGGGATGCTGATGCTGTTGGGATGGAGGTCCTGGGAGTTGGCGTGGTTTGTGCTCCAGTGTAACCCCCAGCACCGCTCACAAGCCGGGGAGATGCACAGCCGAAGCTTAGCTGAGGATGGCTAAAGCGTTTTTCCAAAGCTGGAGGGTCTTGACACCTTTCTCCAAGTAAAGGACATTGCGGCATGCAGCTGCTTTATTTAATTTCTCAGATGAGTGAGTTGATGTGGTGAGTAAGGGGAAGATCCTCAGTCTGCTTTTAGATGCCTGACGATGTGAGCAACCAAGCTCTGAAGGGAAAGCCAGAGCAGCCCGGCAAACAGCAGAGGATGAGCCCATTGAACATCTCAAGGGGAGAAGGGGAACGGTGGGCAGCTCCACACCCCACTGCTGGGTTCCCGATGAGTAAATCCAGTGGAAGGTGAGCCCGTGAGCACCAGCTCCTCCATCAGCGAGGGGCAGGTGGCTCGTTCCAGGGACCTGAGCTGCGGAGGGACGCGGGAACGGCTTTAGGGGAGATGTCCTGCAGCCAGTCACAAAACTGCCCCTGCTCTTTCGTCCCGGGAGGTGGATTAACTGACAGTGTACAGCTTTGTGCTGGACCAAGGGCATCCTATGCACAGGCTTTTTTTAAACAGAAAGGATAACTTAAAAACCCTTAAGGCCATCACTAGTCGTGGTGAAATAAATGTTCTTGTTTTCTTTCCTTCACTGTTAGGTGCGTTACTGATTGTCACGGATTAAGGTGTTTCGACATGGTTATGATTTAGTCAATTCAAAATTTATTAACAGAATGAGTTAAATCAAAGGTTGATTTTTAGCAGCACTTGATGACTAATTTAAAGATTTACAAGTAATTCAGTAAAATATGTAATGATCAAACCAGCAGCTTAATTACAGATTCTAAGATGACAAGATATAAGGTACCTCAAATCAAGGTGTATAGGTATATATATACATATAAAAAGACAAAACACGCAGGTACACACAGACAGACAGACAGAAATATTTGGGCCCGGTGATGTATGACACCTATGCTCGTGAAGACAAATGTGTGTATTTAAACAGACAGATAGGTAGGGAGGTGGCTGGAGGAAGCTAGCTTATAGTCAAAATTTCCCTCTTGGAGTTTAGAGTAAATACTCACAGTGCATCGGCACTCCTCGACGGGCAATGGTTGAGACACGAGGAGGCTGATGGAGGGGAGATGGTGGTCACAGTCCTCTGCGATCCAGGAGAGCTCAAAGGGTCTCGCTTAGAATCGCTATTTATAGCATCCAAGATCATTGACTTTTTCAGGTCCAGGTTGTTTTTTTTTTTTTCATGTCCATTGACTTTTTTTTTGGCCCGTCTC